>NC_138311.1:55275000-55405000 GCF_965601325.2 Salmo salar | reverse complement strand
AGTGAACAGGTAAGTAGTGAACAGGTAATTAGTTAACAGGTAAGAAGTGAATAGGTAAGTAGTGAACAGGTAAATAGTGAACAGGTAAGAAGTGAACAGGTGAATAGTGAACTGGTAAGTAGTGAACAGGTAAATAGTGAACAGGTAAATAGTGAACAGGTAAGTAGTGAACAGGTAAATAGTGAACAGGTAAGTAGTGAACAGGTAATTAGTGAACAGGTAAATAGTGAACAGGTAAGTATTGAACAGGTAAGTAGTGAACAGGTAAATGGTGAACAGGTAAGAAGTGAACAGGTAAATAGTGAACTGGTAAGTAGTGAACAGGTAAATAGTGAACAGGTAAGAAGTGAACAGGTAAGTAGTGAACAGGTAAATAGTGAACAGGTAAGTAGTGAACAGGTAATTAGTGAACAGGTAAGAAGTGAACTGGTAAATAGTGAAGAGGTAAGTAGTGAACTGGTAAATAGTGAACAGGTAAGTAGTGAACAGGTAAATAGTAAACAGGTAAGTAGTGAACAGGTAAGTAGTGAATTTGGTGAGTATTGAACAGGTAAGTAGTGAACAGGTAAGTAGTGAATAGGTAAGTAGTGAACTGGTGAGTATTGAACATGGAAGTAGTGAACAGGTGAGTAGTGAACAGGTGAGTATTAAACAGGTAAGTAGTGAACAGGTAAGTAGTGAACAGGTAAGAAGTGAACAGGTAAATAGTGAACAAGTATTGAACAGGTAAGTAGTGAACAGGTAAGTAGTGAACAGGTAAGTAGTGAACAGGTAAGAAGTGAACAGGTAAGAAGTGAACAGGTAAATCGTGTACAAGTATTGAACAGGTAAGTAGTGAACAGGTAAGTAGTGAACAGGTAAGTAGTGAACAAGTAGTGAACAGGTAAATCGTGAACAAGTATTGAACAGGTAAGTAGTGAACAGGTAAGTAGTGAACAGGTGAGTAGAGAACAAGTATTGAACAGGTAAGTAGTGAACAGGTAAGTAGTGAACAGGTAAGTAGTGAACAGGTAAGTGGTGAACAGGTAAATAGTGAACATGTAAGTAGTGAACAGGTAAGAGATCTTCTGTTGAATCTGACAATTAATCTGGATGGTTGTACAGTCGTCTCAAATAAAACTGTGAAGGACCTCGGCGTTACTCTGGACCCTGATCTCTCTTTTGAAGAACATATCAAGACTGTTTCAAGGACAGCTTTTTTCCATCTACGTAACATTGCAAAAATTAGACCCAACCTAATCGTGAGAAAACAAAAAGACAATTACTTGACATATTGGAAAGAGAGAGGAGAGGAAAGGAGGTGAGCATAGATCCGTCTCCAGAAGGAATGTACATGTAATTAGTGAACAGGTAAGTAGTGAACAGGTAAGTAGTGAACAGGTAAGTAGTGAACAGGTAAGAAGTGAACAGGTAAGAAGTGAACAGGTAAGAAGTGAACAGGTAAATAGTGAACAGGTAAGTAGTGAACATGTAATTAGTGACCAGGTAAGTAGTGAACAGGTAAGTAGTGAACAGGTAAGAAGTGAACAGGTAAGAAGTGAACAGGTAAATAGTGAACAGGTAAGTAGTGAACATGTAATTAGTGAACAGGTAAGTAGTGAACAGGTAAGAAGTGAACAGGTAAATAGTGAACAGGTAAGTAGTGAACAGGTAAATAGTGAACAGGTAAGTAGTGAACTGGTAAGTAGTGAACAGGTAAGTAGTGAACTGGTAAGAAGTGAACAGGTAAGAAGTGAGCAGGTAAATAGTGAACAGGTAAGTAGTGAACAGGTAAATAGTGAACAGGTAAGTAGTGAACTGGTAAGTAGTGAACAGGTAAGTATTGAACTGGTAAATAGTGAACAGGTAAGTATTGAACAGGTAAGTAGTGAACAGGTAAATAGTGAACAGGTAAGTAGTGAACTGGTAAGTAGTGAACAGGTAAATAGTGAACAGGTAAGATGTGAACAGGTATATAGTGAACTGGTAAGTAGTGAACAGGTAAATAGTGAACAGGTAAGAAGTGAACAGGTAAGTAGTGAACTGGTAAGTAGTGAACAGGTAAATAGTGAACAGGTAAGAAGTGAACAGGTAAATAGTGAACTGGTAAGTAGTGAACAGGTAAATAGTGAACAGGTAAGTAGTGAACAGGTAATTAGTTAACAGGTAAGAAGTGAATAGGTAAGTAGTGAACAGGTAAATAGTGAACAGGTAAGAAGTGAACAGGTGAATAGTGAACTGGTAAGTAGTGAACAGGTAAATAGTGAACAGGTAAATAGTGAACAGGTAAGTAGTGAACAGGTAAATAGTGAACAGGTAAGTAGTGAACAGGTAATTAGTGAACAGGTAAATAGTGAACAGGTAAGTATTGAACAGGTAAGTAGTGAACAGGTAAATAGTGAACAGGTAAGAAGTGAACAGGTAAATAGTGAACTGGTAAGTAGTGAACAGGTAAATAGTGAACAGGTAAGAAGTGAACAGGTAAGTAGTGAACAGGTAAATAGTGAACAGGTAAGTAGTGAACAGGTAATTAGTTAACAGGTAAGAAGTGAACTGGTAAATAGTGAAGCGGTAAGTAGTGAACTGGTAAATAGTGAACAGGTAAGTAGTGAACAGGTAAATAGTAAACAGGTAAGTAGTGAACAGGTAAGTAGTGAATTTGGTGAGTATTGAACAGGTAAGTAGTGAACAGGTAAGTAGTGAATAGGTAAGTAGTGAACTGGTGAGTATTGAACATGGAAGTAGTGAACAGGTGAGTAGTGAACAGGTGAGTATTAAACAGGTAAGTAGTGAACAGGTAAGTAGTGAACAGGTAAGAAGTGAACAGGTAAATAGTGAACAAGTATTGAACAGGTAAGTAGTGAACAGGTAAGTAGTGAACAGGTAAGTAGTGAACAGGTAAGAAGTGAACAGGTAAGAAGTGAACAGGTAAATCGTGTACAAGTATTGAACAGGTAAGTAGTGAACAGGTAAGTAGTGAACAGGTAAGTAGTGAACAAGTAGTGAACAGGTAAATCGTGAACAAGTATTGAACAGGTAAGTAGTGAACAGGTAAGTAGTGAACAGGTGAGTAGAGAACAAGTATTGAACAGGTAAGTAGTGAACAGGTAAGTAGTGAACAGGTAAGTAGTGAACAGGTAAGTGGTGAACAGGTAAATAGTGAACATGTAAGTAGTGAACAGGTAAGAGATCTTCTGTTGAATCTGACAATTAATCTGGATGGTTGTACAGTCGTCTCAAATAAAACTGTGAAGGACCTCGGCGTTACTCTGGACCCTGATCTCTCTTTTGAAGAACATATCAAGACTGTTTCAAGGACAGCTTTTTTCCATCTACGTAACATTGCAAAAATTAGACCCAACCTAATCGTGAGAAAACAAAAAGACAATTATTTGACATATTGGAAAGAGAGAGGAGAGGAAAGGAGGTGAGCATAGATCCGTCTCCAGAAGGAATGTACATGTAATTAGTGAACAGGTAAGTAGTGAACAGGTAAGTAGTGAACAGGTAAGTAGTGAACAGGTAAGAAGTGAACAGGTAAGAAGTGAACAGGTAAGAAGTGAACAGGTAAATAGTGAACAGGTAAGTAGTGAACATGTAATTAGTGACCAGGTAAGTAGTGAACAGGTAAGTAGTGAACAGGTAAGAAGTGAACAGGTAAGAAGTGAACAGGTAAATAGTGAACAGGTAAGTAGTGAACATGTAATTAGTGAACAGGTAAGAAGTGAACAGGTAAGAAGTGAACAGGTAAATAGTGAACAGGTAAGTAGTGAACAGGTAAATAGTGAACAGGTAAGTAGTGAACTGGTAAGTAGTGAACAGGTAAGTAGTGAACTGGTAAGAAGTGAACAGGTAAGAAGTGAGCAGGTAAATAGTGAACAGGTAAGTAGTGAACAGGTAAATAGTGAACAGGTAAGTAGTGAACTGGTAAGTAGTGAACAGGTAAGTATTGAACTGGTAAATAGTGAACAGGTAAGTATTGAACAGGTAAGTAGTGAACAGGTAAATAGTGAACAGGTAAGTAGTGAACTGGTAAGTAGTGAACAGGTAAATAGTGAACAGGTAAGATGTGAACAGGTATATAGTGAACTGGTAAGTAGTGAACAGGTAAATAGTGAACAGGTAAGAAGTGAACAGGTAAGTAGTGAACTGGTAAGTAGTGAACAGGTAAATAGTGAACAGGTAAGAAGTGAACAGGTAAATAGTGAACTGGTAAGTAGTGAACAGGTAAATAGTGAACAGGTAAGTAGTGAACAGGTAATTAGTTAACAGGTAAGAAGTGAATAGGTAAGTAGTGAACAGGTAAATAGTGAACAGGTAAGAAGTGAACAGGTGAATAGTGAACTGGTAAGTAGTGAACAGGTAAATAGTGAACAGGTAAATAGTGAACAGGTAAGTAGTGAACAGGTAAATAGTGAACAGGTAAGTAGTGAACAGGTAATTAGTGAACAGGTAAATAGTGAACAGGTAAGTATTGAACAGGTAAGTAGTGAACAGGTAAATAGTGAACAGGTAAGAAGTGAACAGGTAAATAGTGAACTGGTAAGTAGTGAACAGGTAAATAGTGAACAGGTAAGAAGTGAACAGGTAAGTAGTGAACAGGTAAATAGTGAACAGGTAAGTAGTGAACAGGTAATTAGTTAACAGGTAAGAAGTGAACTGGTAAATAGTGAAGCGGTAAGTAGTGAACTGGTAAATAGTGAACAGGTAAGTAGTGAACAGGTAAATAGTAAACAGGTAAGTAGTGAACAGGTAAGTAGTGAATTTGGTGAGTATTGAACAGGTAAGTAGTGAACAGGTAAGTAGTGAATAGGTAAGTAGTGAACTGGTGAGTATTGAACATGGAAGTAGTGAACAGGTGAGTAGTGAACAGGTGAGTATTAAACAGGTAAGTAGTGAACAGGTAAGTAGTGAACAGGTAAGAAGTGAACAGGTAAATAGTGAACAAGTATTGAACAGGTAAGTAGTGAACAGGTAAGTAGTGAACAGGTAAGTAGTGAACAGGTAAGAAGTGAACAGGTAAGAAGTGAACAGGTAAATCGTGTACAAGTATTGAACAGGTAAGTAGTGAACAGGTAAGTAGTGAACAGGTAAGTAGTGAACAAGTAGTGAACAGGTAAATCGTGAACAAGTATTGAACAGGTAAGTAGTGAACAGGTAAGTAGTGAACAGGTAAGTAGTGAACAGGTGAGTAGAGAACAAGTATTGAACAGGTAAGTAGTGAACAGGTAAGTAGTGAACAGGTAAGTAGTGAACAGGTAAGTAGTGAACAGGTAAGTGGTGAACAGGTAAATAGTGAACATGTAAGTAGTGAACAGGTAAGAGATCTTCTGTTGAATCTGACAATTAATCTGGATGGTTGTACAGACGTCTCAAATAAAACTGTGAAGGACCTCGGCGTTACTCTGGACCCTGATCTCTCTTTTGAAGAACATATCAAGACTGTTTCAAGGACAGCTTTTTTCCATCTACGTAACATTGCAAAAATCAGAAATTTTCTGTCCAAAAAGGACGCAGAAAAATTAATCCATGCTTTTGTTACTTCTAGGCTGGACTACTGCAATGCTCTACTTTCCGGCTACCCGGATAAAGCACTAAATAAACTTCAGTTAGTGCTAAATACGGCTGCTAGAATCCTGACTAGAACCAAAAAATGTGATCATATTACTCCAGTGCTAGCCTCCCTACACTGGCTTCCTGTTAAGGCAAGGGCTGATTTCAAGGTTTTACTGCTAACCTACAAAGCATTACATGGGCTTGCTCCTACCTATCTTTCCGATTTGGTCCTGCCGTACATACCTACACGTACGCTACGGTCACAAGACGCAGGCCTCCTAATTGTCCCTAGAATTTCTAAGCAAACGGCTGGAGGTAGGGCTTTCTCCTATAGAGCTCCATTTTTATGGAATGGTCTGCCTACCAATGTGAGAGACGCAGACTCAGTCTCAACCTTTAGCTCGAAGACTTATCTCTTCAGTAGGTCCTATGATTAAGTATAGTCTGGCCCAGGAGTGTGAAGGTGAACGGAAAGGCTGGAGCAACGAACCGCCCTTGCTGTCTCTGCCTTGCCGGTTCCCCTCTTTCCACTGGGATTCTCTGCCTCTAACCCTTTTACAGGGGCTGAGTCACTGGCTTACTGGTGTTCTTCCATGCCGTCCATGGGAGGGGTGCGTCACTTGAGTGGGTTGAGTCACTGACGTGGTCTTCCTGTCTGGGTTGGCGCCCCCCCTTGGGTTGTGCCATGGCGGAGATCGTTGTGGGCTATACTCGGCCTTGTCTTAGGACGGTAAGTTGGTGGTTGGAGACATCCCTCTAGTGGTGTAGGGGCTGTGCTTTGGCAAAGTGGGTGGGGTTATATCCTGCCTGTTTGGCCCTGTCCGGGGGTATCATCGGATGGGGCCACAGTGTCTTCTGATCCCTCCTGTCTCAGCCTCCAGTATTTATGCTGCAGTAGTTTATGTGTCGGGGGGCTAGGGTCAGTCTGTTACATCTGGAGTATTTCTCTTGTCTTATCCGGTGTCCTGTGTGAATTTAAATATGCTCTCTCCAATTCTCTCTTTCTCTCTTTCTGTCTTTCTCTCGGAGGACCTGAGCCCTAGGACCATGCCTCAGGACTACCTGGTATGATGACTCCTTGCTGTCCCCAGTCCACCTGGCCGTGCTGCTGCTCCAGTTTCAACTGTTCTGCCTGCAGCTATGGAACCCTGACCTGTTCACCGGACGTGCTTGTTGCACCCTCGACAACTACTATGATTATTATTATTTGACCATGCTGGTCATTTATGAACATTTTAACATCTTGACCATGTTCTGTTATAATATCCACCCTGCACAGCCAGAAGAGGACTGGCCACCCCTCATAGCCTGGTTCCTCTCTAGGTTTCTTCCTAGGTTTTTGGCCTTTCTAGGGAGTTTTTCCTAGGGAGTTTTTCCTAGCCACCGTGCTTCTTTCACATGCTTTGCTTGCTGTTTGGGGTTTTAGGCTGGGTTTCTGTACAGCACTTTGAGATATCAGCTGATGTACGAAGGGCTATATAAAATAAATTTGATTGAATTTGATTGTAAGAAGTGAACAGGTAAGAAGTGAACAGGTAAGAAGTGAACAGGTAAGTAGTGACTGGTAAGTAGTGAACAGGTAAGAAGTGAACAGGTAAATTGTGAACAAGTATTGAACAGGTAAGTAGTGAACAGGTAAGTAGTGAACAAGTAGTGAACAGGTAAATCGTGAACAAGTATTGAACAGGTAAGTAGTGAACAGGTAAGTAGTGAACAGGTAAGTGGTGAACAGGTAAGTAGTGAACAGGTAAGTAGTGAACAGGTAAATAGTGAACAAGTATTGAACAGGTAAGTAGTGAACAGGTAAGTAGTGAGCAGGTAAGGAGTGAACAGGTAAGTAGTGAACAGGTAAATAGTGAACAAGTAGTGAACAGGTAAGTAGTGAACAGGTAAGTAGTGAATAGGTAAGTAGTGAACAGGTAAGTAGTGAACAGGAAATAGAATGAATCGGTGTTTCTTTATAATTCCAACCACTAAGCTCACTAGTCTACAGTTAAAACAGTTGTATGAACTCCATACACTGGTTGTGTGACTAATGGCACCCTATTCCCTTCATAGTGCATTACTTTTGACTACAGCCCAGGCTCTAGTGGTGCTCTATAGGGAATAGCATGGTATTTTGGACCCAGCCCCATTGTAAGGTTTTGTAGTTTGATGGTGACCAGTGCATTTTCTCAACATCCTAACCATGGTGAGACATCTTTGTATGTGTGTGTGTGTGTATGTGTATGTGTGTGTGTGTGTGATGTGTGTATGTGTGTATGTGTGTGTGTGTGTGTGTGTGTGTGTGTGTGTGTGTGTGTGTGGTGTGTGTGTGTGTGTGTGTGTGTGTGTGTGTGTGTCTGTGTCTGTGTCTGTGTCTGTGTGTGTGTGTGTGCGTGTGTCTGTGTGTGTGTGTGTGTGTGTGTGTGCTGTGTGTGTGTGTGTGTGTGTGTGTGTGTGTGTGTGTGTGTGTGTGTGTGTGTGTCTGTGTGTGTGTGTGTGTGTGTGTGTGTCTGTGTCTGTGTCTGTGTCTGTGTGTGTGTGTGTGTGTGTGTGTGTGTGTGTGTGTGTGTGTGTGTGTGTGTGTGTGTGTGTGTGTGTGTGTGTGTTGGCCTACGTTAACCAAACCAACCTCAGATCAATGAATGCAGAGAATGTAGGCTGGAGCATTCTGTTTCAGCATGTACAATATTGACTTTGATTTTCATTATGGTCAATGAATGTAACGGCGTGTCAGAATGAGTTATGACACGGTGTCGGTTTACACACTGAAGGCTGTTAGAGTCGCACTGTGATGTCACCACACTGACAGCCGAGCATTCCTTCCTCAGTGTTTATAGGCTGACTTCCTCATGTTTCTGCTTTGCGTTAGAGATCTGCCTTGCCTCTCTGTGTGGATGGGACCTGAGAGCTTTAGGACTATCTATACCTTGCCCCTCTCTGGAGGGGTTTAGACCCTCCAAAACAGAATTATGTGAATATAATATAATATAAAGTTTATAATATAAACTTTGTGGTTTATGGGTCTGATTCAGGTTTCTTCTGTCTGTGAGTTAGGGTTACGACCCTCCAACATAGACGGGGCGTTAGGGTTTCACCTCAGACCCTCCAACAGAGACAGGGCTGTCTGTCTGTCTGAGGCCACTTGCCAATGCATGACAAACATAGGGGAGGCAGATCTCAACCCTCCATCTATAGACGCCTCATCCTCCCCCTCCATCTCATCCCTCGATCTACTTTACTCCATCTCATCATGCCTTTATCTCCTCTCCTCCATCCCAGGGGCACACTGCTGCTCCGCTCTGTCTTTCAGAAGCTAACTTTGTCCTTGCACCTCTCTCTCTTTCTCTCTCTTTCAATTCAATTCAACTCAAGGGTCTTTATTGGCATGGGAAACATATGTTAACATTGCCAAAGCAAGTGAAGTAGATAACATACAAAAGTGAAATAAACAATAAAAATGTACAGTAAACATTACACTCACAGAAGTTCCAAAAGAATAAAGACATTACAAATGTCATATTATGTATATAGACAGTGTTGTAATGATGTGCAAATGGTTTAAGTACAAAAGGGAAAATAAATATGCATAAATACGGGTTGTATTTACAATGGTGTTTGTTATTCACTGGTTGCCCTTTTCTTGTGGCAACAGGTCACAAATCTTGCTGCTGTGATGGCACACTGTGGTATTTCAACCAGTAGATATGGGAGTTTATCAAAATTGGGTTTGTTTTCGTATTCTTTGTGGGTCTGTGTAATCTGAGGGAAATATGTGTCTCTAATATGGTCATACATTGGGCAGGAGGTTAGGAAGTGCAGCTCAGTTTCCACCTCATTTTGTGGGCAGTGTTGCCATGGCCTGTCTTCTCTTGAGAGCCAGGTCTGCCTATGGAGGCCTTTCTCAATAGCAAGGCTATGCTCACCTCCTTTCCTCTCCTCTCTCTTTCCAATATGTCAAGTAATTGTCTTTTTGTTTTCTCACGATTAGGTTGGGTCTAATTTTTGCAATGTTACGTAGATGGAAAAAAGCTGTCCTTGAAACAGTCTTGATATGTTCTTCAAAAGAGAGATCAGGGTCCAGAGTAACGCCGAGGTCATTCACAGTTTTATTTGAGATGACTGTACAACCATCCAGATTAATTGTCAGATTCAACAGAAGATCTCTTTGTTTCTTGGGACCTAGAACAAGCATCTCTGTTTTGTCCGAGTTTAAAAGTAGAAAGTTTGCAGCCATCCACTTCTTTATGTCTGAAACACAGGCTTCTAGCGAGGGCAATTTTGGGGCTTCACCATGTTTCATTGAAATGTACAGCTGTGTGTCGTCCGCATAGCAGTGAAATTTAACATTATGTTTTCGAATGACATCCCCCAAGAGGTAAAATATATAGTGAAAACAATAGTGGTCCTAAAACGGAACCTTGAGGAACACCGAAATGTACAATTGATTTGTCAGAGGACAAACCATTCACAGAGACAAACTGATATCTTTCCGACAGATAAGATCTAAACCAGGCCAGAACTTGTCCATGTTGACCAATTTGGGTTTCCAATCTCTCCAAAAGAATGTGGTGATCGATGGTATCAAAAGCGGCACTAAGATCTAGGAGCACGAGGACAGATGCAGAGCCTCGGTCTGACGTCATTAAAAGGTCATTTACCACCTTCACAAGTGCAGTCTCAGTGCTATGATGGGGTCTAAAACCAGACTGAAGCGTTTCGTATACATTGTTTGTCTTCAGGAAGGCAGTGAGTTGCTGTGCAACAGCTTTTTCAAAAAAAATTGAGAGGAATGGAAGATTCGATATAGGCCGATAGTTTTTTATAATTTCTGGATCAAGATTCGGCTTTTTCAAGAGAGGCTTTATTACTGCCACTTTTAGTGAGTTTGGTACACATCCGGTGGATAGAGAGACGTTTATTATGTTCAACATAGGAGGGCCAAGCACAGGAAGCAGCTCTTTCAGTAGTTTAGTTGGAATAGGGTCCAGTATGCAGCTTGAGGGTTTGGAGGCCATGATTATTTTCATCATTGTGTCAAGAGATATAGTACTAAAACACTTTAGTATCTCCCTTGATCCTAGGTCCTCGCAGAGTTGTGTAGACTCAGGACAATGGAGCTTTGGAGGAATACCCAGATTTAAAGAGGAGTCTGTAATTTGCTTTCTAATGATCATGATCTTTTCCTCAAAGAAGTTCATAAATTTATTACTGCTGAAGTGAAAGCCATCCTCCATTTGCGAAGGCTGCTTTTTAGTTAGCTTTGCGACAGTATCAAAAAGAAATTTCGGATTGTTCTTATTTTCCTCAATTAAGTTGGAAAAATAGGATGATCGAGCAGCAGTGAGGGCTCTTCGATACTGCACGGTACTGTCTTTTCAAGCTAGTCGAAAGACTTCCAGTTTGGTGTGGCGCCATTTCCGTTCCAATTTTCTGGAAGCTTGCTTCAGAGCTCGTGTATTTTCTGTATACCAGGGAGCTAGTTTCTTATGACAGATGTTTTTAATTTTTAGGGGTGCAACTGCATCTAGGGCATTGCGCAAGGTTAAATTGAGTTCCTCGGTTAGGTGGTTAACTGATTTTTGTCCTCTGACGTCCTTGGGTAGGCAGAGGCAGTCTGGAAGGGCATCAAGGAATCTTTGGGTTGTCTGAGAATTTATAGCACGACTTTTAATGCTCCTTGGTTGGGGTCTGAGCAGATTATTTGTTGCAATTGCAAACGTAATAAAATGGTGCTCAGCTCTGCTGAGTACTCTAGAGATCATGATGTCACAGAGCTCTGCTGAGTACTCCCGTTACTCTTCAACAATAGGACTTATTCTCTATTCAACACCCTCACTTTCCGTAGCCAGAGACGCTAGGAATGATGTGTGATTGTTTTTAACCACATTTCTAGTTTTTAGCTGATGTTGTGTAGTTTAGGCACTTCACCTGAGAGAGAGAAAGAGGAGAGAGAGAGAGAGAGAGAGAGAGAGAGAGAGAGACCCTCTTCAACATATATATTAATGAATTGGCGCGGGCACTAGAACAGTCTGCAGCACCTGACCTCACCCTACTCGAATCTGAAGTCAAATGTCTACT
The DNA here is from genome assembly GCF_965601325.2 of Salmo salar. NCBI lineage: Eukaryota > Metazoa > Chordata > Actinopteri > Salmoniformes > Salmonidae > Salmo > Salmo salar. Next base: position 55,393,402 of record NC_138311.1, on the reverse strand, counting down.
GTTTGCTGATGATCTGGTGCTTCTGTCCCCAACCAAGGAGGGCCTACAGCAGCACCTAGATCTGTCCCCAACCAAGGAGGGCCTACAGCAGCACCTAGATCTGTCCCCAACCAAGGAGGGCCTACAGCAGCACCTAGATCTGTCCCCAACCAAGGAGGGCCTACAACAGCACCTAGATCTGTCCCCAACCAAGGAGGGCCTACAGCAGATCACATGGCTAGAAATAGGTCTGAGGAGTGAACTCAGCAGGGACTGGGAGTAGCAGTAGGTTTGGCCAGGAGAGACTAGCACACAACACCTCCAACGTAGGGCACATCAGCAGTAGACCTGCCCATTAGAGAGAATCCTTTGCCCAAGAGGAACAGACCACACAACCTCCGCTCAGGCGACCAATAATACATAAACTAACCACCTCTGAGACCCAATCAGATGACCAGGGAGACCTCAGAGAGCCAATCAGATCAACTGACCACCTCTGAGACCCAATCAGATGACCAGGGAGACCTCAGAGAGCCAATCAGATCAACTGACCACCTCTGAGACCCAATCAGATGACCAGGGAGACCTCAGAGAGCCAATCACATGACCAGGGAGATTCCCTCTGTTCCCTCCCTCAGACAACATCAGAGCCAAGAGGTAAACACAATTCAAAGCGTTAATTGGCTCTCGAGGGGAAAATGAAGGATCAGCACAACTTAAGAAACAAATAACTATTTCTTATTCACAAGCATTGTGACTTATACAGAGAAAATTAAGCACTGCCTTGTGATTACATGATCTACTTATTATTAAACTGGAAAGCTGGAAGTTCTGGAAGTTCTGAGTGAAGTTCTGAGTGAAGTCAGGAAGTGGAGATGATAAAACTATGGTTTTGAACGATGTAGAGATATGATTTGATTTTTATTTGGGGGATCTCTTTTAGTCCTCATTTGGACTAATCTTCCAATAGTCCTAAAACAGAGAGAGAGAGAGAGAGAGAGAGAGAGAGAGAGAGAGAGAGAGAGAGAGGAGAGAGAGAGAGAGAGAGAGAGAGAGAGAGAGAGAGAGAGAGAGAGAGAGAGAGCCAACAAACTATCTTGGTCCAAACACACCAAGACAGTTGTGAAGAGGGCACGACAACACCTTTTCCCCCTCGGGAGACTGAAAAGATTTGGCATGGGTCCCCAGATCCTCAAAAAGATATACAACTACATCATTGAGAGCATCCTGACCGGTTGCATCACCGCCTGGTATGGAAACTGCTCGGCCTCCGACCGCAAGGCACTACAGAGGGTAGTGCGTACGGCCCAGTACATCACTGGGGCCAAGATTCCTGCCATCCAGGACCTCTATACCAGGCGGTGTCAGAGGAAGGCACTAAAAATGTTCAAAGACTCCAGCCACCCCAGTCATAGACTGTACTCTCTCTGCTACCGCACGGCAAGCGGTACCGGAGCGCCAAGTCTAGGACCAAAAGGCTTCTAAACAGCTTCTACCCCCAAGCCATAAGACTGCTGAACAATTGATCAAATGACCACCTGGACTATTTACATTGACCCCCCCATACGCTGCTGCTACTCTCTGTTTATTATCTATGCATAGTCACTTCACCCCTACCTACATGTGCAAATTACCTCAACTAACCTGTACCCCCTCACACTGACTCGGTACCGGAAACCCCTGTATATAGCCTCGTTATTGTTATTTTATTGTGCTACTTTTTATTTTAAAAATGTACTTTAGTTTATCTAGTAAATATTTTCTTAACTCTATTTTCTTAAACTGCATTGTTGGTTAAGGGCTCGTAAGTAAGCATTTCACGGTAAGGTCTACACTTGTTGTATTTGGCGCATGTGACAAGTAACATTTTGATTTGATAGAGAGTGAAAGAGACAGATAGAGAGAGAGAGTGAAAGAGACAGATAGAGAGAGAGAGAGTGAAAGAGACAGAGATAGAGAGAGAGAGTGAAAGAGACAGAGATAGAGAGAGAGAGTGAAAGAGACGGATAGAGAGAGACAGAGAAAAGTTAGGCAGAGTTAGTTTTATTCTCATTAAAAATGAGAATTTGGCAGATATATAAACGCACACATTACAGAGGTTCTCTGTTTAACTTCACAGTAGCTCTGGGTAAAGGTCACAAGCGGCACCCTATTCCCTATATAGTGCACTACTTTTGACTAGAGTCCTATTGGGACTAAGAAGCTATTTGGGATACAGCCTAGGTCTTCAAAAAAAAAAAAAAAGAAGATTTCCTCAGCCACATTGTGATACTTCCCCTGCCCACTTCAAAGTCTCCTATCTGGTCTGAGGCCAGGTTTGAGAAGGTTTGGGACCCCTCCGTGAAAGAGCTTCAGACGGTAGAATGGAATCTGAACTGGAAATGAGGACAGAGCTTATTATCCAGCGTCCCAAATGGTAATCTATTCCCTACGTAGTGCACTACTTTTGACCAGAGTCCTATAGGGTTAGTCCAACATGGAAGAACAGGAGACACCTGTCTGAACTATTAGATAGGTCTGACTAACGTAACCTAACATCCTCCCTGAGTGTGTGTGTGTGTGTGCGCTACTCTGTCCAGCAGCTGTCTACCCCCCCCCCATCCCCCCCATCCCATCCCTCCACCACCTCCATTCAATCATTCAGCTAGAGGTTAGAGGTTAGCCCCACATCACATCACAGAGAAGAGGAGAACGAGGACAAATAATGGAAACCATCAATGGAACACAGGCAGAAGCATCTGGCAAAAATATACACCTCTATACCATTATGACTGGAGAGGTCTGAATGGGGATGTAGAAGGGGAGAGGGGGTCTATGGGAAGGAGAAGGGGTCTTAAGGAAGGAAAGAAGGTGTATGGGGGAGAGAGAGGGTGTATGGGGGAGAGAGAGAAGGTGTATGGGGGAGAGAGAGAAGGTGTATGGGGGAGAGAGAGAGGGTGTATGGGGGAGAGAGAGAGGGTATATGGGGGAGAGAGAGAGGGTATATGGGGGAGAGAGAGAGGGTATATGGGGGAGAAAGAGGGGGTATATGGGGGAGAGAGAGAGGGTGTATGGGGGAGAGGGAGTATGGGGAGAGATAGAGGGTGTATGGGGGAGAGAGAGAGGGTGTATGGGGGAGAGAGCGAGAGTGTATGGGGGAAAGAGAGGGTGTATGGGGGAGAGAGTGAGGGTGTATGGGAGAGAGAGGTTGTGTATGGGGGAGAGAGAGAGGGTGTATGGGAGAGAGGGTGCATGGTGAGAGATAGAAAGAGTGTATGGGGAAAGAGAGAGGGTGTATGGGGGAGAGAGAGGTTGTGTATGGGGGAGAGAGATAGGGTGTATGGGGGATGGAGGGTGAATGGGGGGAGAGGGTGTATGGGGAGAGAGTGAGGGTGTATGGGAGAAAGAGGTTGTGTATGGGGAGAGAGAGTGTGTATGGGGAGAGAGAGAGGGTGTATGGGGGAGAGAGGGTGTATGGGGGAGAGAGAGGGTGTATGGGGGGAGAGAGAGGGTGTATGGGGGAGAGAGAGAGGGTGTATGGGGGAGAGAGAGGGTGTATGGGAGGAGAAAGAGGGTATGGTGGTAAGGACTGTGGACAGCAAGAGAAAGGTATGGAGGGAAGGGAACTCCTGGGTCTAGGTTGAGCCACAGGTGCTGGGAGAGCAGCAGGAAAATAGCCTTTATTAAAACACAACAGCTGATCTGAACCAAGCAGAAAGCACTCATAAAGACCTCTGAGATCAGGGGAGGAAGGTAGAGATCTCAGAAAGACCTCTGAGATGATGGGAGGAAGGTAGAGACCTCATAAAGACCTCTGAGATCAGGGGATGAAGGTAGAGACCTCATAAAGACCTCTGAGATGATGGGAGGAAGGTAGAGACCTCATAAAGACCTCTGAGATCAGGGGAGGAAGTTAGAGACCTCATAAAGACCTCTGAGACCAGGGGAGGAAGGTAGAGACCTCATAAAGACCTCTGAGATCAGGGGAGGAAGTTAGAGACCTCATAAAGACCTCTGAGACCAGGGGAGGAAGGTAGAGACCTCATAAAGACCTCTGAGACCAGGGGAGGAAGGTAGAGACCTCATAAAGACCTCTGAGACCAGGGGAGGAAGGTAGAGACCTCATAAAGACCTCTGAGACCAGGGGAGGAAGGTAGAGACCTCATAAAGACCTCTGAGACCAGGGGAGGAAGGTAGAGACCTCAGAAAGACCTCTGAGACCAGGGGAGGAAGGTAGAGACCTCATAAAGACCTCTGAGATGAGGGGAGGAAGGTAGAGACCTCATAAAGACCTCTGAGATGAGGGGAGGAAGTTAGAGTGGAGGCAGCAGGTGTGTGGGGAATCCACACCAAAACAACAACACGCAGGTTAATGTGGAATGAATACAACACAAACAGAAAGCAGTGGAATAGAAAGAGGACAACAGAGACAGAAAACAATAGAGGTGGAAAATATAAAAGGGGGGGGAGTAAGGAAGCCAGGAAATTTATGTTTCACACACAGGGGTGTTCTGTCCCATTTCCCTCTGGAATGTTAAGGGAGCGTTCCGGAACACTGAGACAGCTCTAAGAGAGTGTTGGTTGGACATTCTACCTGGGTTCTGTGTCACACTCTTGAAACCCTGAAGGGAGGATGGGAGATCGGGGGAGAAGGTGGACGAGAAATGTCAGGGAGGACGAGAGAAGGGTTGGAAGGTGGAGAAGGAGGGTGAGGAGGATGATGGCGGCAGGGTAGCCTAGTGGTTAGAGCGTTGGCCTTTTAACCGAAAGGTTGCAAGGTCAAATCCCCGAGCTGACAAGGTTAAAATCTGTCGTTCTGCCCCTGAACAAGGCAGTTAACCCACTGTTCCTAGGCCGTTATTGTAAATAAGAATTTGTTCTTAACTGACTTGCCTTGTTAAATAAAGGTAAGATAAAACATTTAAAAAAATGGCATGTTGGAGGTGGAGAAGGGATGGAGTTGGGAAGAGAGAGAGAGAGGTTAGCCTAGTGTAGGGTGTTGGAGAGGAAGAGTGGAGGGGAAGGACTGACAGAAAGGAGGAGGAGGTTGGAGGAGGATGGAGAAGGGGATGAAGTAAGAGGAGAAAGGATCACAGGGACAGATGTGAGCCCCCTGACCCCTGGAGAAAGAGAAGAAAGGAATCAGAGGAATCCATCTTTGTTAAAGAACTTTATCTGACAGCCTGTGTCCATGTAAAAAGTGAGCTTGACGCCGCAGAGGCCACGATCAGGATATGAGTCACTGCCAGCGCCCTGTAGAGGGCTCTGGTCATAAGTAGTGCACTGTTTAGTGAATAGGGTGCCATTTGGGACGCAATCCCATGAACAGGATAGGAGTCATTCAGGTCTGAAGCACCCAGACAAAGGAGTTCTGCCCTCTTCCCCTGGACGCATAAATTACCCCGACAACTCAGAGAGAATCAAAGAGGGGGTCACCTGATACCTGTGGAATGTTTCTGTTCCTGAACTCACAACAACAGGACAGAAGAACAACTCTGATCCTAGTAAATCAGGACATCCTGGGTCCGGGTGGAACTAACCCGTAACAGCATGTCTCTCTAAAGGTGAATTTATATTGGTCCCACGCAGGACGATTCACTAGCTTTTTTGTTGTTGTAGAGCAGGCTGAATATTTGGAAAGTAAAAAACATTTAGAACACATTCCTAATATTGAGTTGCCCCCCCCCCCCCCTCCTTTTTTTTGTCCTCAGAACAGCCTCAATTCGTCGGACTCTACAAGGGGTTGAAAAGTGTTGCACAGGGATGCTGGCCCCATGCTGACTCTAATGCTTCCCACAGTTGTGACAAGTTGGCTGGATGTCCTTTGGGTGGTGGACCGTTCTTGATACACACAGGAAACTGTTGAGTGTGAAAAACCCAGCAGCATTGCAGTTCTACTACCAAACCCCATTCAATGGTACTTAAATATTTTGTCTTGCCCTTTTACCCTCTGAATGGTCACACATACACAAGCCATGTCTCTATTGTCTCAAAGCTTAAACATCCTTCTTTAACCTGTCTCCTCACCTTCATCAACGCTGATTTGAAGTGGATTTAACAAGTGACATCAATAAGGGATCATAGCTTTCACCTGGATTCACCTGGTCAGTCTATGTCATGGAAAGAGCAGGTGTTCCTAATGTTTTGTACACTCAATGTATACATAATAACAAGATACTGTAAATCAAGTGAAATATGAGGGTAGAGAGAGAGAGGAAGAAGGCTGTATTGTCAATCCCATAGTACCATGACTGTTGGTGCCGTCATTCTGATATCAAACGTTGCATCTGTTCTTCAAGTCAATGTGTTTTTTTTTTTGTCACATGTTTGTTTCAGTGGAAACTGTTAAATGTCATGCTTGTGCAAAGAGTTTGCTATCTTTGCTTTTTGTTTTGCCAAAACATGCTAAAGTGAACAATTGGGAGTCTCAGAATCATCATGGAATTGCTCCTAGACAAACAGCTACTATGACTGAAAAGGACCACAGACTAGAGCACTGAGCATGTGGAAACAGGCTGAGTCTATTACAATAAATTACAATAAATTACAAGAAATACTACCATATATGGCCTCCTGGTATGGATCTGTTGATGTTGAATGAATAAAACTCAATTCAGGAAACTAGGCATATATCGCGCGTCACTACTTCACAGGAGAGACGTTTGAAAGTAAACGTTTTTTAGTTTTTATCTTAATTGGCAGAAATGCCTTCTGAAACATGTGAAATTTCATGTGTCTTAATAACAAACTTGTATACCATCTGTAAATACGAATAAAAATGTTAAATTACGAGCCTCGTTGGTTTAGCCAAAATAAAAAAAGTCAGCAACCTTCCCGCTAGCCATGATTGGCTGAGGTAATGAGTGGGCTGGACATGCCGAGAGATGAGTTAGGATTGGTCTGCCATGTAGCACGCTTCTGTCTATAATATGAGCTGGTCAGTATGTGTAGGTAATCCTTTCTAATGTGACTTTTTGAACGATATCACGTAGTAGACCTGCAAAAAGCAAAAATGTTTATTTCCTGTGGAATTAGAGTATGATAGCTAAGAAGACGGAGAAAATTCTGCCGTTTCATTGCAAATATTCCTAGAGACGAAAAGAGGACAGATAGAAGGCTGTTGTGTAAAACAGTTGGATTACATCTTCAAACTAAGGGCAACCATGGCAACTGTGACGGAGAGGGGGAACCGTCCACTGACGTATACTGGTAAGATAGTCAAGCTAGCTACATTTTCAGATATTTCACGTTTCTAATTTTGTCAGAAAGTCATTTATTTCAAGTTAAAGCGTACTGTTAGCTAGCTAACGTTACGTGTATCATCTGTATAGTGATATTATTCGTATCTCAGAGACATTTGCATTGCTAGTTATAGCATAAAGATAGCTAGCTAACATTGAACCTGGTTGGTTAGCTACATGCAGATTCATGCAGGATAGTAATGTTATGAGTTGGGATTATGCTTTATTGTTTAGCTAGCTAGCTAGCTACTTGTCTAAACAAAAGACTCCACTATGCAAGTAACCATTTCAATAGAATGTTCATGATGTCACTGTGACAACTGTCGATAGACGTAGCTTGTAAATTCACTCTGGCCATCTACTCCGATTTCAGATCACTCTCGTCTGAGTGAGCCAGAGCGCAGAATAACTCCCGAATTTACGAACGCTCAACACCCGTTGAATATGGCCGGTGTCAGTAAACGTTGGCAAAAAAAAAAACGCTGTTAAATTGTTGCCAGCAGCATAGTTGCAGTCACCAACATTCTGGATAACATGAAAACAGCCTAACCAGCTCTGCTAGGGTCAGATTGGGGTGTTCTCTCATTTGTGTCTGGAAATAGCTAGCAAGCTAGCCAACGTTAGCCAGTTAGCTTGGGTGCTTGACTGCTGTTGTTAGGTCAACCCTACTACTCAGCCAGAGCCTCCAGTGTGCGCTCTGAACCCTCCAAGAGCAAAACGCTCTGAATTTACGAACGGACAATCTGTCAACACTCTGAGTTTACGAATGCCCAGAACACACTCTGGCACTCCAGACTAAATTTACAAACACACCCGTAGTATAAACCTTTAGTCTTGAACTCTTTAGTTGTTTAGTACATGGCCTCACATGTGAATCCTTGAAGAGATGGGTGGGGACTAAAGCTTAAGAGGGTGTGAACAATGCTGAATTGGGTGTAGACAAAGAAGAGCTCTCCAGTAGGTACCAAAACATCAAAAGGCCATTTTCTCAAAAGTGAGTTGATCAACTTTCAAAGCAGAATAACTTTCCCATTGTTCCTCAACTGTAGTGTCTGATATACCATTTTGTAGCTCTGAGTCTCTACTTTTATCCAATGTAAAAAAAAAACACCATTTCACATTTTGCTACATACTGTAAGACCGCATCGAGCCGGTCGGTCCCATATATGGACTTCTGATACGGATCTGTTGAGGTTCTTACCTGGGGGCCTGTGGCTGGGTTATAGGGTAAGGTATGGTAGGGTGTAGACAGCACTGGTTCCCAGCCTTTTTTTTAAAACAGTGGCACACCTTGATGTGGTTAAAAACAACTAATTGCAGCACATCTAAAATGTGCCTATTAATTTATTTAGTGATAAAGATTTCCATCTCATCTGATCCATACTGCAAATCATCAATTTTTTGGGAAAAATGTTTTTTTATTTTTTTTATAGATTATTAAATAGGGTTAATTTGAACTATTTTCATAGATCCTTCCTCATGATGATTAGTTTGGGTGTACCCCTTTAATCCTTTACACTGGTGGGAATTGGTCTATATAGATAGGGCTGAATAGGTCTGTATAGATAGGGCTGAATTGGTCTATATAGATAGGGCTGAATTGGCCTGTATAGAAATGGCTGAATGGTCTATATAGATAGGGCTGAATTGGTCTATATAGATAGGGCCGAATTGGTCTATATAGATAGGGCTGAATTTGTCTGTATAGATAGGGCTGAATTGGTCTATATAGATGGGGCTGAATTGGTCTGTATAGATAGGGCTGAATTGGTCTGTATAGATAGGGCTGAATTGGTCTATATAGATAGGGCTGAATTGGTCTATATAGATAGGGCTGAATTGGTCTATATAGATAGGGCTGAATTGGTCTGTATAGATAGGGCTGAATTGGTCTGTATAGATAGGGCTGAATTGGTCTGTATAGATAGGGCTGAATTGGTCTATATAGACAGGGCTGAATTGGCCTGTATAGATAGGGCTGAATTGGCCTATATAGATAGGGCTGAATTGGTCTATATAGATAGGGCTGAATTGGTCTATATAGATAGGGCTGAATTGGTCTATATAGATAGGGATGAATTGGTCTATATTGATAGGGCTGAATTGGTCTATATAGATAGGGCTGAATTGGTCTATATAGATAGGGCTGAATTGGTCTATATAGATAGGGCTGAATTGAAATGTTTTATACAGGAGAGATATGAAATGCATATGCATTCGTATGGTAGAAATTGAAAGGGAAGAGTTTTGAGATAATAGGAAAATTATTAGACCAAAGGTTGAGGACACAACAGTTCATCTGACTGAAGACAAACATTACACTGTTGATTTTATGAGCATTTTACATTTTCCTCACTGTTCGCCGCATTTGTTCATAACGGAATCTGACAATACTCTGGATACATTTTGTATTTGTGTTTATTATGGATCATCATTAGTTCCTGCCAAGGCAGCAGCTACTCTTCCTGGGGTTTATTATGGATCATCATTAGTTCCTGCCAAGGCAGCAGCTACTCTTCCTGGGGTTTATTATGGATCCCCATTAGTTCCTGCCAAGGCAGCAGCTACTCTTCCTGGGGTTTATCATCGATCCCCATTAGTTCCTGCCAAGGCAGCGGCTACTCTTCCTGGGGTTTATTATGGATCCCCATTAGTCCTGCCAAGGCAGCAGCTACTCTTCCTGGGGTTTATTATGGATCCCCATTAGTTCCTGCCAAGGCAGCAGCTACTCTTCCTGGGGTTTATTATGGATCCCCATTAGTTCCTGCCAAGGCAGCAGCTACTCTTCCTGGGGTTTATTATGGATCCCCATTAGTTCCTGCCAAGGCAGCAGCTACTCTTCCTGGGGTTTATTATGGATCCCCATTATTTCCTGCCAAGGCAGCAGCTACTTTTCCTGGGGTTTATTATGGATCCCCATTAGTTCCTGCCAAGGCGGCAGCTTCTCTTCCTGGGGTTTATTATGGATCCCCATTAGTTCCTGCCAAGGCAGCGGCTACTCTTCCTGGGGTTTATTATGGATCCCCATTAGTTCCTGCCAAGGCAGCAGCTACTCTTCCTGGGGTTTATTAGGGATCCCCATTAGTTCCTGCCAAGGCAGCAGCTACTCTTCCTGGGGTTTATTATGGATCCCCATTAGTTCCTGCCAAGGCAGCAGCTACTCTTCCTGGGGTTTAATATGGATCCACATTAGTTCCTGCCAAGCTGCCAAGGCTGGTGTTTCTGCTGCTCTGTGTTGTCTGAGTAGACAGCCAGATACCTGGTATAATGTCATACATGTTGACACAGTGAAAAATCCACCCCACTGCCTCAGAGCAGCTAGCAAACATTTCATATTAAGCTCCTTCATCAGGACTATGACCCTAAAATGAAAGACACCGGCCAAGTTCTGTTCTAACGGCGAACGTGTATAAAGATGGCAAAATTCAAATATGCCCTCATTGTTTTAGCAGTACTCACTAAGTTTTTTAAACTACAGTGGAGAAATGGTTCAATTTCCCCAATAAATCTGTCTTGAAGCTGAAATTGGGATAATGTATACTGGCTAATGACTATGCAAAATAGTAATGGAGAGCAATGTACAATATGGTAAGCACATGGGGCCGCCATCTTTATGGACATGTGCTATTCACTTCATAACAAGCGACAAGCGAGAAGTAACCGTGTGCTAGCCTTGTGTTATGAAGCCTAAATTGTGCAGGTGAATTCAAACTGTTTCCAACGGAACATGAGAGAGCCAGCTGAGCATAAGAAACACTGCAGCAGTCTCAAAACCAGGACTCCAGAAACAAGGCTTTCAAAGGCAACTCTATGAGACAGGGAGGGAACAATGTGCCAACAGAAACCATATGCATACCAGTAATCATCATCTCTGCTGCGGAAAGAGAGTGAGTGAGTGTGAGAGAGAGCTATATATATATATATATATATATATATATATATATATATATATATATATATATATATATATATATATATAGAGAGAGAGAGAGAGAGAGAGAGAGAGAGAGAGAGAGAGAGAGAGAGAGAGAGAGAGAGAGAGAGAGGGAGAGAGAGGGAGAGAGAGAGAGAGAAAGAAAGAGAGAAAGAAAGAGAGAGCGTGAGAGAGAGAAAGAGAGAGAGGGAGAGAGAGAGACTGTATCCTAAGTGTTGGGAGTGGAGAGAGTCTAGATATAATGACTCTCTAACGAAAGGCGTCCCAGAGACAGCGCTCCATGTGTAAAAACAACCAAGGCCACCGAACAGTGTCTAAACCACACCTCTCATCAGCACTGCTTCAAACCACGTCCGTCACACACTAGCTGAATAAACACTCCTCACACACACACACACACACACAACCTTGATCAGATCAGCCTGGGTTGTGATAACATGACAACAATGTCAGAGACAGATGGATTCATATCTATTAATATCACTATGAATCCAGCAGTGAGAAGACAAACTGAGAAAATAATTTAACTGTGAGGTCATTGTTCCCACGGTTGTGCTTTGAGAGTGTTGTCTCCATCTCTATTTCAGTCATCTCTTTCATTTCAAACATCTCAGCCAACGGTTGGAACTAAAAATTATTTTCCAATTGTTTCGTTCTGAACAGAACTATTCTTTTTGTATTCCCGTTCGACTATTCCGACCCGGGGGGGGAAAAAATCTTTTCTGAACCGGTAATAAACCCCCCAAAAGTACCGGTTTATATCATTCCTTTCTGTTCCTTATTAAACCTCTGAAAATATGTGTATTTTGTTTACATTTAGCTCAACGTTAAATGAATTCACCAATCAGTGTGGATAAAGCAGCTTGCTGTGGAGCGGGTAAGCCATTTACTCTGTATAGGAAAGTTGTTAAACAACAAATTGTATTTTTTTCCCCATAACAGCATGGTTTAATCACAATGAAAGTTAAACACACAATATGTGCTGTCAGTCACAGTGTAGGGTTTGAGGTGCAACTGAAAGAGTGAGAAGGATGGAGGAAGCTTGCCTTGAAATGCTGGGCATTTTCTGAATTAGACCCAATGAATTATAACAACGGAGGTTTCGGCTTCTACGGAGAAACTTTGAATATTTTTCAACTCCAGAGTTGGTTTAACGTCGGACGTTAGCTAGATAGCAATCTTGTATGTGCAAAGCAGCAATATAATTTAAAAAAAAAAACGTCTTACCTTTTTTTTGTAGTTAATAAATCCAATGTGAAACGTGATAACGATAGTATCCTTAACTAGCGTTGAAAAAAAAATGAATCCATTCTATCTGTCTACACTGAACAAAAATATAAACAAAACATGTAAAGTGTTGAGCTGAAATAAAATATCCCAGAAATTTGGTGCACAAATTTGTTTATATCCTTCTTAGTGAGCATTTCTCCTTTGTCAAGATAATCCATTCACCTGACAGCTGTGGCATATCAAGAAGCTGATTAAATAGCGTGATCATTCATTACGCAGGTGCACCTTGTGCTGGGGGCAAGAAAAGGCCACCCTAAAATGTGCAGTTTTGTCACACAACACAATGCCACAGATGTCTCAAGTTTTGAGGGAGTGTGCAATTGGTATGCTGACTGTAGGAATGTCCACCAAAGCTGTTGCCAGAAAATGTTATGTTCATTTCTCTACCATAAGCCGCCTCCAACATCATTTTAGAGAATTTGTGGGGGAAAACTAATTCTCATTGGCTGGGCCTGGCTCCCCAGTGGCTGTGCCGCTGCCCAGTCATGTGAAATCCATAGATTAGGGCCTGAATTAATTTCAATTGAGTGATTTCCTTATATGAACTGAATCATGCTTGTAATGTTGTCAGTAGGCTACAGTAAGCTATTCTTCAGAAGGGGAGGGGTAGGTAGTGTACACACCCACACTAGATATTTCCAGCTGGCAGGCAGACACTGGAAGAAGATTCTGAGTTACAGAGGGAGGGCTTTGCATAGGCGCTTTGTTCAGATTTTTTGGGGACAAAAAATAAATAAAATGCATGAAATGTAAAATAACGTTATTAACCAGTTCCCAAGCTTTTAAAATAACGGTTCTGTTCCAGAACAGTATAGATCAGTTTCGTGTTCGGGTTCTGTTCCTCAAAGAATTTTGTTATTTTCCAGTTTTCGGTTCTGTTTCCTGAACCATTTCCAACCTTTAATCTTGGCACCCGAAACCGAATCAGCTAAGGCTGTCAAGGAGACATGACTATTTCAGTAACTTTCTCAAGTAATGAAGGCTGGGCTGATGTAGGTTAATGTAGGTTAAGAATAGCTTCATCACTGTGATTAACCCACCAGAGACTAGGAGAATACATTCATCACTGTGATCGACTACATCGGTGCATTTGTTATGATAATAACCCATTTAAATTACAGTGTTTTGTTAAAATAGAGGTACGTGTGAAAGTGAAACCATTGTGTAAATACAAGAAGAGACTGAGATAATGGGAAATGGAATGAGAAATGGCTTGACCTTGTTCTGTTGGAAGATTTGGCACATGCTGCATTCTGCAGAGAGCACGTTTATTTTTATTTTTTTTTGAGACGGGTGGGACTATTTTGCATAAAGTAGTACAGATTGGCTCATCAGATATCGTTTCCCAAAACAAATCTTATAGGATCTTTAACGATGATTTAAGACCTACTTTAGAAAGGCAAACACATGCACATCTAAGTGCCATCCACCCTCGGGTCTTTACCAACGGGCACTTTTCAGCTGGAGCTTGGCATCCCACAGCCCTCGCTGAGCTGATGTCTTGGTTACCATCATTAGCAAATCCAACAGTTGCATACAATATCCATACACCAATCACACAACACCTTAAAAGGTATCTTTACCATCAATGGGTTCCCAAATAAGAACGTAACAGAAAAGGCTTCCACTCTTAACGTGATGCGCAAAAGATGGAAGGTACGACTCGTTCATTCTGTAGAAGAGCAATGTTGGGCCTACAGCACGGTGTGGAAGGATGGCCGGTGTGGACGGATGGCCGGTGTGGAAGGATGGCCGGTGTGAACGGATGGCCGGTGTGGAAGGATGGCCGGTGTGGACGGATGGCCGGTGTGGAAGGATGGCCGGTGTGAACGGATGGCCGGTGTGGACGGATGGCCGTATGAACGGATGGCCAGTGTGGACGGATGGCCGGTGTGGAAGGATGGCCGGTGTGGACGGATGGCCGGTGTGGAAGGATGGCCGGATGGCCGGTGTGGATGGATGGCCGGTATGAATGGATGGCCGGTGTGGACGGATGGCCGGTGTGGAAGGATGGCCGGTGTGGACGGATGGCCAGTGTGGACGGATGGCCGGTGTGGACGTTTAAAACGACATTAGGATTAACGTTTTGAAAACAAATCACTAACTGAACAGGTTCTGATCATCATCATAAAGGGAAATAAAATGTTAACATTTTCATTTTACCAGGCTAGTCAGTAAAGAACAAATTCTTATTTTCAATGACAGCCTACCGGGGAACAGTGGGTTAACTGCCTTGTTCAGGTGCAGAACGACAGATTTTTACCTTGAGGGATTTGAACTTGCAACACTCTGGGTTAGTAGTCCAAAGCTCTAACCATTAGGCTACGCTGCCGCCCCAATGTTACGGATACCTAACGCAACAATGCTGTAACGTCAGAAGGAGATGTGTGTCTTTACAATTATTTCCCACGGATATAAATCGCTCCACCATCGTCATCGTCATTAACAGCTAGAAAAATGACAAAGAACGAGACAGGGAAGAGACAGCAGCTAAGTTCTGTATGGCAATGCTTTGAAAAGTTAAACGAGAGGTGGTTGAACAGATGCTAACATCGCAAGGTGAAATTGAGCAACAGTAGCAATTCTTAACAACCTGAAAGGGAGTCACCATTTATTTTTTAATTTTTTTGCGATAAGGGTGACGGAGTGAGAAAACCACAGCGCTGAAAGACAGAAGTCAGTTCAATTGATATGCAGCCATTGTCAATTTTACAGGATGTTTGAAGTATATTTGCCATTTCTAAAGCAACTTGAATTACCCTAACTGGTCAAGCCACAACTGAGCCAAAAATAACATTTTGGTTGTTCTCAATCTCTGACACTACCATAGCACCTCAATTTCAGTCCAAATTGTTTTTTGGGTGGTGGGTCACACGGTTGTATTTCATGGTACGGTGTTGAATATTTCCCACAGGCTTTAAAGAGATGATTTTTTTTTAACCATATATAGTTAATTAGGGGTGTTTCAAAATTGCAAATGCCCAAGGTTGTGCACAAGCACTGGGGCTAAGAACAATCTGTAAGGCGTGTATATGGGAGGCGAAGTCAAGTGCAGGAGAGCGGATTATAATAAACAGGAGTACTTTAATACCGGTTAACAAATGACAGCACATAACACATACAAGTACCAAAAACACGGGTCTAAAACAAAAGTCCAATGCCTGACAAATATCCACGTGACAAAATAACAAATCACTCACAAATACAACATGAGGAACAGAGGGTTAAATAATAAACAAGTGATTGGTTGAGTGAAGCCAGGTGTGATAAGACAAAGACAGAACAAATGGAAAATGAAAAGTGGATCGGCGGTGGCTAGAAAGCCGGTGACGTCGACCGCCGAACGCCGCCCGAACAAGGAGAGGGACCGACGCCTGAAGCTCTTAGGAATGTTTGACAAATCACACTTTTCCTTTGTGTACATACGAACATTCTAAATTCCATTCCTGAGTAGTATTTTAGAAATAGTTTCTGCACAACATTGATAAATGAGACCCCAGGAGAATACCTTCTTCACTGTGATTAACCCTCCAGAGACCAGGATAATACCTTCTTCACTGTCACTAACCCTCCAGACCCCAGGAGAATACCTTCTGCACTGTGATTAACCCTCCAGACCCCAGGATAATACCTTCTTCACTGTCACTAACCCTCCAGACCCCAGGAGAATACCTTCTGCACTGTGATTAACCCTCCAGAGACCAGGATAATACCTTCTTCACTGTCACTAACCCTCCAGACCCCAGGAGAATACCTTCTGCACTGTGATTAACCCTCCAGACCCCAGGAGAATACCTTCTTCACTGTCACTAACCCTCCAGAGACCAGGATAATACCTTCTTCACTGTCACTAACCCTCCAGACCCCAGGAAAATACCTTCTTCACTGTGATTAACCCTCCAGTTAGAATCAAGACATGCAAATGCTCCAGCTACCATAATCAAATATTTCAAACTGTGAGCTAAATCATTGCTCGTTCACAAAGCTTTCTGAACCCATTTAAAGTACAGTATAAAGCTTTCTGAAACTTTTAATCCATCATTCCTACGTGCATACTACCTGCCAAGCTTCTCATTTACATTTTACATTTACGTCATTTAGCAGACGCTCTTATCCAGAGCGACTTACAAATTGGTGCATTCACCTTATGATATACAGTGGAACAACCACTTTACAATAGTACATCTATATCTTTTTGGGGGGAGGGGTAGAAGGATGACTTAATCCTATCCCAGGTATTCCTTAAAGAGGTGGGGTTTCAGGTGTCTCCGGAAGGTGGTGATTGACTCCGCTGTCCTGGCGTCATGAGGGAGCTTGTTCCACCATTGGGGTGCCAGAGCAGCGAACAGTTTTGACTGGGCTGAGCGGGAACTGTGCTTCCGCAGAGGTAGGGGGGCGAGCAGGCCAGAGGTGGATGAACGCAGTGCCCTTCTTTGGGTGTAGGGACTGATCAGAGCCTGAAGGTACGGAGGTGCCGTTCCCCTCACAACTCCGTAGGCAAGCACCATGGTCTTGTAGCAGATGCGAGCTTCAACTGGAAGCCAGTGGAGTGTGCGGAGGGGCGGGGTGACGTGAGAGAACTTGGGAAGGTTGAACACCAGACGGGCTGCGGCATTCTGGATGAGTTGTAGGGGTTTAATGGCACAGGCAGGGAGCCCCGCCAACAGCGAGTTGCAGTTATCCAGACGGGAGATGACAAGTGCCTGGATTAGGACCTGCGCCGCTTCCTGTGTGAGGCAGGGTCGTACTCTGCGAATGTTGTTGAGCATGAACCTACAGGATCGGGTCACCGCCTTGATGTTAGCGGAGAACGACAGGGTGTTGTCCAGGGTCACGCCAAGGCTCTTAGCACTCTGGGAGGAGGACACAATGGAGTTGTCAACAGTGCTGGCGAGATCATGGAACGGGCAGTCCTTCTCCAGGAGGAAGAGCAGCTCTGTCTTGCCGAGGTTCAGCTTGAGGTGGTGATCCGTCATCCAAACTGATATGTCTGCCAGACATGCAGAGATGCGATTCGCCACCTGGTTATCAGAAGGGGGAAAGGAGAAGATTAATTGTGTGTCGTCTGCGTAGCAATGATAGGAGAGACCATGTGCGGATATGACAGAGCCAAGTGACTTGGTGTATAGCGAGAATAGGAGAGGGCCTACAACTGAGCCCTGGGGGACACCAGTGGTGAGAGCACGTGGTGCGGAGATGGATTCTCGCCACGCCACCTGGTAGGAGCGACCTGTCAGGTAGGACGCAATCCAAGAGTGAGCCGCGCCAGAGATGCCCAACTTGGAGAGGGTGGAGAAGAGGATCTGATGGTTCACAGTGTCAAAGGCAGCAGATAGGTCTAGAAGGATGAGAGCAGAGGAGAGAGAGTTAGCTTTAGCAGTGCGGAGAGTCTCCGTGACACAGAGAAGAGCAGTCTCAGTTGAATGACCAGACTTGAAAGCTGACTGATTTGGATCAAGAAGGTCATTCTGAGAGAGATAGCAGGAGAGCTGGCCAAGGACGGCACGTTCAAGAGTTTTGGAGAGGAAAGAAAGAAGGGATACTGGTCTGTAGTTGTTGACATCAGAGGGATCGAGTGTAGGTTTTTTGAGAAGGGGTGCAACTCTCGCTCTCTTGAAGACGGAAGGGACGTAGCCAGCGGTCAAGGATGAGTTGATGAGCGAGGTGAGGTAAGGGAGAAGGTCTCCGGAAATGGTCTGGAGAAGAGAGGAGGGGATAGGGTCAAGTGGGCAGGTTGTCTCTATTTCAGCAACTTTCTCAAGTAGGATCCAGGGGATGGAGTACAGAGTGGCCAAGTAGAATCCAGGGGATGGAGTACAGTGTGGCCAAGTAGAATCCAGGGGATGGAGTACAGTGTGGCCAAGTAGTATACAGGGGATGGAGTACAGAGTGGCCAAGTAGGATCCAGGGGATGGAGTACAGAGTGGCCAAGTAGGATCCAGGGGATGGAGTACAGTGTGGCCAAGTAGTATACAGGGGATGGAGTACAGAGTGGCCAAGTAGGATCCAGGGGATGGAGTACAGAGTGGCCAAGTAGGATCCAGGGGATGGAGTACAGAGTGGCCAAGTAGTAGCCAGGGGATGGAGTTCAGAGTGGCCAAGTAGGATCCAGGGGATGGAGTACAGAGTGGCCAAGTAGGATCCAGGGGATGGAGTACAGAGTGGCCAAGTAGGATCCAGGGGATGGAGTACAGAGTGGCCAAGTAGGATACAGGGGATGGAGTACAGAGTGGCCAAGTGTGATCCAGGGGATGGAGTACAGAGTGGCCAAGTAGGATCCAGGGGATGGAGTACAGAGTGGCCAAGTAGGATACAGGGGATGGAGTTCAGAGTGGCCAAGTAGGATCCAGGGGATGGAGTACAGAGTGGCCAAGTAGGATCCAGGGGATGGAGTACAGATTGGCCAAGTAGTATCCAGGGGATGGAGTACAGAGTGGCCAAGTAGTATCCAGGGGATGGAGTACAGAGTGGCCAAGTAGTATCCAGGGGATGGAGTACAGTGTGGCCAAGTAGAATACAGGGGATGGAGTACAGTGTGGCCATGCTATATATGCTCTGGTCCACTGCTATCTATGCTCTGGTCCCAAGTCCTGTTGTAACCCAGGACAAGCTCACTGATGGCTTGATGATGAGTTGAATAGGGTGTGTTGTCCTGTGGCCCTATTCATACTATTGAATAAGGTGTGTTGTCCTGTGGTCCTATTCATACTATTGAATAGGGTGTGTTGTCCAGTGGCCCTATTCATACTAATGAATAATGTGTGTTGTCCTGTGGCCCTATTCATACTATTGAATAAGGTGTGTTGTCCAGTGGCCCTATTCATACTATTGAATAAGGTGAATTGTCCTGTGGTCCTATTCATTCTATTTCTAAATTGCAAATAGGTCTAAGGGTGAAAGTAAATGCTACACGGTTCCCAATCCTCGTTTTATATAACCCTTGTTTTATATAGCTCAATTGTTCAGAAAGGACAGGTGCTTTTTATAGAATTAGATAATGAACGGTACCATTTCATGCTAACATTGTGGATTCAGCTACCATAATCAATACCCTTCAGCTACCATAATCAATACCCTTCAGCTACCATAATCAATACCGTTCAGCTACCATAATCAATACCCTTCAGCTACCATAATCAATACACTTCAGCTACTATAATCAATACCCTTCAGCTACCATAATCAATACACTTCAGCTACCATAATCAATACCCTTCAGCTACCATAATCAATACCCTTCAGCTACCATAATCAATACCCTTCAGCTACCATAACCAATACCCTTCAGCTACCATAATCAATAGACTTCAGCTACCATAATCAATACCCTTCAGCTACCGTAATCAATACACTTCAGCTACTATAATCAATACACTTCAGCTACTATAATCAATACACTTCAGCTACCATAATCAATACCCTTCAGCTTCTATAATCAATACACTTCAGCTTCTATAATCAATACACTTCAGCTACCATAATCAATACACTTCAGCTACCATAATCAATACACTTCAGCTACTATAATCAATACACTTCAGCTACTATAATCAATACACTTCAGCTACTATAATCAATACACTTCAGCTTCTATAATCAATACACTTCAGCTACCATAATCAATACACTTCAGCTACCATAATCAATACACTTCAGCTTCTATAATCAATACCCTTCAGCTACCATAATCAATACACTTCAGCTACTAAAATCAATACACTTCAGCTTCTATAATCAATACACTTCAGCTTCTATAATCAATTCACTTTAGCTACCATAATCAATACACTTCAGCTACCATAATCAATACACTTCAGCTACCATAATCAATACCCTTCAGCTACCGTAATCAATACCCTTCAGCTACCATAATCAATACACTTCAGCTACTATAATCAATACCCTTCAGCTACCATAATCAATACACTTCAGCTTCTATAATCAATACACTTCAGCTACTATAATCAATACCCTTCAGCTACCATAATCAATACACTTCAGCTTCTATAATCAATACACTTCAGCTACTATAATCAATACCCTTCAGCTACCATAATCAATACCCTTCAGCTACCATAATCAATACCCTTCAGCTACCATAATCAATACCCTTCAGCTACCATAATCAATACACTTCAGCTACCATAATCAATACACTTCAGCTACCATAATCAATACCCTTCAGCTACTATAATCAATACCCTTCAGCTACCATAATCAATACCCTTCAGCTTCTATAATCAATACCCTTCAGCTACCATAATCAATACACTTCAGCTACCATAATCAATACACTTCAGCTACCATAATCAATACCCTTCAGCTACCATAATCAATACACTTCAGCTGCCATAATCAATACCCTTCAGCTTCTATAATCAATACCCTTCAGCTACCATAACCAATACCCTTCAGCTACCATAATCAATACACTTCAGCTGCCATAATCAATACACTTCAGCTTCTATAATCAATTCACTTTAGCTACTATAATCAATACACTTCAGCTGCCATAATCAATACACTTCAGCTACCATAATCAATACACTTCAGCTTCTATAATCAATTCACTTTAGCTACTATAATCAATACACTTCAGCTACCATAATCAATACACTTCAGCTACCATAATCAATACACTTCAGCTTCTATAATCAATTCACTTTAGCTACTATAATCAAACATAAAATGTTTTGAGTGGAATCATTACTCTTTCCCAAGACTTTCAAAAACGATCTAATTCGTCATCCAGACTCATCCGTGATTCATGTAGTCTGGTGCTGAGGAAGAACTAGTGATAAAGACAGAGGTAAAGAGAGGGGGCTGTAGAGACAGATTGAAAGAGAGATGGAGAAATATTGAGAGAGAGATAGAGGAGAGAGAGACAGAGAGATTGGGAGAAAGAGAACCAGAGAAAAAGAGAACCAGAGAGATAGACAGATTGAAAGAGAGATGGAGGAGGGGGCTGTAGAGACGAAGTGAGAGAGAGACAGAGAGGGGAGAAAGAGAACAAGAGAGAGAAAGAGAGAGTGAGAGAGAGATAGGGGGAGAAAGAGAGAGAGAGACAGATAAGGGAGAGAGAGAGAGAGAGAGAGAGAGCGACAGTGAGAGAGCGGAGTAGTAGTCTGTCAGTCCATTGGAGATGAATTTTGCCTGATCACCGATTCAGACTGAGTCTGACTAGTTCCAAGAGTGTTCTTTAAAGTATGTTCACGTCTCTTTCTCCACATTTCATCAGTCCAGAGCATTAAAACCATAATTCAGCTACAGATCATCAGTCCAGAGCATGAAACCATAATTTAGCTGTGGATGTAATGGATACTGTGTGACAGGGAGTTGCTCAGCTATACCGTGTCTCAGAGAGCTAAGTTTGAAATGATTTGACGTTACATTCCACACACAGCTTCAGAGCTACGCAGTACCCAATGCACGCTGTATGTCACTATGGTCCCTGGTCAAAAGTAGTGTACTACATAGGGAATAGGGTGCCATTTGGGACGAACCCAATGTATCTCTCTCTTCAGATACTAACGTTGGAGTCAGGTTGATGACTACTTTCAGGTACAAAACAACCCCCCCAAAAAAAACATAAAATCTGTGGTTTTAAATAAAAGGAAGAGACAAGAGGAGATATAAAAAATAATTGGCTGCTTTCTAAAAGCACAAAGACTGTCTAATAAAACTCATGCTAGCAGTTACAACACAACAAACCAACACCCAGACAAGATTCTCCAGCACTTCCTCTCTCTCGCTCTCTCTCTCTCTCTACAGTATTTACCCATATCAAACATTGGGATCAAAACTGAAATATTTACAACCACAAAACAAATACATACTGACATGTATACGTAGCGTAGAATAACATGATGTAAACGTGGCGCAGAAAGCTGGTAAAGGGACTTGATTTATTATGTTATGACAGCTGGTAGAGATGCCTACCATAAGGTAAGAGCTACTATTACAAAACATGACTTAACACATTAATATTCATATGACTCATATTAATAAGAAAAGTAGGATTTTAAAACCCATCTGGGGACCAGTCAGTCCTTGACAGGTGCCAACCACTAAGAGTGTTACTAGGCTTCTACAAATGTAGACGTCGAATGATATTTGTGGGGTCAAACATTGATTTCCCTTTAGTCCCAAAAACCCCCACTTGGTCACTTAAGACTGGGTGGGGGAATGGATTGAATCGACTTAAAATCAATATTCCTTTTAGAATGAGATAATGAAAGAGGGAGAGAGTAAGATATAGGGAAAGACATATTGCGGAGAGAGAGGGTGGGTGTTGGGGGAGAAAGGAGAGAGAGACTCCTCGGACCCCAGAGTCTACAAAAGACGGAGTTTCTAAGGCTTGCTATGTTCACTACTCTGACCCCAGGCTGACAATCTCCCATCCCTCTACTAAACATCATATCTGAGGGTCTACCATCCCTACACACTTTGTTTTCATTATCCTACAGAAATAGTATCATTTTAAAAGTTGACATTAATATGTTAAAGCACATAAACACTGCTAACGTTGATATCCTTAAAAACCTCAGACTGCACCACCCCCCCCCCATAGGGCTCTGATCAAAAGTAGTGCACTATATGGGGAATAGGGCGCCATTTGGAACGTCTCAGTACGTCTCTCAGCACACTAGACAGACAGTGAACTAACTACCAGAGAAGCCCAGGTGACACTAGCCAGACATGGTACAGGGTTCACTGTGTGCACTGAGCTAAAACACACACCTCTTCTCCCTGCTTCATATCTTCTTCCTCTGTCTCTCTCTAACCATCTCCTCCTCTCCCTCCTCTTCCTCTCCCTCCATCTCCTCCTCTCCCTCCTCTTCCTCTCCCTCCATCTCCTCCTCTCCCTCCTCCTCCTCCTCTCCCTCCATCTCCTCCTCTCCCTCCTCCTCCTCCTCTCCCTCCTCCTCCTCTCCCTCCTCCTCCTCTCCCTCCCTCCCTCCATCTCCTCCTCCTCTCCATATCTTCTTTAACCATCTCCTCCTCTCCCTCCTCTTCCTCTCCCTCCATCTCCTCCTCTCCCTCCTCTTCCTCTCCCTCCTCCTCCTCTCCCTCCTCCTCCTCTCCCTCCTCCTCCTCTCCCTCTTCATCCTCCTCTCCCTCCTCCTCCTCTCCCTCCCTCCCTCCATCTCCTCCTCTCCCTCCATATCTTCTTCCTCCATCTCCTTCTCTCCCTCCTCCTCCTCCTCTCCCTCCTCCATATCTTCCTCCTCCTTCTCTCCCGCCATCTCCTCCTCTCCCTCCATCTCCTCCTCTCCCTCCTCCTCCTCTCCATATCTTCTTCCTCCATCTCCTTCTCTCCCTCCTCCTCCTCCTCTCCCTCCTCCATATCTTCCTCCTCCTTCTCTCCCGCCATCTCCTCCTCTCCCTCCATCTCTCCTCTCCATATCTTCTTCCTCCATCTCCTCCTCTCCCTCCTCCTCCTCCTCTCCCTCCTCCATATCTTCCTCCTCCTTCTCTCCCTCCTCCTCCTCCTCTCCCTCCTCCATATCTTCCTCCTCCTTCTCTCCCGCCATCTCCTCCTCTCCCTCCATCTCTCCTCTCCATATCTTCTTCCTCCATCTCCTTCTCTCCCTCCTCCTCCTCCTCTCCCTCCTCCATATCTTCCTCCTCCTTCTCTCCCTCCTCCTCCTCCTCTCCCTCCTCCATATCTTCCTCCTCCTCCTCTCCCTCCATCTCTCCTCTCCACCACTCTTTCTTTCTCTTCCCCCACCTCTTCCTCTTCCTCTTTCTCTTCCTACTCCTCTTCCTTCATCTCAGTCTTTTCTGTCTCCTGTGTGTGTTCCATCAGTAGACTGTCTGACAGCATGGCCGGTGTTACATCAAAACCTGCCCCCTCCTCCTGCTTTCGTTCTGAACCATGTCTGGTGGCAGTGTTACATCAACCCCCCCCCAAACCTGTTCTCATTTACTGGCTGTGTTTACCTTAGCCTGGCGTGTCTATGGAGCCTCTCCATAAGAGGCTAGGGGTCAGGGGTTATAGAGAGCCCTGTGCTGGAGGTCAATGGGAGAAGGCTGAGGGTGCCAGGAGTAATTTACTACCCATGTGACAAGTCTACCTCCCTAGAGAGGGCCAGATCAACTCAAAGACTCTGTCTGAAGTCATTGACAGAGTACCGGCTCAAAAGGTTCTGAAGTCATTGATGGAGGAAAAAGCTCAAAGACTAGTTTTTTTTTTATCCCAAATGGCTCCCTATTCCCACCGTAGCACACTACGTTAGAATGGGACCCATGGTGCACTATATAGGGAATAGGGTGCCAATTGGGACGTAAACGATGTAGTCATAGAGGAGATCCAAATCAAAGGCTCTGTCTGATGTCAAATAGATGTTAAATGGAGTACCAACTTGAAGGCTCTGAAGACATATACATGGAGTGTCTATGTAGTGTATATGTAGTGTCTATGTAGTGTATATGTAGTGTTTATGTAGTGTATATGTAGTGTATATGTAGTGTATATGTAGTGTTTATGTAATGGCTATGTAGTGGCTATGTAGTGTATATGTAGTGTATATGTAGTGTTTATGTAATGGCTATGTAGTGGCTATGTAGTGCACCTGGAAGACTACTGAAGTGAATCTAGTAGTACTGTATATAGTAGATATCTCTCTCTCTCTCTACAGATAATAGATATGTCATTATAATCTAGTAGTAAGGTATCTCTCTCTCTCTACAGATAATATATATATCATTATAATCTAGCAGTAAGGTATCTCTCTCTACAGATAATAGATATGTCATTATAATCTAGTAGTAAGGTATCTCTCTCTCTCTACAGATAATATATATATCATTATAATCTAGCAGTAAGGTATCTCTCTACAGATAATATATATATCATTATAATCTAGTAGTAAGGTATCTCTCTCTCTCTACAGATAATATATATATCATTATAATCTAGCAGTAAGGTATCTCTCTCTCTCTCTACAGATAACATATATATCATTATAATCTAGTAGTAAGGTATCTCTGTCTCTCTACAGATAATATATATATCATTATAATCTAGCAGTAAGGTATCTCTCTACAGATAATATATATATCATTATAATATAGCAGTAAGGTATCTCTCTCTCTCTCTACAGATTATAGATATATCATTATAATATAACAGTAAGGTATCTCTCTCTCTCTACAGATAATATATATATCATTATAATATAACAGTAAGGTATCTCTCTCTCTCTACAGATAATATATATATCATTATAATATAGCAGTAAGGTATCTCTCTCTCTCTCTACAGATTATAGATATATCATTATAATATAACAGTAAGGTATCTCTCTCTCTCTCCACAGATAATAGATATATCATTATAATCTAGCAGTAAGGTATCTCTCTCTACAGATTACATATATATCATTATAATCTAGCAGTAAGGTATCTCTCTCTACAGATAATATATATATCATTATAATCTAGCAGTAAGGTATCTCTCTCTACAGATAATAAATAGATCATTATAATCTAGCAGTAAGGTATCTCTCTCTCTCTACAGATAATAGATAGATCATTATAATCTAAGACTAAGGTATCTCTCTCAAGAGCTACATCATTATGTGTTTACAAAACTTTACTTCCTATCCAAACTCTAATGTTTATGAAACTTTAAAGTGATCCGATTTCTGTTTCAAGTCTCCCATTGAAATCAATGAATGATTTAGGCCAGCGTCAAAGTGGGCGCACGCCTATCTCAACTGGGAAAGGGGCCCTAAATGAATAGAAAGTGTGGCTGATCGCCCCTGTTCAGTAGCTCTGGCAAACCATGGCTGCAATAAACAAACATGACAATCTCTTCTCTTCCATGAGTAATGGTCCTAGACCTAACAGTCTAGTAACGGACCACAGAGTCTGTCCAGAACAGTCAGTCTAGTAACGGACCACAGAGTCTGTCCAGAACAGTCAGTCTACCTAACGGACCACAGAGTCTGTCCAGAACAGTAACAGTCTAGTAACGGACCACAGAGTCTGTCCAGAACAGTAACAGTCTACCTAACGTACCACAGAGTCTGTCCAGAACAGTAACAGTCTACCTAACGTACCACAGAGTCTGTCCAGAACAGTAACAGTCTACCTAACGAACCACAGAGTCTGTCCAGAACAGTCAGTCTACCTAACGGACCACAGAGTCTGTCCAGAACAGTAACAGTCTACCTAACGTACCACAGAGTCTGTCCAGAACAGTAACAGTCTACCAAACGGACCACAGAGTCTGTCCAGAACAGTAACAGTCTACCTAACGGACCACAGAGTCTGTCCAGAACAGTAACAGTCTAGTAACGGACCACAGAGTCTGTCCAGAACAGTCAGTCTACCAAACGGACCACAGAGTCTGTCCAGAACAGTAACAGTCTACCTAACGGACCACAGAGTCTGTCCAGAACAGTAACAGTCTACCAAACGGACCACAGAGTCTGTCCAGAACAGTAACAGTCTAGTAACGGACCACAGAGTCTGTCCAGAACAGTCACAGTCTACCTAACGGACCACAGAGTCTGTCCAGAACAGTCACAGTCTAGTAACGGACCACAGAGTCTGTCCAGAACAGTAACAGTCTACCTAACGGACCACAGAGTCTGTCCAGAACAGTCAGTCTACCAAACGGACCACAGAGTCTGTCCAGAACAGTAACAGTCTACCTAACGGACCACAGAGTCTGTCCAGAACAGTCAGTCTAGTAACGTACCACAGAGTCTGTCCAGAACAGTCAGTCTAGTAACGGACCACAGAGTCTGTCCAGAACAGTAACAGTCTACCTAACAGACCACAGAGTCTGTCCAGAACAGTAACAGTCTACCTAACGGACCACAGAGTCTGTCCAGAACAGTAACAGTCTACCTAACGGACCACAGAGTCTGTCCAGAACAGTAAGTCTACCTAACGTACCACAGAGTCTGTCCAGAACAGTCACAGTCTACCAAACGGACCACAGAGTCTGTCCAGAACAGTCACAGTCTACCTAACGGACCACAGAGTCTGTCCAGAACAGTCACAGTCTACCAAACGGACCACAGAGTCTGTCCAGAACAGTCACAGTCTACCAAACGGACCACAGAGTCTGTCCAGAACAGTCACAGTCTAGTAACGGACCACAGAGTCTGTCCAGAACAGTAACAGTCTACCAAACGGACCACAGAGTCTGTCCAGAACAGTAACAGTCTACCTAACAGACCACAGAGTCTGTCCAGAACAGTAACAGTCTACCTAACGGACCACAGAGTCTGTCCAGAACAGTAACCGTCTACCTAACGAACCACAGAGTCTGTCCAGAACAGTCAGTCTACCTAACGGACCACAGAGTCTGTCCAGAACAGTAACAGTCTACCTAACGGACCACAGAGTCTGTCCAGAACAGTCAGTCTACCTAACGGACCACAGAGTCTGTCCAGAACAGTCACAGTCTAGTAACGGACCACAGAGTCTGTCCAGAACAGTAACAGTCTACCAAACGGACCACAGAGTCTGTCCAGAACAGTCACAGTCTACCTAACGTACCACAGAGTCTGTCCAGAACAGTAACAGTCTGAAGGTGTGGCGGTCTGGGGTAAAATTCATCCTGGTCACGGGACAGATTGAGAGCTGTGAGTCAGGACAGGAGGAGAGGCTACTGGGTAGGAGAAAAGACTGGCTGGTGGGTGGTACATTGGAAATGAGATGACCTGTTCTGGAGTTACACACCCTCACAGACAAGTGGTAATTCACTTATGAGCTGGGTTAACGGCGAGGGTTTACGGGGGAAATTCAGCCAGGGCACAGGAAGCTTAGGGGTCTGGGGCAGCCAAGAGAAAGGCTGCTGGTGGGGGTGAGTGGTACACTGGTAGGAATGGTAAGTGTTGGGGGTCTGGGGCAGACAGGAGAAAGGTTGCTGGTGGGGGTGAGTGGTACACTGGTAGGAATGGTAAGTGTTGAGGGTCTGGGGATATAAGAGGACCATCCCAAAGGACTTGGAGGGGGGGGGGGGAACTATTTATAAGATATAACATTAGTCATTCTAGCTGTATTAGTCCTTCTAGCTGTATTAGTCCTTCTAGCTGTATTAGTCCTTCTAGCTGTATTAGTCCTTCTAGCTGTATTAGTCCTTCTAGCTGTATTAGTCCTTCTAGCTGTATTAGTCCTTCTAGCTGTATTAGTCCTTCTAGCTGTATTAGTCCTTCTAGCTGTATTAGTCATTCTAGCTGTATTAGTCATTCTAGCTGTATTAGTCATTCTAGCTGTATTAGTCATGATCCAGTTATCCATGGACTTCTTAGATCTAGCAAGCCCTGTGTCCTCAGTCCAGCCCTGAAAGGGTTAAACAGATCCCTCAGTCCAGCCCTGAAAGGGTTAAACAGATCCCTCCGTTCAGCCCTGAAATGGTTAAACAGATCCCTCCGTCCAGCCCTGAAAGGGTTAAACAGAACCCTCAGTCCAGCCCTGAAAGGGTTAAACAGATCCCTCCGTCCAGCCCTGATAGGGTTAAACAGAACCCTCAGTCCAGCCCTGAAAGGGTTAAACAGAACCCTCAGTCCATCCCTGAAAGGGTTAAACAGAACCCTCCGTCCAGCCCTGATAGGGTTAAACAGATCCCTCCGTCCAGCCCTGATAGGGTTAAACAGATCCCTCAGTCCAGCCCTGAAAGTGTTAAACAGATCCCTCCGTCCAGCCCTGAAAGGGTTATACAGAACCCTCCATCCAGCCCTGAAAGGGTTAAACAGATCCCTCCGTCCAGCCCTGAAATGTCGTGGTCCTCAGGGTCATGTGTCTTTCTGTCACGTCCTGACCAGTGAAAGAGGTCATTTGCCATAGTAGAGTGGTCAGGGCGTGGCAGGGGGGGGGGGTTTGTATGTATTTAGGGTTTTCTGTTTCTATGTGGGTTTGTTCTAGTTCTCTATTTCTATGTGTTGGTTTTCATGTTCGGCCGGATATGGTTTCCAATCAGAGGCAGGTGTCTTTCGTTGTCTCTGATTGGAAGCCATACTTAGGCAGCCTGTTTTTCCTTTGGGGTTTGTGGGTAGTTGTTTTCCGTTCTAGTCTAAGTACCTGACGGGACTGTGTTGGTCGTTTTTGTTATTTTGTAAAGTGTCTTCATTAAAATTATTGAAAATGAGCACTATCCACGCTGCGTCTTGGTCTCCATTCATCGACCGCTGTGACAGAACTACCCACCATAAAAGGACCAAGCAGCGTGAGAGGAGGTACCTGAAGTCATGGATGTGGGAGGAGATCCTTGATGGAAAGGGACCATGGAGCCAGGCTGGGGAGTACCAGCGCCCGAAGGAGGAACTGGAAGAGGCCAAGAGGGAACGATGGTATTACGAGGCGTTCTATCATCCAACTGAGGAGGTGAAGAGGCAGCCCCCCCCACAAAAAAAATGGGGTGGGGGATCTTAATTAAGGAGAGTTTGGCTAGGTCAGGGGGGAACCCTGACCTAACTTCCCGGGCATTTCGGAGGGAGCCATGGAGGAAACCAGAGCCAGTCGGGTGCTCAAGAGCGGATGAGGACGCTAGATTCCGGAGAGAGGGACTGGCGGAAAGGGCACGACGGAGCAGACGCACAGAGGGAAGAGCAATGCAGTATGGAGTAATGCGCACTATGTCACCCATACGCACTCACAGTCCGGTGCGGTCAATATAGCCTCCTCAACGTTGTCGTGCGACAGTTAGCCGGCAGCCAGGCAAAAGTGCGCCGGCTCAACGTATCTGGTCTCCAGTGCGGCTCCTCGGCCCAGGATATCCTACGCCTGCTCAACGCATGATACCCCGCATTCCCCAGCACAGCCCAGTTCATCCTGTGCCGGCGTTCCGCCCTTGCCGGGCTAGCGTCACCATCCAGCCAGGACGGGGTGTGCCAGCTCTAAGCTGCAGACCTCCAGTAAGCCTCCGGAGCCCCGTACGTCCTGTTCCTGCTCCCCGCACTCGCCCTGAGGTGTGTGTTACTTGTCTGGCGCCTCCTATGCCAGTCCCATGCCTCAGGCCTCCAGCGATGCTCCTCAGCCCGGAGCCTCCAGCGACGCTCCTCAGCCCGGAGCCTCCAGCGACGCTCTTCAGCCCGGAGCCTCCAGCGACGCTCCTCAACCCGGAGCCTCCAGCGACGCTCCTCAGCCCAGAGGCCCCAGCGACCCCGGAGCCTCCAGCGACGCTCCTCAACCTGGAGCCTCCAGCGACGCTCCTCAGCCCAGAAACTGCAGCGGTGGTCTGCAACCCAGAACCTCTGGTAATGATCCACAGGTCAGGGGTCCAGAAGCAGAGGGATCTGCGGGCAGAACGGGGGCTACGCCCGGAGCCGGAGCCACCTCCGTAGCTGGAGGATTGGCGGAGGGTCTGGGTGTAGCACAGGAGCCGTCACGGACGGTGGCCACCCTCCCTTCCCTCCCTTTTTGTTTAGGGTTGTTTTTCTGGGGTTTTGGTTTGGTGTGCAGTCGGGGTCTGCACCTTCGGGGGGGGGGGGGGGACTGTCACGTCCTGACCAGTGAAAGAGGTCATTTGCCATAGTAGAGTGGTCAGGGCGTGGCAGGGGGGGGGGGTTTGTATGTATTTAGGGTTTTCTGTTTCTATGTGGGTTTGTTCTAGTTCTCTATTTCTATGTGTTGGTTTTCATGTTCGGCCGGATATGGTTTCCAATCAGAGGCAGGTGTCTTTCGTTGTCTCTGATTGGAAGCCATACTTAGGCAGCCTGTTTTTCCTTTGGGGTTTGTGGGTAGTTGTTTTCCGTTCTAGTCTAAGTACCTGACGGGACTGTGTTGGTCGTTTTTGTTATTTTGTAAAGTGTCTTCATTAAAATTATTGAAAATGAGCACTATCCACGCTGCGTCTTGGTCTCCATTCATCGACCGCTGTGACACTTTCATTTAGTCCACTACAACGCAGGCAGAACATCTGATGTCCCACATACTGACGAAGAGGAAAATGTGTGTATGGGTTGTGTCCCACATGGAATTCTATTCCCTACATAGAGTAGTGCACTACTTTTAACCAGAGCGCTATGGGGCCTGCTCTAAAGTAGTACACTAAATAGGGAATAGGGTACCCTTTGGAACTCAAGCTATATTAAATCCCCTGGTGTGTGTGTGTGTGTGTGTGTGTGTGTGTGTGTGTGTGTGTGTGTGTGTGTGTGTGTGTGTGTGTGTGTGTGTGCCCGCATCTGCTTCTCTGCCTGTAGCTGTGTGTGTATTCTCACATGTGACAGACTGCTAATGTTAAACCCTCTGTATAATAACCTGCTAACTCTGTCATTTATGTTCTTTAGAAAGTAGGTTATTTTGACAACACACACATTTCTCTGGGCATCTCATGTTTCTTAATTTGAGGTGTCAGTTTACACTGTAATATTTTCCCCTTACATTCTCTACGCTGGTAAATAAGCACTTTGTCATGTCGGGTTTAGCCTGACACGCTTAACTACTACCTTAACTTTTACTCTCTATGGTCCCCACAATACCATCTGAGGGATAGAAGGAGAGAGAGGGGGACAATGGAGAGAGAGGGGAGGAAGTAGTGGGAGAGAAAGGAGAGGGCGATGGGAGATGAGAGAAAGGAGAGAGCGATGGGAGATGAGGGAGATGGGAGATGAGAGGAGATGGGGTTCTGTTAACTGAATCTAAAAGGTTGGGTTCTGTTTACTGAATCTTAAAGGCTGGGTTCTGTTTAACTCAATCTAAAAGGTTGGGTTCTGTTAACTCAATCTAAAAGGTTGGGTTCTGTTTAACTGAATCTAAAAGGTTGGGTTCTGTTTACTGAATCTTAAAGGCTGGGTTCTGTTTACTGAATCTTAAAGGCTGGGTTCTGTTTAACTGAATCTAAAAGGCTGGGTTCTGTTTACTGAATCTAAAAGGCTGGGTTCTGTTTAACTCAATCTAAAAGGCTGGGTTCTGTTTACTGAATCTAAAAGGTTGGGTTCTGTTTACTGAATCTAAAAGGTTGGGTTCTGTTTAACTCAATCTAAAAGGCTGGGTTCTGTTTACTGAATCTAAAAGGCTGGGTTCTGTTTAACTGAATCTAAAAGGCTGGGTTCTGTTTAACTCAATCTAAAAGGCTGGGTTCTGTTTACTGAATCTAAAAGGCTGGGTTCTGTTTAACTCAATCTAAAAGGCTGGGTTCTGTTTAACTCAATCTAAAAGGCTGGGTTCTGTTTACTGAATCTAAAAGGTTGGGTTCTGTTTAACTGAATCTAAAAGGTTGGGTTCTGTTTAACTGAATCTAAAAGGCTGGGTTCTGTTTACTGAATCTAAAAGGCTGGGTTCTGTTTACTGAATCTAAAAGGCTGGGTTCTGTTTACTGAATCTAAAAGGCTGGGTTCTGTTTAACTGAATCTAAAAGGCTGGGTTCTGTTTACTGAATCTAAAAGGCTGGGTTCTGTTTACTGAATCTAAAAGGCTGGGTTCTGTTTAACTGAATCTAAAAGGCTGGGTTCTGTTTACTGAATCTAAAAGGTTGGGTTCTGTTTAACTCAATCTAAAAGGCTGGGTTCTGTTTACTGAATCTAAAAGGCTGGGTTCTGTTTAACTGAATCTAAAAGGCTGGGTTCTGTTTACTGAATCTAAAAGGCTGGGTTCTGTTTAACTGAATCTAAAAGGCTGGGTTCTGTTTAACTGAATCTAAAAGGCTGGGTTCTGTTTACTGAATCTAAAAGGTTGGGTTCTGTTTACTGAATCTAAAAGGTTGGGTTCTGTTTACTGAATCTAAAAGGCTGGGTTCTGTTTAACTGAATCTAAAGGCTGGGTTCTGTTTAACTGAATCTAAAAGGCTGGGTTCTGTTTACTGAATCTAAAAGGCTGGGTTCTGTTTACTGAATCTAAAAGGCTGGGTTCTGTTTAACTGAATCTAAAAGGTTGGGTTCTGTTTACTGAATCTAAAAGGCTGGGTTCTGTTTAACTGAATCTAAAAGGCTGGGTTCTGTTTAACTCAATCTAAAAGGCTGGGTTCTGTTTACTGAATCTAAAAGGCTGGGTTCTGTTTAACTGAATCTAAAAGGCTGGGTTCTGTTTACTGAATCTAAAAGGCTGGGTTCTGTTTAACTGAATCTAAAAGGTTGGGTTCTGTTTACTGAATCTAAAAGGTTGGGTTCTGTTTACTGAATCTAAAAGGTTGGGTTCTGTTTACTGAATCTAAAAGGTTGGGTTCTGTTTACTGAATGTAAAAGGCTGGGTTCTGTTTACTGAATCAGGCTGGGTTCTGTTTACTGAATCTAAAAGGCTGGGTTCTGTTTACTGAATCTAAAAGGCTGGGTTCTGTTTACTGAATCTAAAAGGCTGGGTTCTGTTTACTGAATCTAAAAGGTTGGGTTCTGTTTAACTCAATCTAAAAGGCTGGGTTCTGTTTACTGAATCTAAAAGGCTGGGTTCTGTTTAACTCAATCTAAAAGGCTGGGTTCTGTTTAACTCAATCTAAAAGGCTGGGTTCTGTTTACTGAATCTAAAAGGTTGGGTTCTGTTTAACTGAATCTAAAAGGTTGGGTTCTGTTTAATTGAATCTAAAAGGCTGGGTTCTGTTTACTGAATCTAAAAGGCTGGGTTCTGTTTACTGAATCTAAAAGGCTGGGTTCTGTTTACTGAATCTAAAAGGCTGGGTTCTGTTTAACTGAATCTAAAAGGTTGGGTTCTGTTTACTGAATCTAAAAGGCTGGGTTCTGTTTACTGAATCTAAAAGGCTGGGTTCTGTTTAACTCAATCTAAAAGGCTGGGTTCTGTTTACTGAATCTAAAAGGTTGGGTTCTGTTTACTGAATCTAAAAGGTTGGGTTCTGTTTACTGAATGTAAAAGGCTGGGTTCTGTTTACTGAATCAGGCTGGGTTCTGTTTACTGAATCTTAAAGGTTGGGTTCTGTTTACTGAATCGAAAAGGATGTGTTCTGTTTAACTGAATCGGTATCTCGTACTAAACTAATTTGATGATAGTCAATTGGATTTGTTTTGTGAAATGTCCAACATCTTACATGTTGTTAATTGGTTGTAATGACATAGAACCAGTGGGAACAGTGTTACTCTGTCCCCTCCACCTCATACCATCACCCCATAACTTGTTTGCTTGTATACTCTAACAAAGGTTATTATTCTGACAAAGGTCATTGCCCTGACAAAAGTCAAAACGCCCTTTTCATTATCATCCCATTCCCACCAACCCTGTGATACAGATATATTCTGTTGGATTGTGATGCCTACTGGACTTGACAGCTATAGGAGTTGACTTCCATCTCTCTCTCCTCCTCTGACTGGCTGGAAGACAGAGAGTTCAGAGTCGTATGGGACTTGGCTGTGGCTAGGCCTTCCAGTTACACCTCCTCTTCCTCCGGGACTCACAGCCCCTGTCTGCTGAGCCTCCTGCTCCTCATAGACAGCCATCAGCTGGAGAGAGAGAGAGAGAGAGAGAGAGAGAGAGAGAGAGGGAGGGAGAGGGAGAGAGAGAGAGAGACAGAGAGAGTGAGAGAGAGGCGAGAAAGGGAGAATAGCAAGAAAGGGAGAAGAGCAAGAAAGGGAGAGAGAGAGAGAGAGAGAGAGAGAGAGAACAGATTTTGTTGACACTGTTAATGAAAAGTCAGAAAAGCCTCCAAACACAATCCACGACGTTGACATCATCAGCCTCACAGTAGTTGGAAGAGAATTCAATACGTCTCGTCTCCTTAACAGAAGTTTTACATGAACTGATCACAGATAAAATAAGATGTCAGACCTCCTTTGTACAATGATTTCCAAAACAGCAACCTATAAAAGGGAAAGTATGACTTGTCAAACAACTTGAGACAACTGGACAACTAAAATAACAAAAGCTTTTAATATTTCACTGAAGGGTTACAACAGGAGAAATGACAAGGACGATTTTATTCATTAGATTTCTGTCTTCCTTCTTGAGCAATACTGTATCAACCAGCACTACAAGACAGTCAAATCACAAAGGAAGACAAGCACAGTGTTACTGTAGGTGGATTGAGATGGAAGGAACAAATATCAGGTACTCTGAATCTAGTACTACTAATAATAGATACTCTGAATATTAGTGGATACTCAAGCTACAAGACAATAGTACTACTAATATTAGGTACTCTGAATCTTAGTGGATTCTCCAGCTACAAGACAATAGTACTACTAATATTAGGTACTCTGAATATTAGTGGATTCTCCAGCTACAAGACGATAGTACTACTAATAATAGGTACTCTGGATATTAGTGGATTCTCCAGCTACAAGACAATAGTACTACTAATATTAGGTACTCTGAATCTTAGTGGATTCTCCAGCTACAAGACAATAGTACTACTACTAATAAGTACTCTGAATCTTAGTGGATTCTCCAGCTACAAGACAATAGTACTACTAACAATACTAGTTTATTAATCCCAGGAAGGGAAATCGACTACATCACCAACAACACTACACATTACAACCCAATACCACAGCCCAGAGCCAACCCAATATACCACAGCCTACCCAATACACCACAGCCAACCCAATATACTACAGCCCAGAGCCTACACAATATACCACAGCCAACACAATATACCAAATGCCAACCCAATATACCACAACCAACCCAATATAGCACAGCCCAGAGCCTAACCAATATACCACAGCCCAGAGCCAACCCAATATACCACAGCCTACCCAATACACCACAGCCTACCCAATATACCACATCCTACCCAACATACCACAGCCCAGAGCCTACCCAATATACCACAGCCCAGAGCCTACCCAATATACCACAGCCCAGAGCCTACCCAATATACCACAGCCCAGAGCCTACCCAATATACCACAGCCCAGAGCCTACCCAATATACCACAGCCCAGAGCCTACCCAATATACCACAGCCCAGAGCCTACCCAATATACCACAGCCCAGAGCCTACCCAATATACCACATCCTACCCAACATACCACAGCCCAGAGCCTACCCAATATACCACAGCCCAGAGCCTACCCAATATACCACAGCCCAGAGCCTACCCAATATACCACAGCCCAGAGCCTACCCAATATACCACAGCCCAGAGCCTACCCAATATACCACAGCCTACCCAATATACCACAGCCTACCCAATATACCACAGCCCAGAGCCTACCCAATATACCACAGCCTACCCAATATACCACAGTCAACCCAATATACCAAAGCCAACCCAATATACCACAGCCCACCCAATATACCACAGCCAACCCAATATACCACAGCCCACCCAATATACCACAGCCCACCCAATATACCAGAGCCTACCCAATATACCACAGCCTACCCAATATACCACAGCCAACCCAATATACCACAGCCCACCCAATATAATACAGCCAACCCAATATACTGCAGCCCAGAGCCTACCCAATATACCACAGCCAACATAATATACCACAGCCAACCCAATATACCACAGCCCACCCAATATACCACAGCCTACCCAATATACCACAGCAAAGAGCCTACCCAATATACCACAGCCCACCCAATATACTACAGCCAACCCAATATACTACAGCCCAGAGCCTACCCAATATACCACAGCCAACACAATATACCACAGCCTACCCAATATACCACAGCCCAGCGCCTACCCAATATACCACAGCCTACACAATATACCACAACACAGAGCCTACACAATATTCCACAGCCAACAAAATATACTACAGCCCACCCAATATACCATAGCCAACGCAATACAACACAGCCCACCCAATATACCACAGCCAACCCAATATACCACAGCCAACCCAATATACCACAGCCCACCCAATATACCACAGCCCACCCAATATACCACAGCCTACTCAATATACATCAGCCATACCAATATACCACAGCCAACCCAATATACCACAGCCCAGAGCCAACCCAATATACCACAGCCAACACAATATACCACAGCCAACCCAATAAACCACAGCCAACCCAATATACGACCGCCAACACAATATACCACAGCCTACCCAATATACCAGAGCCAACCCAATATACCACAGCCCAGAGCCAACCCAATAAACCACAGCCAACCCAATATACCACAGCCAACACAATATACCACAGCCTACCCAATATACCAGAGCCAACCCAATATACCACAGCCTAGAGCCAACCCAATATACGACCGCCAACCCAATATACCACAGCCAACCCAATATACAACAGCCAACCCAATATACCACAGCCAACCCAATATACCACCGAAAACCCAATATACAACAGCCAACCCAATATACCACAGCCAAGCCAATATACCACAGCCAACCCAATATACCACAGCCAACCCAATATACTACAGCCAACCCAATATACCACAGCCAACCCAATATACCACAGTCTACCCAATATACCACAGCCTACCAAATATACCACAGCCCACCCAATACACCACAGCCCACCCAATACACCACAGCCCACCCAATATACCACAGCCCAGAGCCTACCCAATATACCACAGCCCAGAGCCTACCCAATATACCGCAGCCCAGAGCCTACCCAATATACCACAGCCCAGAGCCTACCCAATATACCACAGCCAACCCAATATACCACAGCCAACCCAATATACCACAGCCCACCCAATATACCACAGCCAACCCAATATACCACAGCCAACCCAATATACCACAGCCCAGAGCCTACACAATATACCACAGCCAACCCAATATACCACAGCCAACCCAATATACTACAGCCAACCCAATATACTACAGCTAACCCAATATACCAGAGCCTACCCAATATACCACAGCCAACCCAATATAATACAGCCAACCCAATATACTACAGACCAGAGCCTACCCAATATACCACAGCCAACACAATATACCACAGCCAACCCAATATACCACAGCCCACCCAATATACCACAGCCTACCCAATATATTACAGCCCAGAGCCTACCCAATATACCACAGCCAACACAATATACCACAGCCAACCCAATATACCACAGCCCAGAGCCTACCCAATATACCACAGCCAACACAATATACCACAGCCTACCCAATATACCACAGCCCGGCACCTACCCAATATTCCACAGCCTACCCAATATACCACAACCCAGAGCCTACCCAATATTCCACAGCCAACAAAATATACTACAGCCCACCCAATATACCACATCCAACCCAATACAACACAGCCCACCCAATATACCACAGCCCACCCAATATACCACAGCCAACCCAATATACCACAGCCAACCCAATATACCACAGCCACCCCAATATACCACAGCCCACCCAATATACCACAGCCCACCCAATATACCACAACCTACCCAATATACATCAGCCAACCCAATATACCACAGCCAACCCAATATTCCACAGCCAACCCAATATACCACAGCCCAGAGCCTACCCAATATGCCACAGCCCAGAGCCTACCCAATATATCACAGCCAACCCAATACACCACAGCCCACCCAATATACCACAGCCCACCCAATATACCACAGCCCAGAGCCTACCCAATATACCTTAGCCCACCCAATATACCAGAGCCTACCCAATATACCACAGCCTACCCAATATACCACAGCCAACCCAATATACCACAGCCTACCCAATATACCACAGCCAACCCAATATACCACAGCCCAGAGCCTACCCAATATACCACAGCCAACCCAATATACCACAGCCCCAGAGCCTACCCAATATACCACAGCCAATCCAATATACCACAGCCCACCCAATATACCACAGCCAACCCAATATACCACAGCTTTGAGCCTACCCAATATACCACAGCCTACCCAATATACCACAGCCAAACCAATATACCACAGCCCAGAGCCAACCCAATATACCACAGCCAACACAATATACAACAGCCAACCCAATATACCACAGCCCAGAGCCAACCCAATATACCACCGCCAACCCAATATACCACAGCCAACCCAATATACCACCACCAACCCAATATATCACAGCCTACCCAATATACCACAGCCAACCCAATATACCACAGCCCAGAGCCAACACAATATACCACCGCCAACCCAATATACCACAGCCTACCCAATATACCACAGCCAACCCAATATACTACAGCCAACCCAATATACCACAGCCAACCCAATATACCACAGTCTACCCAATATACCACAGCCTACCCAATATACCACAGCCCACCCAATACACCACAGCCCACCCAATATACCACAGCCCACAGCCTACCCAATATACCACAGCCAACCCAATATACCACAGCCAACCCAATACACCACAGCCAACCCAATATACCACAGCCCAGAGCCAACCCAATATACCACAGCCCAGAGCCTACCCAATATACCACAGCCAACCCAATATACCACAGCCTACCCAATATACCACAGCCTACCCAATATACCACAGCCAACCCAATATACCACAGCCAACCCAATATACCACAGCCAACCCAATATACCACAGCCCAGAGCCTACCCAATATACCTTAGCCCACCCAATACACCACAGCCAATCCAATATACCACAGCCCACCGAATATACCACAGCCAACCCAATATACCACAGCCCAGAGCCTACCCAATATACCACAGCCAACACAATATACTACAGCCTACCCAATATACCACAGCCAACCAATATACCACAGCCAACCCAATATACCACAGCCCAGAGCCTACCAAATATACCACAGCCTACCCAATATACCACAGCCCACCCAATATACCACAGCCAACCCAATATACCACAGCCCAGAGCCTACCCAATATACCACAGCCCAGAGCCTACCCAATATACCACAGCCTACCCAATATACCACAGCCAACCCAATATACCACAGCCCAGAGCCAACCCAATATACCACAGCCAACACAATATACCACAGCCAACCCAATATACCACAGCCCAGAGCCAACCAAATATACCACCGCCAACCCAATATACCACAGCCAACCCAATTCACCACAGCCAACCCAATACACCACAGCCCACCCAATACACCACAGCCCACCCAATACACCACAGCCCACCCAATATACCACAGCCCACAGCCTACCCAATATACCACAACCAACCCAATATACCACAGCCAACCCAATACACCACAGCCAACCCAATATACCACAGCCAACCCAATATACCACAGCCCAGAGCCTACCCAATATACCACAGCCCAGAGCCTACCCAATATACCACAGCCCAGAGCCTACCCAATATACCACAGCCCAGAGCCTACCCAATATACCACAGCCTACCCAATATACCACAGCCAACCCAATATACCACAGCCCAGAGCCAACCCAATATACCACAGCCAACACAATATACCACAGCCAACCCAATATACCACAGCCCAGAGCCAACCAAATATACCACCGCCAACCCAATATACCACAGCCAACCCAATTCACCACAGCCAACCCAATACACCACAGCCCACCCAATACACCACAGCCCACCCAATACACCACAGCCCACCCAATATACCACAGCCCACAGCCTACCCAATATACCACAACCAACCCAATATACCACAGCCAACCCAATACACCACAGCCAACCCAATATACCACAGCCAACCCAATATACCACAGCCCAGAGCCTACCCAATATACCACAGCCCAGAGCCTACCCAATATACCACAGCCCAGAGCCTACCCAATATACCACAGCCCAGAGCCTACCCAATATACCACAGCCCAGAGCCTACCCAATATACCACAGCCTACCCAATATACCACAGCCAACCCAATATACCACAGCCCAGAGCCTACCCAATATACCACAGCCCAGAGCCTACCCAATATACCACAGCCCAGAGCCTACCCAATATACCACAGCCTACCCAATATACCACAGCCAACCCAATATACCACAGCCCAGAGCCAACCCAATATACCACAGCCAACACAATATACCACTGCCAACCCAATATACCACAGCCCAGAGCCAACCAAATATACCACCGCCAACCCAATATACCACAGCCAACCCAATTCACCACAGCCAACCCAATACACCACAGCCCACCCAATACACCACAGCCCACCCAATACACCACAGCCCACCCAATATACCACAGCCCACAGCCTACCCAATATACCACAACCAACCCAATATACCACAGCCAACCCAATACACCACAGCCAACCCAATATACCACAGCCAACCCAATATACCACAGCCCAGAGCCTACCCAATATACCACAGCCCAGAGCCTACCCAATATACCACAGCCAACCCAATATAGCACAGCCCAGAGCCTACCCAATATACCACAGCCTACCCAATATACCACAGCCAACCCAATATAGCACAGCCCAGAGCCTACCCAATATACCACAGCCTACCCAATATACCACAGCCAACCCAATATACCACAGCCCACCCAATATACCACAGCCCAGAGCCAACCCAATATACCACAGCCAACCCAATATACTACAGCCAACCCAATATACCACAGCCCCAGTGTCACCAACATCACATCATGCTCGCTCCATCACCTTTCTTCTTATATAAGTGGGTGTCATGCTCTTTTAAATAAATCAACAGCCTTTTCACATTAATAATATCTCAATCTATCCCACCATCACTTTCACTAACACTCCCACCAATACCAAGCACTGCCTGGCTCTGTCCAAGTCCCCCCTCCCCTTGTCTGGCTGGGCCATGATCAATGTGAAAGGCTGCTGATTTATTTAGAAAAGGATTAGACCCACTTCCTTCCTGCATGCCAGCTTGGTGGGGGGGGGGGGGCGCACAACAAATGTCATCAATCTGCACTGGCAGCCACAGAGAAGA
Organism: Salmo salar; assembly: GCF_965601325.2. Taxonomy (NCBI): domain Eukaryota; kingdom Metazoa; phylum Chordata; class Actinopteri; order Salmoniformes; family Salmonidae; genus Salmo; species Salmo salar. The sequence goes on along the minus strand of NC_138311.1, from coordinate 55,351,261 downwards.
GAGATGGAGGTGTGTGTGTGTGTGTGTGTGTGTGTGTGTGTGTGTGTGTGTGTGTGTGTGTGTGTGTGTTCCAGACCCAAGGTTCTCTCTGTCTGATGTCTCATTTATTGTAAACAGAATGGTGGGCCCTCCCAGAAAGCCTCCCCTCTGTCTGTCAGGAGCCCAGAGACGTGATCCCATTCGCTCTTACTATTACAACTCAACACATTAGGATGCAGATCGACACCTGAATACTAGGGCGAGGCCACAACACGCATCCACACTAAAGTTACAAGGCAAAAAAAATAGCCTAAACTTTCTCTCCCTCACTCCTTAAAAAAATTGCTTAGACTAGATATATTCTAGAATATAATAAAATCACTCTTTTCAACCTAAAATCTCTCAAATTCCCCTTCTGTGACCGTGATTCTGTGATTCCAATAGTTTAGGGGCTTCACACTTTCAGACCCAGAATATCCAAGGCAATTACTGTTACCTTATAGCCACGTTAGGCCTGATAGCCACGTTAGGCCTGATAGCCACGTTAGGCCTGATAGCCACGTTAGGCCTGATAGCCACGTTAGGCCTGATAGCCACGTTAGGCCTGATAGCCACGTTAGGCCTGATAGCCACGTTAGCCCTGATAGCCCTGATAGCCACGTTAGCCCTGATAGCCACGTTAGCCCTGATAGCCACGTTAGCCCTGATAGCCCTGATAGCCACATTAGCCCTGATAGCCACGTTAGCCCTGATAGTCATGTTAGCGCTAATAGCCACGTTAGCCCAGTTAGCCATGTTAGCCCTGATAGTCACGTTAGCCATGTTAGCCCTGATAGCCCTGATAGCCACGTTAGCCCTGATAGCCACGTTAGCCCTGATAGCCCTGATAGCCACGTTAGCCCTGATAGCCACGTTAGCCCTGATAGCCACGTTAGCCACGTTAGCCCTGATAGCCACGTTAGCCCTGATAGCCCTGATAGCCACGTTAGCCCCGATAGCCCTGATAGCCACGTTAGCCCTGATAGCCACGTTAGCCCTGATAGCCCTGATAGCCCTGATAGCCACGTTAGCCCTGATAGCCCTGATAGCCACATTAGCCCTGATAGCCCTGATAGCCACATTAGCCCTGATAGCCCTGATAGCCACGTTAGCCCTGATAGCCACGTTAGCCCTGATAGCCCTGATAGCCACGTTAGCCCTGAGAGCCCTGATAGCCACGTTAGCACTGATAGCCACGTTAGCCCTGATAGCCCTGTTAGCCACGTTAGCCCTGATAGCCCTGATAGCCACATTAGCCCTGATAGCCCTGATAGCCACGTTAGCACTGATAGCCACGTTAGCCCTGATAGCCCTGTTAGCCACGTTAGCCCTGCTAGGTGCCTGAGCTCAGAGTGAAGGTACTGACTGCACCTTTGCAGTGGAAGACTGCCACTACATGTGGGTCACAACGTCAGACGTTTTCAACCATTCACATATTGTAGTGTACAGTATGGTATTGACATACAACCAAGAGGATTATTCATTGAGACATATGGTCCCGTGTGGCTCAGTTGGTAGCGCATGGTGTTTGCAACACCAGGGTTGTGGGTTCAATTCCCATGGGGGACCAGTACGGAAAGAAAATGTATGAAATGTATGCATTTACTACTGTAAGTCGCTCTGGATAAGAGTGTCTGCTAAATGACTAAAATGTAAATGTACATATGATTCACTATGGTAAACAGCTCTCAAATGTTTCACTTTTCATTATCTAACAGTCAATCATTCTATACAATAAAATGATCGATCACGATCACGTGGAATCCGTTCTACTACAGTCTGTATTCTTGTACGACTGATAAGGATCTATAGCAATTCTATACCCTAAATGGCCGAATATCACAAACCAAAGAAAAAGGCATTAATATACATGGTGTACTTTTACACAGACAGCCCAATTCAGATTTTTTTTCCACTAATCACATCAGATCTCTTCACATCAGATCTTTTTCAGAGCTGATCTGATTGGTCAAAAGACCAATTAGTGTAAAAATAAAATGTAAAAAAAAAAGATCAGAATTTGACTGCCTGTGTAAACGCAGCCTTAGCAAACCAGATGAAACAGACAGGAATTCATCTCTGTCTGTAATTGAGCGTGCACTTGTTTCTTAAACTGCAATCAGATGAGAGCAGGGGGAGAGAAAGACAGAGGGAGCGAGGGAGAGAGAGAGGTAGAGAGCAGAGGAAAGTGAGTTTGGAGAGGCCAGGGGTGCAGGTCTCAAGAAGACTAACTCAATAGAGAGAGAGAGAGTCATTTTATACGCTATTTAATCACTGAGCTAGCTATCTCTCCACGACACACACGGCATGTCCTCTCCCTCCCTCCCTCCCTCCCTCCCTCCCTCCCTCCCTCCCTCCCTCCCTCCCTCCCTCCCTCCCTCCCTCGCTTGTTCTGTCTCTCTCGCTCAATTCAGTTCAAAATAATGGGCTGTATTGACATAGGAAACATATGTTTACATTGCCAAAGCAAGTGAAATAGATAAAACAAAAGTGAAATAAACAATCAGAAATTAACAGTAAACATTACATTTACAAAAGTTTCAAAAGAATAGAGACATTTCAAATGTTAGATTATGGCTATGTAGTGGAAAAATATAGAGTGACATGTTGATTCAATATGGTATTGTTTATTTTGCATTGTCTGGATGGTTAGCTGTATATTTGGCATTGTCTGGATGGTTAGCTGTATATTTGGTATTGTCTGGAAGTATAGCTGTATATTTGGCATTGTCTGGAAGTATAGCTGTATATTTGGCATTGTCCGGATGTATAGCTGTATATTTGGCATTGTCTGGATGGTTAGCTGCATTTTTGGCATTGTCCGGATGGCTGTAAATTTGCACCTTCAACGTGGCAATCTCCAGGAAGGAACGTTCCCATAGGAAGTCCTGGAGGTCACTGACGCCAGAACAGGTGTAGCAGACAGATGAAACTTGAATCGACGGAATAAATGTTACTTGTGTGAATTAAATTTACCATGTTTGGTTTGTTTCAAGAGTTCATAAAGAGGTGTGAATTTTCATATGTTTTATTGTACTGTACCGAGTTCTGTATTTATTGTTACAGAGACACTGTGTTATTCCGTCTGTCGGCTGGTGGATAGTTCTTAAGTGTAGTGACACAGGGTGTGCTCCTATCATACAGACCATTAGCTTAGAGAATGTGTGTGATGTTTTACACCTTTTTGTTTAAATGTTTTGGGCCATGCTAAATTAATTAATTAGACAATGGGAGATACTGAGATTTGGCACTCAAGGGAGAGTAAAATATCTGTTGAAACTTATTCATGGATTTTATTGGAAACCTGGTAGTATTCCATGTGTCTTTTATATGTTTAGACTTTTAGATATTTTGTATTTTTTGATATTGAAGACTGGTATGTACCCTTTTGATAACTGTATTCTTATCGTATAACTATATCACATCTGATTACTTTTTAAATGGATACGAACGATAGTACTTATATTTCCGAGTAATATTCCTTGAATTATTATTTACTGTATGGACTCATGGTAAATGTTATTCATATTACACATAGCAAGCAAACCATATATCCTTGGTCTCTAACTGTGAAGCTCTGAGCAAAGGTTCACTCAATCATTTAATGCTGGGACATTGATCGCAAGATAATGTCTCTTTGTATCTTAGCCTCTTAATAATTGCATAACGGTTATCTTGGACACATACGACTTACAGCATTCCGGGACACATACGACTTATATCATTCTTGGACACATGCGACTTACAGCATTCCTGGACACATGTGACTTACAGCATTCCTGGACACATACGACTTACAGCATTCCTGGACGCATGTGACTTACAGCATTCTTGGACACATGTGACTTACAGCATTCCTGGACACATGCGACTTACAGCATTCCTGGACACATGTGACTTACAGCATTACTGGACACATGTGACTTACAGCATTCCTGGACACATACGACTTACAGCATTCCTGGACACATACGACTTACAGCATTCCTGGACACTTACGACTTACAGCATTCCTGGACACATACGACTTACAGCATTCCTGGACACATACGACTTACAGCATTCCTGGACACATGTGACTTACAGCATTCCTGGACACATGTGACTTACAGCATTCCTGGACACATACGACTTACAGCATTCCTGGACACATGTGACTTACAGCATTCCTGAACACATATGACTTACAGCATTCCTAGACACATGTGACTTACAGCATTCCTGGACACATTAGACTTACAGCATTCCTGGACACATACGACTTACAGCATTCCTGGATACATGTGACTTACAGCATCCCTGAACACATATGACTTACAGCATTCCTAGACACATGTGACTTACAGCATTCCTGGACACATTAGACTTACAGCATTCCTGGACACATGTGACTTACAGCATTCCTGGACACATACGACTTACAGCATTCCTGGACACATGTGACTTACAGCATTCCTGGACACATACGACTTATATCATTCTTGGACACATGTGACTTACAGCATTCCTGGACACATGTGACTTACAGCATTCCTGGACACATGTGACTTATATCAATCTTGGACACATGCGACTTATATCATTCTTGGACACATACGACTTACAGCATTCCTGGACACATACGACTTATATCATTCTTGGACACATACGACTTACAGCATTCCTGGACACATACGACTTACAGCATTCCTGGACACATGTGACTTACAGCATTCCTGGACACATACGACTTACAGCATTCCTGGACACATACGACTTACAGCATTCCTGGACACATGTGACTTACAGCATTCCTGGACACATACGACTTACAGCATTCCTGGACACATGTGACTTACAGCATTCCTGGACACATGTGACTTACAGCATTCCTGGACACATACGACTTACAGCATTCCTGGACACATGTGACTTACAGCATTCCTGGACACATACGACTTACAGCATTCCTGGACACATGCGACTTACAGCATTCCTGGACACATACGACTTACAGCATTCCTGGACACATTCGACTTACAGCATTCCTGGACACATACGACTTACAGCATTCCTGGACACATGTGACTTACAGCATTCCTGGACACATACAACTTACAAAATTCCTGGACACATTGACTTACAGCATTCCTGGACACATGTGACTTACAGCATTCCTGGACACATACGACTTACAGCATTCCTGGACACATGTGACTTACAGCGTTCCTGGACACATGTGACTTACAGCATTACTGGACACATGTGACTTACAGCATTCCTGGACACATACGACTTACAGCATTCCTGGACACATACGACTTACAGCATTCCTGGACACATGTGACTGTACAGCATTCCTGGACACATGTAGACTTACAGCATTCCTGGACACATGTGACTTATATCATTCTTGGACACATACGACTTACAGCATTCCTGGACACATGTAGACTTATATCATTCTTGGACACATATGACTTATACCATTCATGGACACATACGACTTACAGCATTCCTGGACACATGTGACTTACAGCATTCCTGGACACATGTGACTTACAGCATTCCTGGACACATACAACTTACAGCATTCCTGGACACATACGACTTACAGCATTCCTGGACACATGTGACTTACAGCATTCCTGGACACATGTGACTTACAGCATTACTGGACACATGTGACTTACACTATTCCTGGACACATACGACTTACAGCATTCCTGGACACATACGACTTACAGCATTTCTGGACACATTTGACTTACAGCATTCCTGGACACATACGACTTACAGCATTCCTGGACACATTTGACTTACAGCATTCCTGGACACATACGACTTACAGCATTCCTGGACACATGTGACTTACAGCATTCCTGGACACATACGACTTACAGCATTCCTGGACACATACGACTTACAGCATTCCTGGACACAGACGACTTACAGCATTCCTGGACACATACGACTTACAGCATTCCTGGACACATTTGACTTACAGCATTCCTGGACACATACGACTTACAGCATTCCTGGACACATGTGACTTACAGCATTCCTGGACACATACGACTTACAGCATTCCTGGACACATTAGACTTACAGCATTCCTGGACACATGTGACTTACAGCATTCCTGGACACATACGACTTACAGCATTCCTGGACACATGTGACTTACAGCATTCCTGGACACATATGACTTATATCATTCTTGGACACATGTGACTTACAGCATTCCTGGACACATTAGACTTACAGCATTCCTGGACACATGTGACTTATATCATTCTTGGACACATACGACTTACAGCATTCCTGGACACATACGACTTATATCATTCTTGGACACATATGACTTATATCATTCATGGACACATACGACTTACAGCATTCCTGGAGACATGTGACTTACAGCATTCCTGGACACATGTGACTTACAGCATTCCTGGACACATACAACTTACAGCATTCCTGGACACATGTGACGTAGTATTTGGAGTGGTGATGCAAGGCTTACCACCCTGTCTAGATCCATGGGAAACGCTTATGGGCCTATTAGCGTTCGCATGATAATGGTGTCAGATTGAAGACATTGGTTTTACTGATATGCTAACTCTCTTTCATCCTGAGTCCAATTGGCTTTTTCACCAATCACATTGCTGATGTTTAGGGCTGAGATATTTTTCACCAATCACATTGCTGATGTTTAGGGCTGAGATATTTTTCACCAATCACATTGCTGATGTTTAGGGCTGTGATATTTTTCTCCAATCACATTGCTGATGATTAGGGCTGAGATATTTTTCACCAATCACATTGCTGATGTTTAGGGCTGAGATATTTTTCACCAATCACATTGCTGATGTTTAGGGCTGAGATATTTTTCACCAATCACATTGCTGATGTTTAGGGCTGTGATATTTTTCACCAATCACATTGCTGATGTTTAGGGCTGAGATATTTTTCACCAATCACATTGCTGATGTTTAGGGCTGAGATATTTTTCACCAATCACATTGCTGATGTTTAGGGCCGAGGTATGTATAGTTTTTTTGTGTGCTCTATGTCAACGGTGTCTAGATGGAATTTGTACTTGTGGTCCTGACAACTGGACCTTATTTGGGACACCATTATTTGTGTCTTAATAATGAGATTCACTGTCAGGGCCCAGGTCTGACAGAATATGTGAAGAAGATCTAGGTGCTGCACCATGTACTCTCACTACTGGTGTCCCCCAGGGCTTGGTTCTAGGCCCTCTCCTCTTCTCTCTCTACACCAAGTCATTCTGCTCTGTCATATCCTCACATGGTCTCTACTATCACTGCTATGAGGATGACACTCAACTATTTTTCTCCCCCCCCGTTCTGACACCCAGGTGGCGACATGCATCTCTGCGTGCCTGGCAGATATCTCAGCTTGGATGTCAGCCCAGCACCTAAAGCTCAACCTTGATAAAATGGAGCTGCTTTTCCTCCCGGGGAAGGCCTGCCCGATCCAAGACCTCTCCATCACGTTTGACAACTCCATGGTGTCCCCCTCTCAGAGTGCAAAGAACCTTGGCATGATCCTGGACAACACCCTGTTATTCTCTGCAAACATCAGCAGTGACTCACTCCTGCAGGTTCGTGCTCTACAACAGTCATAGAGTACAACCTTTCCTCACACAGGAAGCAGTGCAGGTCCTAATCCATTTATATTACATTTACATTTTAGTCATTTAGCAGACGCTCTTATCCAGAGCAACTTACAGTAGTGAACGTATACATTTCATCCATTTTTTTTTCTCCGTACTGGTCCCCCGTGGGAATCGAATCCACAACCCTGGCGTTGCAAACACCATATGCTCTACCAACTGAGCCAGACCCAGGGACATGTCATTGCCCATCTAGACTACTGCTGTTGGGCTGGGCTCTCAGTTTGTGCCAACAGGTTTTTTGTTGTTGTTGCATTCATCATCAAACCATTTGTCATTGTTGTTAATTTATCTTTTAAGTTATCTGTTGATTTTAATGGTCTCTCCATCCTATAGAATATTCTAAGGAGATGGTACTAGTTCCACTAGTCTTATTCAGGACCTGGATGTCCGATGCTGGGTATCTGACAGGTAGTAATTACACTGGGAAGAGGGGAGGAGACGAGGGAGAGGACATGCCCGAATCTACGAACTGAAGGAGCTAGGTGGGTGAGGATAATGGGGGGGGGGGGGACTGACGTGTGTGTAAGGGACAGACAGACAGGTGTGTAAGACACAGACAGACAGACAGACAGGTGTGTAACAGGGAACATAACAGGTAAATTCCATCTGACAGGAGAATCAGAACCTGTCACACACAATAACAGAGGTGTCTATATGAGCTGAGAGAAGAGAGCGAAATACCAACAAAAAAAAGACAGAGAGAAAGAGTATCAGAGAAATAACAAAATAGAGAGAGAGAGAGATTGAGGTAGAGAGCTCTAGATGCTGACCAGCTGTGACAGGTAACTAACAGCCATAACAGGCTGACTGCTCTGATGAATTCTAGTCTAATTATATATTACAGGTTGTACTGTATGTGTGTGTATTATGGATGGGCATGGTTAATCCATTCATCAAATATTCAAACGGACGTTAATATTTGATTACTTGCGTGAGGATTCCTTTTTTTTTTTTAAATAAAAATAAAAATAGGCCTTGTCGGAATTAAATAAAATTATCCATGTGACATTATTACATACAAGTGCAGCAAAATACATTAAATTAGCCTTGCTACTTTAGCTAGCTAGCTAGGTAATTTAGCCTTGTGACTTTAGCTAGCTAGCTAGGTAACTTAGCCTTGCTACTTTAGCTAGCTAGCTAGGTAACTTAGCCTTGCTACTTTAGCTAGCTAGCTAGGTAACTTGGCCTTGTTACTTTAGCTAGCTAGCTAGGTAACTTGGCCTTGTTACTTTAGCTAGCTAGCAAGGTAACTTAGCCTTGCTACTTTAGCTAGCTAGCTAGGTAACTTAGCCTCATTACTTTAGATAGCAAGCTGGGTAACTTAGCTGGCTACTGTAACTAGCTAGCCTCTTGACACCGATTTGATGCAGTCAAGACAGGCACTACCAGATAGCATGAAAGACCCCCGTGTGGCTCAGTTGGTAGAGCATGAAACTTGCGACGTCAGGCTTGTGGTTTAGATTCCCACCGTGGACCAGTATGAAAATATATTACTCTGGCCCAACACAACGCACAACGGAGTCACGTTTCGTCTAGGTTCCCGACCCAGAATCAGATTCCGCTCCCCTAATCCTCATTTTAACAATAATGGAGAAATGTAAAACTGACCCAAAATCAGCATTTAGGGGCAACTTCACAGCAATTTTTTTTTAAAATAAAACACGGCATATGGTCAAACTGCACAGATGACAACTGAACGTCTGTTTCACTAGATTACTTTAAGAAAAAGAAAATGGCGTTCACTGATCAGATCAAATGATTGACATAAAGAGTCGTTGTTTTGAACACTGTGCGATGTTTAACAGTGAGAACGGGGGTGCTTTGTTGCAGGAGGGACTGGTGCACTTCACAAAATAGATGGCATCAAGAGGAAGGACAATTATGTGGATATATTGAAGCAACATCTCAAGACATCAGTCAGGAAGTTAAAGCTTGGTCGCAAATGGCTCTTCCAAATGAACAATGACCCCAAGCATACTTCCAAAGTTGTGACAAAATGGCTTAAGGACAACAAAGTCAAGGTATTGGAGTGGCCATCACAAAGCCCTGACCTCAATCCAACAGAAAATTGGTGCGCAGAACTGAAAAAGCATGTACGAGCAAGGAGGCCTACAAACCTGACTCAGTTACACCAGCTCTGTCAGGAGGAATGGGTCAAAATTCACCCAACTTATTGTGGGAAGCTTGTGGAAGGCTACCCGAAACATTTGACCCAAGTTAAACAATTTAAAGGCAATGCTACCAAATACTAATTGAGTGCATGTAAACTTCTGACTCACTGGGAATGTGATGAAAGAAATAAAATCTGAAATAAATAATTCTCTCTACTATTATTCTGACATTTCACATTCTTAAATTAAAGTGGTGATCCTAACTGACCTAAGACAGGGTATTTTTACTAGGATTAAATGTCAGGAATTGTGAAAAACTGAGTTTAAATGTATTTGGCTAAGGTGTATGTAAACTTCCGACTTCAACTGTATGTACACACTTTCTCACACAAGCAAGGACACACACACAGTCAGAGATGCAGCATAGCTAGTGCTTCTCTAAAGCTGACAGGACATGATGGGATAACAGCTGCACTCCAAAACACTGAGCAAATTGCCCTCTCTCTCTCTCTCTCTCTCTTTCTCCATCCCTTCCTTCTTATCCCCCTCCCTCCCTCCCTCCCTCCCTCCGTTACGCCCTCCCTCCCTCCCTCCCTCCCTCCCTCCCTCCCTCCCTCCCTCCCTCCGTTACGCCCTCCCTCCCTCCCTCCCTCCCTCCCTCCCTCCCTCCCTCCCTCCCTCCGTTACGCCCTCCCTCCCTCCCTCCCTCCCTCCCTCCCTCCCTCCCTCCCTCCCTCCCTCCCTCCCTCCCTCCCTCCTTCCTTCTTCGCTCCTTCTCACCCCGGTCTGCAGTCAATATAACATGATCAGTAGAGGATTAGAGCAGTGTGTGTGTGTGTGTGTATGGGTGTGTGTGTGTGTGGTGTGTGTGTATGAGCGGACTATGAGAACTAGTTCTGAGGACTTCATCTACTAGACTGCTTCCCCCATCCTATTGAAAGTCCAGTGTGTTTAATTTCCTGTGGGTGAGATTGAGCTATAACATCTGATTTTAATTAGAATAGAGTTTATCAAGATGTGGCCGAGGAACCCAAATACAAATTGTACAATCATTCTTTCAGTCAATATCATCAGTCACATTGGAGAAACACTGCATGGTAGTCATACCATGTGCCATTATGGACTCAACCAAATTAGTTACTGTCTGAGGTCAGCGATGAATCAGTCACACGCAGCAATGTCCTCCCTCTCCTCTGCCCTCCCAAAATAACTTGATGATCAACTTTTCTGTTCTTTTGTTTCGATATTTCACCAATTACCACTCTAGATTGTGTGGGGCTCCCGAGTGGCACAGCGATATAATGCACTGCATCTCAGTGCTAGAGGCGTCACCACTACAGACCCTGGTTCGATCCCGGGCTGCATCACAACCAGCCGTGAACGGGAGTCCCATAGGGCGGCGCACAATTGTCCCAGCGGTCGTCCGGGTTTGGCCAGTGTAGGCCGTCATTGTAAAGTAAGAATTTGTCCTTAACTGACTTGCCTAGTTAAATAAAGGTTAAATTACAAAAATATATTAAAAGTAAGACAGAGTAAGACAGGGCTAGAAATAGAAGCTTGGACATTGCTTGGAGTAAGACTGGACTGGAAATAGAAGCTTGGACATTGCTTGGAGTAAGACTGGACTGGAAATAAAAGCTTGGACATTGCTTGGAGTAAGACTGGACTGGAAATATCAGATTGAACTATAGATCAGCTTCCTTCTCCTTGAAACGGTGAAAGGTTTTTGATCAGTACAGCCCTATAGACTCTGTCTAACTGGAAATCAATCATGAGGTCTGTGCTGTGCTGTGCAGTAGTACGACTGACCCAGTTCACAGGAGCTGGAGCTGGGTCAGTCTGGGTAGAGTAAACACATCAACTATGATGTCTTTAACATATTGCTGTTAAACACTGGGGTTATGAACCAAAATAGCACCCTAGGGCCCTGGTCAAAAGTAGTGCACTATATGGGGAATAGGGTGTCATTTAGGACGCAAGCTTGGTAGAGGAGATCCTCCTATAGCCTTCAAATAAAGTCATAAATGGCAGAAAGTGAAGCCGTCGCTCATCAGCGCGGTTCAGCAACACCCACAACGAAGACAGCAATATTACCACACAGGCTGTGACAGAGAGAGAGAGAGAGAGAGAGAGAGAGAGAGAGAGAGAGAGAGAGAGAGAGAGAGAGAGAGAGAGAGAGAGAGAGAGAGAGAGAGAGAGAGAGACATGTCCACCAAAATAAAACCAAAATATGTGCTTGCTTTATCGACTTTCAAAAAGCATTTGATTCTATTTGGCATACAGGACTGTTCTACAAAGTTATTGAAAGTGGTGTAGGGGGTCAAACATATGACATAATTAAATCAATGTATACTGGCAATACGTGCAGCATTCAAATTGGTAAGAAAATAACAGAATTCTTTAACCAGGGGCGGGGCCTTCGCCAGGGTTGCAATCTGAGCCCTGCACTCTTCAATATTTACATTAACGAATTGGCCACTATTCTAGAAAAATCCTCAGCCCCTGGTGTTAGTCTCCACAATTCAGAAGTTAAATGCCTACTCTTCACAGATTACCTATGCCTGCTGTCACCCACAGCACATGGCCTACAGCAGAGCCTGGACCTGCTAGAGCAGTACTGCCAGACCTGGGCCCTGGCAGTAAACCCCAAAAAGACTAAAATAATGATTTTCCAGAGGAGATCCAGATCTCAGGGAATTAGACCAAAGTTCTCAATTGGAACAAAATATACAGAGTACTGTACACACTACAATTATTTAGGTTTAAAAATAAGCTCAACTGGACACCTTAATGATGCAGTGAATGAACTGAGAGAGAAAGCACGCAGGGCATTGTACGCCATTAAAAAGCAAATTCAAATTGAAATGTCATTAAATATGTCATTGAACCAATTGCACTCTATGGCAGCGAGGTGTGGGGTCCACTTGCAAAACAAGATTTCATCAAATGGGACAAACACCCAATTGAAACCCTGCATGCAGAGTTCTGTAAGATTCTCCTACAAGTCCAGAGGAAAACTACAAACAATGCATGCAGGGCAGAATTAGGCCAATATCCACTAATAATACAAACTCAAAAAAGAGCCATTAAGTTTTGGAAACATCTAAAATACAGTGACCCCCTCTCATATCATTACCAAGCCCTGCAATGCCAAGAGCTGAGCAAAGAAAAGAGTCCCCTCATCCAGCTGGTCCTGGGGCTGAGTTCACAAACCTGTTCTACTAACACACTGAAGCCTCAGGACCAGAACATCCAATCAATCAGAATAAACCAAATTGCAACACAGTCAAAACAAAACTACATTGCTTATTGGGAAACACAAGCACAAACACAAAGCAAAATGCAGTTCTATCTGGCCCTAAATCGACAGTACACCGTGGCTAACTATTTGACCATGGTTACTGATCAAAACCTTAAAAAAACCTTGACAAAGTACAGGCTCAGTGAGCACAGCCTTGCCATTGAGAAGGGTAGACACAAGAAAACATGGTTCCCTGTAGAGGAAAGGCTGTGCAACCACTGCACAACAGCAGAACCTGAGACACAGCTGCATTTCCTGACAAAATGTCAAAAATATAAAACAATTAGAGAGTGTCATTTTCCCAAATTTGAAACCCTTATTCAAGGTTTCAAAGACCTCTCTGATGAGGATAGGCTACCCGTCCTGTTGGGGGAGGACGCAGAGAGCTGTGTGTTGGCAGCGCACTACATTGCTGCCTGACATAAGATGAGGGACAGTGTCTGACAGACCAATAAACCTGCACATGTCCTCTACTGTATGCTTATTTTTATTGTTGAATGTATGGTTATTTTGACCCTTGGTTATTGTTGTTACTGTTGTCCCGTTGACAATTTTGATTTTGATTTTGATTTATTTTTATATTGTAAATATCCAAAATAAGCTTTGGCAATATGTACATTGTTACATCATGCCAATAAAGCGAATTGAATTAAATTGAATTGAGAGAGACAGAGAGACAGACAGAGAGAGACAGAGAGACAGACAGAGAGAGAGAGAGAGAGAGAGAGAGAGAGAGAGAGAAAAAGATTGAGGCAGGAGCAGAAGAAGTAGCTAGCTAACTAGTGGTCTAAATGAAACAGTGACAAAGATAGATGTGGCTGGGGGGTTAAAGCATTTCTTTCACACGACTCATCAATTTAGACAAGTGTGTCTGTGTAAGCGTCATCTAATAATTATAACACATTTTTATCTGGATATCTATAGATATAGATCTATAGATCTATTTTTGATATTTCTACAATACAAATATGTAAGTAACCATTTCACTGTACCGTTTACACCTTCTGTATCCTGTTCATGTGACAAATAAACATACATTTTATTTGATATAGTGTGTGTTTACCAGAGACGGTAATGTAAATAACAACATGACCTACATCAAGGTCAGATTAGGATATAGACCAAGGACTAGATAAAGTGTATTTTTACCTGGAGTTTTTCCTTATTTGTAGGCTACTACTTTCACCACATTTAGTCTTGAAATCTTTGGTTGTTTAATACACTACTCACTCTGTTTAGCACATGGCCTCAGATGTGAATCCTTAAAGAGATGGGTGGGGCTAAAGCTTAAGAGGGTGTGAACGATGCTGAATGGGTGTAGACATAGAAGGGCTCTCCAGTAGGTACCAAAATATTCAAAGGCCATTTTCTCAAAAGTGAGTTTACAAGTTTATCAACTTTCAAAGTAGAATTACTTTCCCATTGTTCCTCAACTGTAGTGTCTGATACACCATTTTGTAGCTCTGAGTCTCTACTTTTATCCAATGTAAAAAAAAAAAAACACAATTTCAAATGTTGCTACATCAGACCGAATCGAGCCGTCGGTCACAGACGAGCTGCTCATCTCTGAATCTACTTCCTGTGTAGCAAATAACTACATACACTGAGTGTACAAAACATTCCATGACAGACTGACCAGGTGAATCCAGGTGAAAGATAGGATCCCTTATTGATGTCACTTGTTAAATCCACTTCAAACAGTGTAGATGAAGCGGAGGAGACAGGTTAATGGATTTTTAAATCTTGAGACAGTTGAGACATGGATTGTGTATGTGTGCCATTCAGAGGGTGAATGGGCAAGACAAAATATTTAAGTGCCTTTTAACAGGGTATGGTAGTAGGTGCCAGATGCACCGGTATGTGTCAAGAACTGCAACGCTGTGGGGTTTTTCACACTCAACAGTTTTCTGCATGTATCAAGAACGGTCCACCACCCAAAGCACATCCAGCCAACTTGACCCCAGTTTGAGAAGCATTGGAGTCAACATGGACCAGCATCCCTGTGGAACGCTTTCGACACCTTGTAGAGTCCATGACCCGACGAATTTGGGGATTTCGGGGGGTGCAACTCAATATTAAGAAGGGGTTCTTAATGTTTTGTACACTGAGAGTAGTAACGCTGTCTATTGTATAGGAATATAGATTCTGGCTGTGTAGTGAATAAGGAGCGGAGGAGACTGGGAGGAGGAATATAGATCCTGGCCGTGTTGTGAATAAGGAGCGGAGGAGACTGGGAGGAGGAGGTAAATGGATAATGGTTTTATTACTTAAGATGGTTATGGTCTTTATGGTTTTAGCATCTAGTTCAGGAAAACATCAATACTTATGTGTGTTCTTATCATCTCCCTGCTAATCAAAACGATCACCGATGATTGATCACACTCACAACAGATCAATAGAATGCTAAGCAACCAAATGAACTGTCCGTCCTTCTGTCTCTCTGTCCGTCTGTCTCGCTGTCCGTCTGTCTCTCCGTCCGTCTGTCTCTCCGTCCGTCTGTCTCTCTGTCTGTCTTACAGGTAGCGCAGTGGTTGCATGGAGACTTCTACATATGCTGAGGCTAGGCCTGCACTAAGTCACATAATATACCCCTAGTGCACTACATAAGGAATAGGGTTCCATTTGGGACACAGACCCACTGGCTGTTTGAATTGGATTTTTCCTCCAGTCCACATTAACATAAATGGGGCATGAATCAGTGTGCTTCAGGTTTTACCCATGTCAGCAAAACCAAGCCAACGACAGCAGCTTCATTACTGAAACCACAAAGGCTGTTATGCTGTTACAACTGGGGAATGAAGACTACATTTAGTTAAGAGAGTTATAGTGCATTCGGAAGGTATTCAGACCCCTTGACTTTTTCCACATTGTGTTACCTTACAGCCTTATTCTAAAATTAATTAAATCATTTTCCCCCCTCATCAATCTACACACAATACCACACAATGAAAAAGTGAAAACAGGTTTTCATACATTTTTGCAAATGGATTAAAAATAAATAACAGAAATACCTTATTTACATAAGTATTCAGACCTTTTGCTATGAGACTCTAAATTGAGCTCAGGTGCATCCTGTTTCCATTGATCATCCTTGAGATGTTTCTACAACTTTATTGGAGTCCACCTGTGGTAAATTCAATTGAATGGACATGATTTGGAAAGGCACACACTTGTCTATATAAGGTCCCACAGTTGACAGTGCATGTCAGAGCAAAAAACAAGCCATGAGGTCGAAGAAATTGTCTGTAGAGCTCCAAGACAGGATTGTGTCGAGGCACAGATCTGGGGAAGGGTACCAAAAAATGTCTGTAGCATTGAAGGTCCCCAAGAACACAGTGGCCTCCATCATTCTTAAATGGAAGAAGTTTGGAACTACCAAGACTCTTCCTAGAGCTGCCCAGCCTCACTGAACAATCAGGGGGAGAAGGGCCTTGGTCAGGGGGGTGACCAAGAACCCAATGGTCATTCTGACAGAGCTCCAGAGTTAATCTGTGGAGATGGGAGATCATTCCAGAAGGACAACCATCTCTGCAGCACTCCACAAATCAAGGGTTTATGGCAGAGTGGCCAGACGGAAGCCACTTGTCAGTAAAAGGCACATGACAGCCCGCTTCGAGTTTTCCAAAAGGCACCTAAAGACTCTCAGACCATGAGAAACAAGATTCTCTGGTCTGATGAAACCAGGATGGAAATCTTTGGCCTGAATGCCTGGCAAGTGTCACGTCTTGAGGAAACCTGGCACCATCCCTACAGTGAAGCATGGTGGTGGCATTATCATACTGTGGGGATGTTTTTCAGTGGAAGGGACTGAGAGAATAGTCAGGATAAAGGGAAAGATCAACAGAGCAAAGTACAGAGAGATCCATGATGAAAACCTGCTCTAGAGCACTCAGGACCTCAGACTGGAGTGAACGTTCACCTTCCAGGACAACTAGCCTAAGCCCACAGCCAAGACTACGCAGGAGTGGCTTCGGGGACAAGTCTCTGAAAGTCTATGAGTGGCCCAGCCAGAGACCGGACTTAAACCCGATCAAACATCTCTGAAGAGAACAGAAAATAGCTGTGCAGTGACGCTCCCCATCCAACCTGATAGAGCATGAGAGGATCTGCAGAGAAGAATGGGAGAAACTCCCCAAATACAAGTGTGCCAAGCTTGTAGCGTCATACCTAAGAAGACTCGAGTCTGTAATCGCTGTCAAAGTGTCTGAAAACTGACACTACCGGTCAAAAGTTTTAGAACACCTACTCATTCAAGTGTTTTTCTTTATTTTTACTATTTTCTACAATGTAGAATAATAGTGAAGACATCTAAACTATGAAATAACACTTTTTTTTGTAGTAACAAATCAAAATCTATTTCATATTTGAGAATCTTCAAATAGCCACCCTTTGCCTTGATAACAGCTTTGCACACTCTTGACATTCTCTCAACCAGTTTCACCTAGAATGCTTTTCCAACAGTCTTGAAGGAGTTCCCACATATGCTGAGCACTTGTTGGCAGCTTTTCCTTCAGTTTGCAGTCCGATTCATCCCAAACCTTCTCAATTTCGTTGAGGTCAGGGGATTGTGGAGGCCAGGTCATCTGATGCAACACTCCATAACTTTCCTTCTTGGTCAAATAATCCTTACACAGCCTGGAGGTGTGTTGGGTCATTGTCCTGTTGAAAAACAAATGATAGTCCCACTAAGCCCAAACCAGATGGGATGGCGTATCGCTGCAGAATGCTGTGATAGCCATGCTGGTTGAATTCTAAATAAATCACAGACAGTGTCACCAGCAAAGCACCCCATCCGTTCACCCACACTGCGTCTCACAAAGACACGGCGGCTGGAACCAAAAAATCTCCAATTTGGACTCCAGACCAAAGGACACATTTCCACCGGTCCATTGCTCGTGTTTCTTGGCAAAAGCAAGTCTCTTCTTCTTATTGGTGTCCTTTAGTAGTGGTTTCTTTGCAGCAATTGGACCATGAAGGCCTGATTCACACAGTCTCCTCTGAACAGTTGACGTTGATAATGTTAATCACGTGTTGAACTAAATCCGTCTATTCAGCCTTACTCTACGGCATGGACATATAAACCTACTTTTAAAACCATCTTATAAAGTTGGGTTTTGTAGCACAAATTGGGAATGTGATATATACTTTTTTGACTGATATTATGATTGTCTGTTTGTTTCATATCTGCAAAATAGTTAAAACTGCTGTTAATAAGTTCCACTTTAAAACAGCACAAATGGATCGACTGAACAAATCAGTTGACTGTATGTGTGGCTATGCAGACCACTGCGGGACTTCATTATGAGTTCAGATTATTTTTTTTTGTTTCCTCAATGACGTCTGATATGTAGTCTATTTCTCAAACTCAACGGGGAATAGACGTGTCGAAACTGAACTGAACACAACATTTCTTCTGTTATTCTGTGAAAATCACCTGCCAGCGAAGAGAGGAGTCAGGGGACAGTGCAATCTCACAATATCATATTGTAGGTTATAAGAGAGCAAAGTTTTTTTCCCTCCGTGATTTGTACTGTGTATTTCTGTGCATTTTCTCTAAATCAACAGGGAGTGACATCACGCTAAACAGGAAGTGAATACAACGTCGACCCGCTACGCTGCGAGACCCACGCGCCAGACGAGAGGAAGAGAGGAGCACGTAGTCTTCATGTATCATTTAGAGATCCAGGTAAATACTGGGAGGGAGGGCACACACTACAGCCCTCCGGAGAGCATCCCAAATGGCACTCTGTTCCCTACGTAGTGGACTACTTTTGACCAGGGCTCATACGTTGCCATTTGGGACACATATTGTGGAGATTACCACAGAGAAAGCTAAAACGGAACAGAACACTCGTCTGAAGGTGTCCTCTATTCCTACCAACCATCACACAGCAGAACAGAGGAGAGGAGAAGGAAACAAGTCACCAAGGCTAACCTCTACTGTGTCCACCCATTGATATCACCCACACAGGCTAACCTCTACTGTGTCCACCCATTGATATCACCCACACAGGCTAACCTCTACTGTGTTCAGCCATTGATATCACCCACACAGGCTAACCTCTACTGTGTCCACCCATTGATATCACCCACACAGGCTAACCTCTACTGTGTCCACCCATTGATTGATATCACCCACACAGGCTAACCTCTACTGTGTCCACCCATTGATTGATATCACCCACACAGGCTAACCTCTACTGTGTCCACCCATTGATATCACCCACACAGGCTAACCTCTACTGTGTCCACCCATTGATATCACCCACACAGGCTAACCTCTACTTTGTCCACCCATTGATATCACCCACACAGGCTAACCTCTACTGTGTCCACCCATTGATTGATATCACCCACACAGGCTAACCTCTACTGTGTCCACCCATTGATTGATATCACCCACACAGGCTAACCTCTACTGTGTTCAGCCATTGATATAACCCACACAGGCTAACCTCTACTGTGTTCAGCCATTGATATAACCCACACAGGCTAACCTCTACTGTGCCCACCCATTGATATCACCCACACAGGCTAACCTCTACTGTGTCCACCCATTGATATCACCCACACAGGCTAACCTCTACTGTGTCCACCCATTGATATCACCCACACAGGCTAACCTCTACTGTGTCCAGCCATTGATATCACCCACACAGGCTAACCTCTACTGTGTTCAGCCATTGATATCATCCACACAGGCTAACCTCTACTGTGTCGACCCATTGATTGATATCACCCACACAGGCTAACCTCTACTGTGTTCAGCCATTGATATCACCCACACAGGCTAACCTCTACTGTGTCCACCCATTGATATCACCCACACAGGCTAACCTCTACTGTGTTCAGCCATTGATATCACCCACACAGGCTAACCTCTACTGTGTTCAGCCATTGATATCACCCACACAGGCTAACCTCTACTGTGTCCAACCATTGATATCACCCACACAGGCTAACCTCTACTGTGTCCAGCGCATTGATATCACCCACACAGGCTAACCTCTACTGTGTCCACCCATTGATATCACCCACACAGGCTAACCTCTACTTTGTCCACCCATTGATATCACCCACACAGGCTAACCTCTACTTTGTCCACCCATTGATATCACCCACACAGGCTAACCTCTACTTTGTCCACCCATTGATATCACCCACACAGGCTAACACATATGTCAACAATGCTGAGTAATGCCGCTCATTGTGCTTCCGTCCTATTAGAAGAAACATGAGAGTGTGTTTGGTACCGTATAAAGAGTGACGCTGTAAATCAGAGCTCTGGACTTTATTGAAGAGACGGACAGGTTGGAGAACTGTCTGGCAACATACTTAAAGCGTCCTTGGGTCATTGAAAAATATCTACATGTATAATAAATATAACTCTACGTCTCACGTCACGTTACACAATAACATGTATCAGGTAGAATAATAGCGTGTTTTTCTACAGCTCAGTAAAATACAGTAGTGATCAGTGAATGAGGGTTACTTGTCACTGTGTAGTGTCATTTCTGTTATCATTGTTACGCTATTACTAAGTCAAAATGTCTCCCTCCATACTCTCCTCCATCAAACACCCCCTCAGGGCACGTTTCCCCTGATCTGGAATTCATTGACAACAGCAGGCCAGACATTCTTCCTGTTTTAAAACAGCCGTGACAACCATAAAACCAAAACCAAAACACGACCAAGATCTGTGATCCTTTCTGCACACTGTTCCTTTTCCCTGTTCCTCTCTCGCCTTTTTCATTTATCGCCCCTCTCCTCTCTTGCTACAGCCCCTCTTCCCTCCCGTCCCCTCCCTCTCCTCTCTCCCTCCTGCCACAGCCCCTCTCCTTTCCTACACCCTGCCACAGCCCCTCTCCTCTCCTCCTCTCTCCTCTCCTCTCCTCTCCTCTCCTCTCCTCTCCTCTCCTCTCCTCCCCTCTCCTCTCCTCTCCTCTCCTCTCCTCTCGTCTCCTCCCCTCCCCTCCCCTCCCCTCCCCTCCCCTCTCCTCTCCGTGAGGCTCTCTGCCATCTGGACATGACAGAGATCTCTCACAAGAGGAAAGAGAAAGACAGAATTGTCTGTTCCTGAAAGACACGGAATCTCTTGAGCCTATCATAAAAGATGTGCACACACACACACCACACACACACCACACCACACCCACACACACCCCACACACACCACACACAGCCCCCTCATTGTGGATAGATGGACAGCACCACCTAGCTGTGGATGTGGTGAACAGCAGCTTAGCAAAACACTGTCCGCTGATGTCTTAACAAACCCACACACAAACACAGTCCCATCTATATACAGTTTATTAGGTACACCCCCCCCCCCCCCCCCCCCCCGTTCACCAAAATGGATCGCTCCACCTGACAGTGAGTCACGTGGGCGTGGCTTGCTACATAAAGCAGGAAGACAGGCATCGAGGCTTTCAGTTACTGGTTCGACTGAACATCAGACGGGGCAAAAACCAGTGACCTAAGAGACTTTGAGCGCGCTGTGATCGTTGGTGCCAGGTAGAAACGGCTGCCCTCCTGGGCTTTTCACTTACGACCGCCGTCCAATCTGCAGCAACTGCGTGATGCCATCGCGTCAGCATGGAGCGAAATCCCAGAGGAACGTTTCCAATGCCTTGTGGAATGCCCCAAATAATTCAGTCTGTTCTGGAGGCAAAGGGGAGGGGGGGGGGGGGGGTCCGTCCTGGTACTAGACGGGTGAACCTAATAAACTAACTGTATATTGCTAGTCAAACGTGTGTGTGTGTGTGTGTGTGTGCGCATGTTTTTGGGTGTGTGTGTGTGTTTGTACGTGTGTCGTCCTTGTGTCTTGTTGTGAGACATTTATTCCCCTCTCTATCGCTCCATCTCTCTCTCTCTCTCTCTGGTTGTGAGAGTGAAGCTGTTGTCATGCGTTCATCCCCCTCTCTATCGCTCCATCTCTCTCTCTCTCTCTCTCTCTGGTTGTGAGAGTGAAGCTGTTGTCATTTATAAAGTGTTTCCTTTTGAACAAGACTAAGAGTGTATATTTGTATCCTTCTCAAAGCCTCGCTCATTCACTGTGAGAGCACAGCAGCAAGTAGCCAGCACTTCTGACTACATCCCAAATGCCACCCTGTTCTCTATATCCCCATAGGGCCCCGGTCAAAAGTAGTGCACTATATAGGGAAAAAGGATGCCATTTGGGACGTAAGACGTTGAGAGTGAAACAAAAGGACTTCACGTTCAGAGTAATTACACAACGATAGTCTGACAAGCCTTTCACACAGAGCAATTAAACTGACTAATGCCAATCAGCTGTACTACCATTGAGTCGCTGTCCGTTACAGCGTGTTGAAACAGCGGTTTGTATCTTATTCAAGCTACTGTCAGAGGAAACACATTTCAGAACGAGGAAACGTGTACATATGTGTGTACAGGTGCATGTGTGTGTGTGTGTGTGTGTGTGTGGTGTGTTTCCTGGAGGAGATTGGGGAAGGAAGGCTGAAGAGAAACTAGTGATGATAATGATGAAATAACGAGAACTATAACGCTAGATCATAGAACTATTACGCTAGATCATAGAACTATAACACTAGATCATAGAACTATAACGCTAGATCATAGAACTATAACGCTAGATCATAGAACTATAATGGCTAGATCATAGAACTATAACGCTAGATCATAGAACTATAATGGCTAGATCATAGAACTATAACGCTAGATCATAGAACTATAACGGTTAGATCATAGAACTATAATGGCTAGATCATAGAACTATAACGCTAGATCATAGAACTATAACGCTAGATCATAGAACTATAACACTAGATCATCGAACTATAACGCTAGATCATAGAACTATAACACTAGATCATCGAACTATAACGCTAGATCATAGATATAAACACTAGATCATAGAACTATAACGCTAGATCATAGAACTATAACACTAGATCATAGAACTATAACGCTAGATCATCAAACTATAACGCTAGATCATAGAACTATAACACTAGATCATAGAACTATAACGCTAGATCATAGAACTATAACACTAGATCATAGAACTATAACGCTAGATCATCAAACTATAACGCTAGATCATAGAACTATAACGCTAGATCATAGAACTAGAACACTAGATCGTAGAACTATAATGCTAGATCATCGAACTATAACGCTAGATCATAGAACTATAACACTAGATCATAGAACTATAACGCTAGATCATAGAACTATAACGCTAGATCATAGAACTATAACACTAGATCATAGAACTATAACGCTAGATCATAGAACTATAACACTAGATCATAGAACTATAACGCTAGATCATAGAACCATAACGCTAGATAACGCCTGATCCTGTAGGTTCATGCTCTACAACATTCGCAGAGTACGACCCTGCCTCACACAGGAAGCGGCGCAGGTCCTAATCCAGGCACTTGTCATCTCCAGTCTGGATTACTGCAACTCGCTGTTGGCGGGGCTCCCTGCCTGTGCCATTAAACCCCTACAACTCATCCAGAACGCCGCAGCCCGTCTGGTGTTCAACCTTCCCAAGTTCTCTCACGTCACCCCGCTCCTCCGCACACTCCACTGGCTTCCAGTTGAAGCTCGCATCTGCTACAAGACCATGGTGCTTGCCTACGGAGCTGTGAGGGGAACGGCAACTCCGTACCTTCAGGCTCTGATCAGTCCCTACACCCAAAGAAGGGCACTGCGTTCATCCACCTCTGGCCTGCTCGCCCCCCTACCTCTGCGGAAGCACAGTTCCCGCTCAGCCCAGTCAAAACTGTTCGCTGCTCTGGCACCCCAATGGTGGAACAAGCTCCCTCACGACGCCAGGACAGCGGAGTCAATCACCACCTTCCGGAGACACCTGAAACCCCACCTCTTTAAGGAATACCTGGGATAGGATAAAGTAATCCTTCTAACCCCCCCCCCCCCAAAAAAAAAAAGATTTAGATGCACTATTGTAAAGTGGTTGTTCCACTGGATATCATAAGGTGAATGCACCAATTTGAAAGTCGCTCTGGATACGAGCGTCTGCTAAATGACATAAATGTAAATGTAAACTAGATCATAGAACTATAACACTAGATCATAGAACTATAACGCTAGATCATAGAACTATAACGCTAGATCATAGAACTATAACGCTAGATCATAGAACTATAACAGTAGATCATAGAACTATAACGCTAGATCATAGAACTATAATGCTAGATCATAGAACTATAACGCTAGATCATAGAACTATAAGACTAGATCATAGAACTATAACACTAGATCATAGAACTATAACGCTAGATCATAGAACTATAACGTTAGATCATAGAACTATAACGCTAGATCATAGAACTATAACACTAGATCATAGAACTATAAGACTAGATCATAGAACTATAACGCTAGATCATAGAACTATAACGCTAGATCATAGAACTATAACGCTAGATCATAGAACTATAAGACTAGATCATAGAACTATAACGCTACATCATAGAACTATAACGCTAGATCATAGAACTATAACGCTAGATCATAGAACTATAACACTAGATCATAGAACTATAAGACTAGATCATAGAACTATAACACTAGATCATAGAACTATAACGCTAGATCATAGAACTATAACACTAGATCATAGAACTATAAGAGTAGATCATAGAACTATAACGCTAGATCATAGAACTATAACGCTAGATCAGGGGCGAAGGAGCAGGTCATGTAGAACACTGCTGGCTCTGCTCTTCTCTGTTGTCCTGATGTCTGAGCTGAGAGGTGCTGTAACGGTGGTTGATCAGGGTGGATCCTGTCCGGTCTTCAGCTCCTTGTTTCAGCCCTCAGACAGCAGCCCAGTCGACCGGCGGTCCAAAATAACGTCTTCATTGAGCCTTCGGATCTTTCTGAAACACAACGCCAGGGTAACCTTCTCTGTAACTGACGGACCGACATCCAACAATCATCTTCTCCATTTTAAACGGAAAATGGAGCTTCCCTTCTCTCTCTTCTCCTCTCTCGCTCTTCTCCTTCTCTTTCTCCCCTCTCCTCTCCTCTCCTTCTCTCTCCTCTCCTTCTCTCTCCTCTTCTTCTATCCTTCTCTCTACTCTCCTTTTCTCCCTTCTCCCTTTTGTATATATTATCTGACTTCTCAAATAAGGAGAATGTTTCTGTGTCCAAATAGGTCTATACCAACTTAACCTCAAGGGTTCAAAGGTCGACGGGTTGAATGGGTTTAATTCAGTCTCATTTACAATAACAAATATCAGGATGGCATATCCCAGACTAACACACACATGCTGGACTTAACCAGTCCTTCCCTAACCCAGACGGACCAGTCCTTCCCTAACCCAGACGGACCAGTCCTTCCCTAACCCAGACGGACCAGTCCTTCCCTAACCCAGACGCACCAGTCCTTCCCTAACCCAGACGCACCAGTCCTTCCCTAACCCAGACGGACCAGTCCTTCCCTAACCCAGACCGACCAGTCCTTCCCTAACCCAGACGGACCAGTCCTTCCCTAACCCAGACGGACCAGTCCTTCCCTAACCCAGACGGACCAGTCCATCTCTAACCCAGACGGACCAGTCCTTCTCTAACCCAGACGGACCAGTCCTTCCCTAACCCAGACGGACCACTCCATCCCTAACCCAGACGGACCAGTCCTTCCCTAACCCAGACGCACCAGTCCTTCCCTAACCCAGACGGACCAGTCCTTCCCTAACCCAGACCGACCACTCCATCCCTAACCCAGACGGACCAGTTTTCCCTAACCCAGACGGACCAGTCCATCTCTAACCCAGACGGACCAGACCATCCCTAACCCAGACGGACCAGTCCTTCCCTAACCCAGACGGACCAGTCCATCCCTAACCCAGACGGACCAGACCATCCCTAACCCAGACGGACCACTCCATCCCTAACCCAGACCGACCACTCCATCCCTAACCCAGACGGACCAGTTTTCCCTAACCCAGACGGACCAGGCCAACTCTAACCCAGACGAACCATATCACTCCATCTACATCGAAGACATTAATGGATATTGTTTTTACAGATCATTTACATCAGCATGTAGTGCCACACCCCAACAAAGACCAGTATTGATTAACTACAAATCTCAGTGAGTAAAAGCATTAGTCGTTGTGAGGTACTAAATGTCTGTGGTCTTGGCTGGCCACTCAGGAGGAGCTTGTCTGTAGACACACACACACACACACACACACACACACACACACACACACACACACACACACACACACACACACACACACACACACACACACACACACACACACACACACACACACACATTTGGCAGACACACCCTCTGTAGAAAGTAAGTGTGAGCGATGGTCCTCACCTCCTGGGTGATGTCATTAATCCACAGTCAGGTAATCAATGGTTGTGGGCCAGTGGTGACCTGTCGACCCCTGGACGTATTGTGGAGAATATGGATCATGAGCGCAACACAACTCACCGACTCAGAACTTTGAAAGAGAGAGAAGAATTGAGACAGAGAGAGAGAGAGAGAGAGAGAGAGAGAGAGAGAGAGAGAGAGAGAGAGAGAGAGAGAGAGAGAGAGAGAGAGAGACAGTCAGAGAAAGAGAGAGAGAGAGAGAAGAATGGAGCGAGAGAGAGAGAGAGAGAGAGAGACAGTCAGAGAAAGAGAGAGAGAGAGAGAGAGAGAGAAGAATGGAGAGAGTCAGTGAGAGAGAGAGAGAGAGAGGCAGTGAGACAGAGACACAGAGACAGAGACAGTGAGAGAGAGAGACAGTGAGAGAGACAGCAAGAGAGAGAGAGACAGTTAGACAGAGACACAGAGACAGAGAGAGAGACAGAGAGAGAGAGTGAGAGACAGTGAGAGAGAGAGAGATCTATCCTGTCCTACTGTCTGCAGTAATAGAGATCTCTCTGTCTATCTAGAGGAGGGGAACAGGCTTCTCTTAACCTCACATTGACTCCAATACAGCTCTACTCTATGTGAAGAGGTTGAGTCCCATCCTACCAAGATACTCTTCATGGCAGCCCTAGTTTTAAAATGTTTTTATTTCACCCTTATTTAACCAGGTAGGCCAGTTGAGAACAAGTTCTCATTTACAACTGCGACCTGGCCAAGATAAAGCAAAGCAGAGCGACAGACTCTATCGACAAACAAAACATATCTTCTCCTAATTAACTCGGTAACATAAATTAGGCTCCCACACCAGGAGATAAAACAGACCCAAAGATGATTAGCCTATATACAGATAAACACCCCGAAGCACAATGTCTGTTGTCCCAGATAATAACTACGAGACAACAGATGACCATGTAATCGAGACACCTGGAGGTAGAATGCCTGGGCTGGCTATACTGTACACATAGCACCAGTCTCTATACCAACACCACCAGTCTCTATACCACCACCACCAGTCTCTATACCACCACCAGTCTCTATACCACCACCACCAGTCTCTATACCACCACCACCAGTCTCTATACCACCACCAGTCTCTATACCACCACCACCAGTCTCTATACCACCACCAGTCTCTATACCACCACCACCAGTCTCTATACCACCACCAGTCTCTATACCACCACCACCAGTCTCTATACCACCACCACCAGTCTCTATACCACCACCAGTCTCTATATCACCACCACCAGTCTCTATACCACCACCACCAGTCTCTATACCACCACCAGTCTCTGTACCACCACCAGTCTCTATACCACCACCAGTCCCTGCACCACCACCAGTCTCTATACCACCACCACCAGTCTCTATACCACCACCAGTCTCTATACCACCACCACCAGTCTCTATACCACCACCAGTCTCTATACCACCACCACCAGTCTCTATACCACCACTAGTCCCTATACCACCACCAGTCTCTATACCACCACCAGTCCCTGTACCACCACCACTCTCTATACAACCACCAGTCTCTGTACCACCACCAGTCTCTATACCACCACCACCAGTCTCTATACCACCAGAACCAGTCTCTATACCACCACCAGTCTCTATACCACCACCAGTCTCTGTACCACCACCAGTCCCTGTACCACCACCAGTCTCTATACCACCACCAGTCCCTGTACCACCAACAGTCTCTATACCACCACCAGTCTCTATACCAACACCAGTCTCTTTGCCAACACCAGTGTCTGCACCACCACCAGTCTCTATATCACCACCAGTCTCTGTACCACCACCAGTCTCTATACCCACACCAGTCTCTGTACCACCACCAGTCTCTATAACACCACCAGTCTCTGTACCACCACCAGTCTCTGTACCACCACCAGTCTCTATACCACCACCACCAGTCCCTATACCACCATCAGTCCCTATACCACCAACAGTCTCTATACCACCACCAGTCTCTATACCACCACCAGTCTCTGTACCACCACCAGTCTCTATACCACCACCACCAGTCCCTATACCACCATCAGTCCCTATACCACCAACAGTCTCTATACCACCACCAGTCTCTATACCACCACCTGTCTCTGTACCACCACCAATCTCTATACCACCACCATTCCCTATACCACCATCAGTCCCTATACCACCACCAGTCTCTATACCACCACCTGTCTCTGTACCACCACCAATCTCTATACCACCACCATTCCCTATACCACCATCAGTCCCTATACCACCAACAGTCTCTATACCACCACCACCAGTCTCTGTACCACCACCAGTCTTTATACCACCACAACCAGTCTCTATACCACCCTCAGGCTCTATACCACCACCAGTCCCTGTACCACCACCAGTCTCTATACCACCACCAGTCTCTGTACCACCACCAGTCTCTATACCACCACCAGTCTCTATACCACCACCAGTCTCTATACCACCACCAGTCCCTATACCACCACCAGTCTCTATACCACCACCAGTCTCTATAACACCACCAGTCCCTGTACCACCACCAATCTCTGTACCACCACCAGTCTCTATACCACCACCAGTCTCTATACCACCACCAGTCCCTATACCACCACCAGTCTCTATACCACCACCAGTCTCTGTACCACCACCAGTCTCTATACCACCACCAGTCTCTTTACCACCACCAGTCCCTGTACCACCACCAGTCTCTATACCACCACCAGTCCCTGTACCACCAACAGTCTCTATACCACCACCAGTCTCTATACCACCAGTCTCTGTACCACCACCAGTCTCTATACCAACACCAGTCTCTTTACCAACACCAGTGTCTGCACCACCACCAGTCTCTGTACCACCACCAGTCTCTGTACCACCACCAGTCTCTGTACCACCACCAGTCTCTATACCACCAGTCTCTATACCACCACCACCAGTCTCTGTACCACCACCAGTCTCTGCACCACCACCAGTCTCTGTACCACCACCAGTCTCTATACCACCAGTCTCTATACCACCACCACCAGTCTCTGCACCACCACCAGTCTCTATACCACCACCAGTCTCTATACCACCACCAGTCTCTATACCACCACCACCAGTCTCTATACCACCACCAGTCTCTATACCACCACCAGTCTCTATACCACCACCAGTCTCTATACCACCACCTGTCTCTATACCACCACCTGTCTCTATACCACCACCAGTCTCTATACCACCACCAGTCCCTATACCACCACCAGTCTATATACCACCACCACCAGTCTCTGTACCACCACCAGTCTTTATAGAACCACAACCAGTCTCTATACCACCCTCAGTCTCTATACCACCACCAGTCCCTGTACCACCACCAGTCTCTATACCACCACCAGTCTCTGTACCACCACCAATCTCTATACCACCACCAGTCTCTGTACCACCACCAGTCTCTATACCACCACCACCAGTCCCTATACCACCATCAGTCCCTATACCACCAACAGTCTCTATACCACCACCAGTCTCTATACCACCACCTGTCTCTGTACCACCACCAATCTCTATACCACCACCATTCCCTATACCACCATCAGTCCCTATACCACCAACAGTCTCTATACCACCACCACCAGTCTCTGTACCACCACCAGTCTTTATACCACCACAACCAGTCTCTATACCACCCTCAGTCTCTATACCACCACCAGTCCCTGTACCACCACCAGTCTCTATACCACCACCAGTCTCTGTACCACCACCAGTCTCTATACCACCACCAGTCTCTATACCACCACCAGTCTCTATACCACCACCAGTCCCTATACCACCACCAGTCTCTATACCACCACCAGTCTCTATAACACCACCAGTCCCTGTACCACCACCAATCTCTGTACCACCACCAGTCTCTATACCACCACCAGTCTCTATACCACCACCAGTCCCTATACCACCACCAGTCTCTATACCACCACCAGTCTCTGTACCACCACCAGTCTCTATACCACCACCAGTCTCTTTACCACCACCAGTCCCTGTACCACCACCAGTCTCTATACCACCACCAGTCCCTGTACCACCAACAGTCTCTATACCACCACCAGTCTCTATACCACCAGTCTCTGTACCACCACCAGTCTCTATACCAACACCAGTCTCTTTACCAACACCAGTGTCTGCACCACCACCAGTCTCTGTACCACCACCAGTCTCTGTACCACCACCAGTCTCTGTACCACCACCAGTCTCTATACCACCAGTCTCTATACCACCACCACCAGTCTCTGTACCACCACCAGTCTCTGCACCACCACCAGTCTCTGTACCACCACCAGTCTCTATACCACCAGTCTCTATACCACCACCACCAGTCTCTGCACCACCACCAGTCTCTATACCACCACCAGTCTCTATACCACCACCAGTCTCTATACCACCACCACCAGTCTCTATACCACCACCAGTCTCTATACCACCACCAGTCTCTATACCACCACCAGTCTCTATACCACCACCTGTCTCTATACCACCACCTGTCTCTATACCACCACCAGTCTCTATACCACCACCAGTCCCTATACCACCACCAGTCTATATACCACCACCACCAGTCTCTGTACCACCACCAGTCTTTATAGAACCACAACCAGTCTCTATACCACCCTCAGTCTCTATACCACCACCAGTCCCTGTACCACCACCAGTCTCTATACCACCACCAGTCTCTGTACCACCACCAATCTCTATACCACCACCAGTCTCTATACCACCACCAGTCTCTATACCACCACCAGTCTATATACAACCTCCACCAGTCTCTGTACCACCACCAGTCCCTATACCACCACCAGTCTCTATACCACCACCAGTCTCTATACCACCACCAGTCCCTGTACCACCACCAATCTCTGTACCACCACCAGTCTCTATACCACCACCAGTCTCTATACCACCACCAGTCCCTATACCACCACCAGTCTTTATACGACCACCAGTCCCTGTACCACCGGTCTCTATACCAGCACCAGTCTCTATTCCACCACCAGTCTCTGTACCACCAGCAGTCTCTATACCACCAACAGTCTCTATACCACCACCACCAGTCTCTGTACCACCAGCAGTCTCTATACCACCACCAGTCTCTGTACCACCATCAGTCTCTATTCCACCAGCAGTCTCTATTCCACCAGCAGGCTCTGTACCACCAGCAGTCTCTATACCACCACCAGTCTCTATACCACCACCAGTCTCTATACCACCACCAGTCCCTGTACCACCAGTCTCTATACCAGCACCAGTCCCTGTACCACCAGTCTCTATACCACCACCAGTCTCTGTACCACCAACACCAGTCTCTATACCACCACCAGTCTCTATACCACCACCACCAGTCTCTATACCACCACCAGTCTCTGTACCACCACCAGTCTCTATACCACCACCAGTCTCTATACCACCATCAGTCTCTATACCACCACCAGTCTCTATACCACCACCAGTCCCTGTACCACCAGTCTCTATACCAGCACCAGTCCCTATACCACCACCAGTCTCTATACCACCACCAGTCCCTATACCACCACCAGTCTCTATACCACCACCAGTCTCTATACCACCACCAGTCCCTATACCACCACCAGTCTCTATACCACCACCAGTCCCTATACCACCACCAGTCTCTATACCACCACCAGTCCCTATACCACCACCAGTCTCTATACCACCACCAGTCCTTATACCACCACCAGTCTCTATACCACCACCAGTCTCTGTGCCACCACCAGTCTTTATACGACCACCAGTCCCTGTACCACCGGTCCCTATACCAGCACCAGTCTCTATTCCACCACCAGTCTCTGTACCACCAGCAGTCTCTATACCACCAACAGTCTCTATACCACCACCACCAGTCTCTGTACCACCAGCAGTCTCTATAACACCACCAGTCTCTGTACCACCACCAGTCTCTATTCCACCAGCAGTCTCTGTACCACCAGCAGTCTCTATACCACCACCAGTCCCTGTACCACCAACCTCTATACCAGCACCAGTCCCTATACCACCACCAGTCTCTATACCACCACCAGTCCCTATACCCCCACCAGTCCCTATACCAGCACCAGTCTCTATACCACCACCAGTCCTTATACCACCACCAGTCTCTGTACCACCACCAGTCTCTATACCACCACCAGTC
The DNA here is from genome assembly GCF_965601325.2 of Salmo salar. Classification (NCBI taxonomy): domain Eukaryota; kingdom Metazoa; phylum Chordata; class Actinopteri; order Salmoniformes; family Salmonidae; genus Salmo; species Salmo salar. Next base: position 55,318,579 of record NC_138311.1, on the reverse strand, counting down.
TCTATTTCACCACCAGTCTCTATACCACCAGCAGTCTCTGTACCACCACCAGCCTCTATACCACCACCAGTCTCTATACCACCATCAGTCTCTATACCACCACCAGTCTCTATACCACCACCAGTCTCTATACCACCACCAGTCTCTATACCACCACCAGTCCCTGTACCACCAGTCTCTATACCAGCACCAGTCCCTATACCACCACCAGTCTCTGTACCACCACCAGTCTCTGTACCACCACCAGTCTCTGTACCACCACCAGTCTCTATACCCACACCAGTCTCTGTACCACCATCAGTCCCTATACCACCACCAGTCTCTGTACCACCACCAGTCTCTATACCACCACCAGTCTCTATACCACCACCACCAGTCTCTATACCACCACCAGTCTCTGTACCACCACCAGTCTCTGTACCACCACCAGTCTCTATACCACCACCACCAGTCTCTATACCACCACCAGTCTCTATACCACCACCAGTCTCTGTACCACCACCAGTCTCTATACCACCACCAGTCTCTGTACCACCACCAGTCTCTATACCACCACCACCAGTCTCTATACCACCACCAGTCTCTATACCACCACCAGTCTCTATACCACCACCACCAGTCTCTATACCACCACCAGTCTCTATACCACCACCAGTCTCTATACCACCACCAGTCCCTGTACCACCACCAGTCTCTATACCATCACCTGTCTCTATACCAACACCACCAGTCTCTATACCACCACCAGTCTTTATACCACCACAACCAGTCTCTATACCACCCTCAGTCTCTATACCACCACCAGTCCCTGTACCACCACCAGTCTCTATACCACCACCACCAGTCTATATACCACCACCACCAGTCTCTGTACCACCACCAGTCTTTATACCACCACAACCAGTCTCTATACCAACCTTAGTCTCTATACCACCACCAGTCCCTGTACCACCACCAGTCTCTATACCACCACCAGTCTCTGTACCACCACCAATCTCTATACCACCACCAGTCCCTATACCACCACCAGTCTCTATACCACCACCAGTCTCTATACCACCACCAGTCTCTATACCACCACCAGTCTATATACCACCACCAGTCTATATACCACCTCCACCAGTCTCTGTACCACCACCAGTCTTTATACCACCACAACCAGTCTCTATACCACCCTCAGTCTCTATACCACCACCAGTCCCTGTACCACCACCAGTCTCTATACCACCACCAGTCTCTGTACCACCACCAGTCTCTATACCACCACCAGTCTCTATACCACCACCAGTCTCTATACCACCACCAGTCCCTATACCACCACCAGTCTCTATACCACCACCAGTCTCTATACCACCACCAGTCCCTGTACCACCACCAATCTCTGTACCACCACCAGTCTCTATACCACCACCAGTCTCTATAACACCACCAGTCCCTATACCACCACCAGTCTCTATACCACCACCAGTCTCTGTACCACCACCAGTCTCTATGCCACCACCAGTCTCTTTACCACCACCAGTCCCTGTACCACCACCAGTCTCTATACCACCACCGGTCCCTGTACCACCAACAGTCTCTATACCACCACCAGTCTCTATACCACCAGTCTCTGTACCACCACCAGTCTCTATACCAACACCAGTCTCTTTACCAACACCAGTGTCTGCACCACCACCAGTCTCTATACCACCACCAGTCTCTGTACCACCACCACCAGTCTCTATACCACCACCACCAGTCTCTGTACCACCACCAGTCTCTATACCACCACCAGTCTCTATACCACCACCAGTCTCTATACCACCACCACCAGTCTCTGTACCACCACCAGTCTCTGTACCACCACCAGTCTCTATACCACCACCAGTCTCTATACCATCACCAGTCTCTATACCACCACCACCAGTCTCTATACCACCACCAGTCTCTATACCACCACCAGTCTCTGTACCACCACCAGTCTCTATACCACCACCAGTCTCTATACCACCACCAGTCTCTATACCACCACCACCAGTCTCTATACCACCACCAGTCTCTATACCACCACCAGTCTCTATACCACCACCAGTCTCTATACCACCACCAGTCTCTATACCACCACCACCAGTCTCTATACCATCACCTGTCTCTATACCACCACCACCAGTCCCTATACCACCACCAGTCTATATACCACCACCACCAGTCTCTGTACCACCACCAGTCTTTATAGAACCACAACCAGTCTCTATACCACCCTCAGTCTCTATACCACCACCAGTCCCTGTACCACCACCAGTCTCTATACCACCACCAGTCTCTGTACCACCACCAATCTCTATACCACCACCAGTCTCTATACCACCACCAGTCTCTATACCACCACCAGTCCCTGTACCACCACCAATCTCTGTACCACCACCAGTCTCTATACCACCACCAGTCTCTATACCACCACCAGTCCCTATACCACCACCAGTCTCTATACCACCACCCGTCTCTGTACCACCACCAGTCTTTATACGACCACCAGTCCCTGTACCACCGGTCTCTATACCAGCACCAGTCTCTATTCCACCACCAGTCTCTGTACCACCAGCAGTCTCTATACCACCAACAGTCTCTATACCACCACCACCAGTCTCTGTACCACCAGCAGTCTCTATACCACCACCAGTCTCTGTACCACCACCAGTCTCTATTCCACCAGCAGTCTCTATTCCACCAGCAGGCTCTGTACCACCAGCAGTCTCTATACCACCACCAGTCTCTATACCACCACCAGTCTCTATACCACCACCAGTCCCTGTACCACCAGTCTCTATACCAGCACCAGTCCCTATACCACCACCAGTGTCTATACCACCACCAGTCCCTATACCCCCACCAGTCCCTATACCACCACCAGTCTCTATACCACCATCAGTCCTTATACCACCACCAGTCTCTGTACCACCACCAGTCTCTGTACCACCACCAGTCTCTATACCACCACCAGTCTTTATACCACCACCAGTCTCTATACCACCACCAGTCTCTATACCACCACCAGTCTCTATACCACCATCAGTCTCTATACCACCACCAGTCTCTATACCACCACCAGTCCCTGTACCACCAGTCTCTATACCAGCACCAGTCCCTATACCACCACCAGTCTCTATACCACCACCAGTCCCTATACCACCACCAGTCTCTATACCACCACCAATCTCTGTACCACCACCAGTCTTTATACGACCACCAGTCCCTGTACCACCGGTCTCTATACCAGCACCAGACTCTATTCCACCACCAGTCTCTGTACCACTAGCAGTCTCTATACCACCAACAGTCTCTATACCACCACCACCAGTCTCTGTACCACCAGCAGTCTCTATACCACCACCAGTCTCTGTACCACCACCAGTCTCTATTCCACCAGCAGTCTCTATTCCACCAGCAGTCTCTGTACCACCAGCAGTCTCTATACCACCACCAGTCCCTGTACCACCAACCTCTATACCAGCACCAGTCCCTATACCACCACCAGTCTCTATACCACCACCAGTCCCTATACCCCCACCAGTCCCTATACCACCACCAGTCTCTACACCACCACCAGTCCTTATACCACCACCAGTCTCTGTACCACCACCAGTCTCTGTACCACCACCAGTCTCTATACCACCACCAGTCTCTATACCACCACCAGTCTCTATACCACCACCAGTCTCTATACCACCAGCAGTCTCTGTACCACCATCAGTCCCTATACCACCACCAGTCTCTATACCACCACCAGTGTCTATACCACCATCAGTCTCTATACCACCACCAGTCTCTATACCACCACCAGTCCCTGTACCACCAGTCTCTATACCAGCACCAGTCCCTATACCACCACCAGTCTCTATACCACCACCAGTCTCTATACCACCACCAGTCTCTATACCACCAGTCTCTATACCACCACCAGTCCCTATACAACCACCAGTCTCTATACCACCACCAGTCTCTATACCACCACCAGTCTCTGTACCACCACCACCAGTCCCTATACCACCACCAGTCTCTGTACCACCACCACCAGTCTCTATACCACCACCAGTCTCTATACCACCACCACCAGTCTCTATACCACCACCAGTCTCTATACCACCACCAGTCTCTATACCACCACCAGTCTCTATACCACCACCAGTCTCTATACCACCACCACCAGTCTCTATACCACCACCATTCTCTATACCACCACCAGTCTCTATACCACCACCAGTCTCTATACCACCACCAGTCTCTATACCACCACCACCAGTCTCTATACCACCACCAGTCTCTTTACCACCACCACCAGTCTCTATACCACCAACACCAGTCTCTTTACCACCACCAGTCTCTATACCACCACCACCAGTCTCTATACCACCACCAGTCTCTATACCACCACCACCAGTCTCTATACCATTACCACCAGTCTCTATACCACCACCAGTCTCTATACCACCACCACCAGTCTCTATACCACCACCACCAGTCTCTATACCACCACCACCAGTCTCTATACCACCACCACCAGTCTCTATACCACCGCCACCAGTCTCTATAACACCACCAGTCTCTATACCACCACCACCAGTCTCTATACCACCACCAGTCTCTATACCACCACCAGTCCCTATACCACCACTAGTTTCTATTCCACCACCAGTCTCTATACCACCACCAGTCTCTATACCACCACCAGTCTCTGTACCACCACCACCAGTCCCTATACCACCACCAGTCTCTATACCACCACCAGTCTCTGTACCACCACCACCAGTCTCTATACCACCACCAGTGTCTATACCACCACCAGTCTCTATACCACCACCACCAGTCTCTATACCACCACCAGTCTCTATACCACCACCAGTCCCTATACCACCACCAGTCTCTATACCACCACCAGTCTCTATACCACCACCAGTCTCTATACCACCACCAGTCCTTGTACCACCACCAGTCTCTATACCACCACCAGTCTCTTTACCACCACCAGTCTCTACACCACCACCAGTCTCTAAACCACCACCAGTCTCTATACCACCACCACCAGTCTCTATACCACCACCAGTCTCTTTACCACCACCACCAGTCTCTACACCACCACCAGTCTCTTTACCACCACCAGTCTCTATACCACCACCACCAGTCTCTATACCACCACCACCAGTCTCTATACCACCACCACCAGTCTCTATACCACCACCACCAGTCTCTTTACCACCACCAGTCTCTATACCACCACCACCAGTCTCTATACCACCACCAGTCCCTGTACCACCAGTCTCTATACCAGCACCAGTCCCTATACCACCACCAGTCTCTATACCACCACCAGTCTCTATACCACCACCAGTCTCTATACCACCAGTCTCTATACCACCACCAGTCCCTATACAACCACCAGTCTCTATACCATCACCTGTCTCTATACCAACACCACCAGTCTCTATACCACCACCAGTCCCTATACCACCACCAGTCTATATACCACCACCACCAGTCTCTATACCACCACCAGTCTCTATACCACCACCAGTCTCTATACCACCACCAGTCTCTATACCACCAGCAGTCTCTGTACCACCACCAGCCTCTATACCACCACCAGTCTCTATACCACCATCAGTCTCTATACCACCACCAGTCTCTATACCACCACCAGTCCCTGTACCACCAGTCTCTATACCAGCACCAGTCCCTATACCACCACCAGTCTCTATACCACCACCAGTCTCTATACCACCACCAGTCTCTATACCACCAGTCTCTATACCACCACCAGTCCCTATACAACCACCAGTCTCTATACCACCACCAGTCTCTATACCACCACCAGTCTCTGTACCACCACCACCAGTCCCTATACCACCACCAGTCTCTATACCACCACCAGTCTCTATACCACCACCAGTCTCTATACCACCACCACCAGTCTCTATACCACCACCAGTCTCTATACCACCACCAGTCTCTATACCACCACCAGTCTCTATACCACCACCAGTCTCTATACCACCACCACCAGTCTCTATACCACCACCAGTCTCTTTACCACCACCACCAGTCTCTATACCACCAACACCAGTCTCTTTACCACCACCAGTCTCTATACCACCACCACCAGTCTCTATACCACCACCAGTCTCTATACCACCACCAGTCTCTATACCATTACCACCAGTCTCTATACCACCACCAGTCTCTATACCACCAACACCAGTCTCTATACCACCACCACCAGTCTCTATACCACCGCCACCAGTCTCTATACCACCGCCACCAGTCTCTATACCACCACCAGTCTCTATACCACCACCACCAGTCTCTATACCACCACCAGTCTCTATACCACCACCACTCCCTATACCACCACTAGTCTCTATTCCACCACCAGCCTCTATACCACCACCAGTCTCTATACCACCACCAGTCTCTGTACCACCACCACCAGTCCCTATACCACCACCAGTCTCTATACCACCACCAGTCTCTGTACCACCACCACCAGTCTCTATACCACCACCAGTGTCTATACCACCACCAGTCTCTATACCACCACCAGTCTCTATACCACCACCAGTCCCTATACCACCACCAGTCTCTATACCACCACCAGTCTCTATACCACCACCAGTCTCTATACCACCACCAGTCCTTGTACCACCACCAGTCTCTATACCACCACCAGTCTCTTTACCACCACCAGTCTCTATACCACCACCAGTCTCTATACCACCACCAGTCTCTATACCACCACCACCAGTCTCTATACCACCACCAGTCTCTTTACCACCACCACCAGTCTCTACACCACCACCAGTCTCTTTACCACCACCAGTCTCTATACCACCACCACCAGTCTCTATACCACCACCACCAGTCTCTATACCACCACCACCAGTCTCTATACCACCACCACCAGTCTCTTTACCACCACCAGTCTCTATACCACCACCACCAATCTCTATACCACCACCAGTCCCTGTACCACCAGTCTCTATACCAGCACCAGTCCCTATACCACCACCAGTCTCTATACCACCACCAGTCTCTATACCACCACCAGTCTCTATACCACCAGTCTCTATACCACCACCAGTCCCTATACAACCACCAGTCTCTATACCATCACCAGTCTCTATACCAACACCACCAGTCTCTATACCACCACCAGTCCCTATACCACCACCACCAGTCTCTGTACCACAACCAGTCACTATACCACCCTCAGTCTCTATACCACCACCAGTCCCTGTACCACCACCAATCTCTGTACCACCACCAATCTCTATACCACCACCAGTCTCTATACCACCACCAGTCTCTGTACCACCACCAATCTCTATACCACCACCAGTCTCTATATCACCACCAGTCTCTATACCACCACTAGTCTATATACCACCTCCACCAGTCTCTGTACCACCACCAGTCTTTATACCACCACAACCAGTCTCTATACCACCCTCAGTCTCTATACCACCACCAGTCCCTGTACCACCACCAGTCTCTATACCACCACCAGTCTCTGTACCACCACCAGTCTCTATACCACCACCAGTCTCTATACCACCACCAGTCTCTATACCACCACCAGTCTCTATACCACCACCAGTCCCTATACCACCACCAGTCTCTATACCACCAGTCTCTATACCACCACCAGTCTCTATACCACCACCAGTCTCTGTACCACCACCAGTCTCTATACCACCACCAGTCTCTTTACCACCACCAGTCCCTGTACCACCACCAGTCTCTATACCACCACCAGTCCCTGTACCACCAACAGTCTCTATACCACCACCAATTTTCTCTATACCACCAGTCTCTGTACCACCACCAGTCTCTATACCAACACCAGTCTCTTTACCAACACCAGTGTCTGCACCACCACCAGTCTCTATACCCCCACCAGTCTCTGTACCACCACCAGTCTCTGTACCAACACCAGTCTCTATACCACCACCAGTCTCTGTACCACCACCAGTCTCTATACCACCACCAGTCTCTGTACCACCACCAGTCTCTATACCACCACCAGTCTCTATACCACCACCAGTCTCTATACCACCACCATCAGTCTCTATACCACCACCAGTCTCTATACCACCACCAGTCTCTATACCACCACCAGTCCCTGTACCACCACCAGTCTCTATACCATCACCTGTCTCTATACCACCACCACCAGTCTCTATACCACCACCAGTCCCTATACCACCACCAGTCTATATACCACCACCACCAGTCTCTGTACCACCACCAGTCTTTATAGAACCACAACCAGTCTCTATACCACCCTCAGTCTCTATACCACCACCAGTCCCTGTACCACCACCAGTCTCTATACCACCACCAGTCTCTGTACCACCACCAGTCTCTATACCACCACCAATCTCTATACCACCACCAGTCTATATACCACCTCCACCAGTCTCTGTACCACCACCAGTCTTTATACCACCACAACCAGTCTCTATACCACCCTCAGTCTCTATACCACCACCAGTCCCTGTACCACCACCAGTCTCTATACCACCACCAGTCTCTGTACCACCACCAGTCTCTATACCACCACCAGTCTCTATACCACCACCAGTCCCTATACCACCACCAGTCTCTATACCACCACCAGTCTCTATACCACCACCAGTCCCTGTACCACCACCAATCTCTGTACCACCACCAGTCTCTATACCACAAACAGTCTCTATACCACCACCACCAGTCTCTGTACCACCAGCAGTCTCTATACCACCACCAGTCTCTGTACCACCACCAGTCTCTATTCCACCAGCAGTCTCTATTCCACCAGCAGCCTCTGTACCACCAGCAGTCTCTATACCACCACCAGTCTCTATACCACCACCAGTCTCTATACCACCACCAGTCCCTGTACCACCAGTCTCTATACCAGCACCAGTCTCTATACCACCACCAGTCTCTATACCACCACCAGTCCCTATACCCCCACCAGCCCCTATACCACCACCAGTCTCTATACCACCACCAGTCCTTATACCACCACCAGTCTCTTTACCGCCACCAGTCTCTATACCACCACCAGTCTCTATACCACCACCAGTCCCTATACCACCACCAGTCTCTGTACCACCACCAGTCTCTATACCACCACCAGTCTCTATACCACCACCAGTCTCTATACCACCACCAGTCTCTGTACCACCACCAGTCTCTATACCACCACCAGTCTCTATACCACCATCAGTCTCTATACCACCACCAGTCTCTATACCACCACCAGCCCCTGTACCACCAGTCTCTATACCAGCACCAGTCCCTATACCACCACCAGTCTCTATACCACCACCAGTCCCTATACCACCACCAGTCTCTATACCACCACCAATCTCTGTACCACCACCAGTCTTTATACGACCACCAGTCCCTGTACCACCGGTCTCTATACCAGCACCAGTCTCTATTCCACCACCAGTCTCTGTACCACCAGCAGTCTCTATACCACCAACAGTCTCTATACCACCACCACCAGTCTCTGTACCACCAGCAGTCTCTATACCACCACCAGTCTCTGTACCACCACCAGTCTCTATTCCACCATCAGTCTCTATTCCACCAGCAGTTTCTGTACCACCAGCAGTCTCTATACCACCACCAGTCCCTGTACCACCAACCTCTATACCAGCACCAGTCCCTATACCACCACCAGTCTCTATACCACCACCAGTCCCTATACCACCACCAGTCCCTATACCACCACCAGTCTCTATACCACCACCAGTCCTTATACCACCACCAGTCTCTGTACCACCACCAGTCTCTGTACCACCACCAGACTCTATACCACCACCAGTCTCTATACCACCACCAGTGTCTATACCACCACCAGTCTCTATACCACCACCAGTCTCTATACCACCACCAGTCCCTATACCACCACCAGTCTCTATACCACCACCAGTCTCTATACCACCACCAGTCTCTATACCACCACCAGTCCTTGTACCACCACCAGTCTCTATACCACCACCAGTCTCTTTACCACCACCAGTCTCTATACCACCACCAGTCTCTATACCACCACCAGTCTCTATACCACCACCACCAGTCTCTATACCACCACCAGTCTCTTTACCACCACCACCAGTCTCTACACCACCACCAGTCTCTTTACCACCACCAGTCTCTATACCACCACCACCAGTCTCTATACAACCACCACCAGTCTCTATACCACCACCACCAGTCTCTATACCACCACCACCAGTCTCTTTACCACCACCAGTCTCTATACCACCACCACCAATCTCTATACCACCACCAGTCCCTGTACCACCAGTCTCTATACCAGCACCAGTCCCTATACCACCACCAGTCTCTATACCACCACCAGTCTCTATACCACCACCAGTCTCTATACCACCACCAGTCTCTATACCACCAGTCTCTATACCACCACCAGTCCCTATACAACCACCAGTCTCTATACCATCACCAGTCTCTATACCAACACCACCAGTCTCTATACCACCACCAGTCCCTATACCACCACCAGTCTATATACCACCACCACCAGTCTCTGTACCACCACCAGTCTTTATACCACCACAACCAGTCTCTATACAACCCTCAGTCTCTATACCACCACCAGTCCCTGTACCACCACCAATCTCTGTACCACCATCAATCTCTATACCACCACCAGTCTCTATACCACCACCAGTCTCTGTACCACCACCAATCTCTATACCACCACCAGTCTCTATATCACCACCAGTCTCTATACCACCACTAGTCTATATACCACCTCCACCAGTCTCTGTACCACCACCAGTCTTTATACCACCACAACCAGTCTCTATACCACCCTCAGTCTCTATACCACCACCAGTCCCTGTACCACCACCAGTCTCTATACCACCACCAGTCTCTGTACCACCACCAGTCTCTATACCACCACCAGTCTCTATACCACCACCAGTCTCTATACCACCACCAGTCCCTATACCACCACCAGTCTCTATACCACCACCAGTCTCTATACCACCACCAGTCTCTATACCACCACCAGTCTCTGTACCACCACCAGTCTCTATACCACCACCAGTCTCTTTACCACCACCAGTCCCTGTACCACCACCAGTCTCTATACCACCACCAGTCCCTGTACCACCAACAGTCTCTATACCACCACCAATTTTCTCTATACCACCAGTCTCTGTACCACCACCAGTCTCTATACCAACACCAGTCTCTTTACCAACACCAGTGTCTGCACCACCACCAGTCTCTATACCACCACCAGTCTCTGTACCACCACCAGTCTCTGTACCAACACCAGTCTCTATACCACCACCAGTCTCTGTACCACCACCAGTCTCTATACCACCACCAGTCTCTGTACCACCACCAGTCTCTATACCACCACCAGTCTCTATACCACCACCAGTCTCTATACCACCACCATCAGTCTCTATACCACCACCAGTCTCTATACCACCACCAGTCTCTATACCACCACCAGTCCCTGTACCACCACCAGTCTCTATACCATCACCTGTCTCTATACCACCACCACCAGTCTCTATACCACCACCAGTCCCTATACCACCACCAGTCTATATACCACCACCACCAGTCTCTGTACCACCACCAGTCTTTATAGAACCACAACCAGTCTCTATACCACCCTCAGTCTCTATACCACCACCAGTCCCTGTACCACCACCAGTCTCTATACCACCACCAGTCTCTGTACCACCACCAGTCTCTATACCACCACCAATCTCTATACCACCACCAGTCTATATACCACCTCCACCAGTCTCTGTACCACCACCAGTCTTTATACCACCACAACCAGTCTCTATACCACCCTCAGTCTCTATACCACCACCAGTCCCTGTACCACCACCAGTCTCTATACCACCACCAGTCTCTGTACCACCACCAGTCTCTATACCACCACCAGTCTCTATACCACCACCAGTCCCTATACCACCACCAGTCTCTATACCACCACCAGTCTCTATACCACCACCAGTCCCTGTACCACCACCAATCTCTGTACCACCACCAGTCTCTATACCACAAACAGTCTCTATACCACCACCACCAGTCTCTGTACCACCAGCAGTCTCTATACCACCACCAGTCTCTGTACCACCACCAGTCTCTATTCCACCAGCAGTCTCTATTCCACCAGCAGGCTCTGTACCACCAGCAGTCTCTATACCACCACCAGTCTCTATACCACCACCAGTCTCTATACCACCACCAGTCCCTGTACCACCAGTCTCTATACCAGCACCAGTCCCTATACCACCACCAGTCTCTATACCACCACCAGTCCCTATACCCCCACCAGCCCCTATACCACCACCAGTCTCTATACCACCACCAGTCCTTATACCACCACCAGTCTCTTTACCGCCACCAGTCTCTATACCACCACCAGTCTCTATACCACCACCAGTCCCTATACCACCACCAGTCTCTATACCACCACCAGTCTCTGTACCACCACCAGTCTCTATACCACCACCAGTCTCTATACCACCACCAGTCTCTATACCACCACCAGTCTCTGTACCACCACCAGTCTCTATACCACCACCAGTCTCTATACCACCATCAGTCTCTATACCACCACCAGTCTCTATACCACCACCAGCCCCTGTACCACCAGTCTCTATACCAGCACCAGTCCCTATACCACCACCAGTCTCTATACCACCACCAGTCCCTATACCACCACCAGTCTCTACACCACCACCAATCTCTGTACCACCACCAGTCTTTATACGACCACCAGTCCCTGTACCACCGGTCTCTATACCAGCACCAGTCTCTATTCCACCACCAGTCTCTGTACCACCAGCAGTCTCTATACCACCAACAGTCTCTATACCACCACCACTAGTCTCTGTACCACCAGCAGTCTCTATACCACCACCAGTCTCTGTACCACCACCAGTCTCTATTCCACCAGCAGTCTCTATTCCACCAGCAGTTTCTGTACCACCAGCAGTCTCTATACCACCACCAGTCCCTGTACCACCAACCTCTATACCAGCACCAGTCCCTATACCACCACCAGTCTCTATACCACCACCAGTCCCTATACCACCACCAGTCCCTATACCACCACCAGTCTCTATACCACCACCAGTCCTTATACCACCACCAGTCTCTGTACCACCACCAGTCTCTGTACCACCACCAGTCTCTATACCACCACCAGTCTCTATACCACCACCAGTCTCTATACCACCACCAGTCTCTATACCACCACCAGTCTCTGTACCACCACCAGTCTCTATACCACCACCAGTCTCTATACCACCATCAGTCTCTATACCACCACCAGTCTCTATACCACCACCAGTCCCTGTACCACCAGTCTCTATACCAGCACCAGTCCCTATACCACCACCAGTCTCTATACCACCACCAGTCTCTATACCACCACCAGTCTCTATACCACCAGTCTCTATACCACCACCAGTCCCTATACAACCACCAGTCTCTATACCACCACCAGTCTCTATACCACCACCAGTCTCTGTAACACCACCACCAGTCCCTATACCACCACCAGTCTCTATACCACCACCAGTCTCTGTACCACCTCCACCAGTCTCTATACCACCACCAGTCTCTATACCACCACCAGTCTCTATACCACCACCAGTCTCTATACCACCACCAGTCTCTATACCACCACCACCAGTCTCTATACCACCACCACCAGTCTCTATACCACCACCAGTCTCTTTACCACCACCACCAGTCTCTATACCACCAACACCAGTCTCTTTACCACCACCAGTCTCTATACCACAACCACCAGTCTCTATACCACCACCAGTCTCTATACCACCACCACCAGTCTCTATACCATTACAACCAGTCTCTATACCACCACCAGTCTCTATACCACCACCACCAGTCTCTATACCACCACCACCAGTCTCTATACCACCACCACCAGTCTCTATACCACCACCACCAGTCTCTATACCACCGCCACCAGTCTCTATACCACCACCAGTCTCTATACCACCACCACCAGTCTCTATACCACCACCAGTCTCTATACCACCACCAGTCCCTATACCACCACTATTCTCTATTCCACCACCAGTCTCTATACCAGCACCAGTCCCTATACCACCACCAGTCTCTATACCACCACCAGTCCCTATACCACCACCAGTCTCTATACCACCACCAATCTCTGTACCACCACCAGTCTTTATACGACCACCAGTCCCTGTACCACCGGTCTCTATACCAGCACCAGTCTCTATTCCACCACCAGTCTCTGTACCACCAGCAGTCTCTATACCACCAACAGTCTCTATACCACCACCACCAGTCTCTGTACCACCAGCAGTCTCTATACCACCACCAGTCTCTGTACCACCACCAGTCTCTATTCCACCAGCAGTCTCTATTCCACCAGCAGTTTCTGTACCACCAGCAGTCTCTATACCACCACCAGTCCCTGTACCACCAACCTCTATACCAGCACCAGTCCCTATACCACCACCAGTCTCTATACCACCACCAGTCCCTATACCACCACCAGTCCCTATACCACCACCAGTCTCTATACCACCACCAGTCCTTATACCACCACCAGTCTCTGTACCACCACCAGTCTCTGTACCACCACCAGTCTCTATACCACCACCAGTCTCTATACCACCACCAGTCTCTATACCACCACCAGTCTCTATACCACCAACAGTCTCTGTACCACCACCAGTCTCTATACCACCACCAGTCTCTATACCACCATCAGTCTCTATACCACCACCAGTCTCTATACCACCACCAGTCCCTGTACCACCAGTCTCTATACCAGCACCAGTCCCTATACCACCACCAGTCTCTATACCACCACCAGTCTCTATACCACCACCAGTCTCTATACCACCAGTCTCTATACCACCACCAGTCCCTATACAACCACCAGTCTCTATACCACCACCAGTCTCTATACCACCACCAGTCTCTGTAACACCACCACCAGTCCCTATACCACCACCAGTCTCTATACCACCACCAGTCTCTGTACCACCTCCACCAGTCTCTATACCACCACCAGTCTCTATACCACCACCAGTCTCTATACCACCACCAGTCTCTATACCACCACCAGTCTCTATACCACCACCAGTCTCTATACCACCACCAGTCTCTATACCACCACCACCAGTCTCTATACCACCACCACCAGTCTCTATACCACCACCAGTCTCTTTACCACCACCACCAGTCTCTATACCACCAACACCAGTCTCTTTACCACCACCAGTCTCTATACCACCACCACCAGTCTCTATACCACCACCAGTCTCTATACCACCACCACCAGTCTCTATACCATTACAACCAGTCTCTATACCACCACCAGTCTCTATACCACCACCACCAGTCTCTATACCACCACCACCAGTCTCTATACCACCACCACCAGTCTCTATACCACCACCACCAGTCTCTATACCACCGCCACCAGTCTCTATACCACCACCAGTCTCTATACCACCACCACCAGTCTCTATACCACCACCAGTCTCTATACCACCACCAGTCCCTATACCACCACTATTCTCTATTCCACCACCAGTCTCTATACCACCACCAGTCTCTATACCACCACCAGTCTCTGTACCACCACCACCAGTCCCTATACCACCACCAGTCTCTATACCACCACCAGTCTCTGTACCACCACCACCAGTCTCTATACCACCACCAGTGTCTATACCACCACCAGTCTCTATACCACCACCACCAGTCTCTATACCACCACCAGTCTCTATACCACCACCAGTCCCTATACCACCACCAGTCTCTATACCACCACCAGTCTCTATACCACCACCAGTCTCTATACCACCACCAGTCCCTGTACCACCACCAGTCTCTATACCACCACCAGTCTCTATACCACCACCACCAGTCTCTTTACCGCCACCAGTCTCTATACCACCACCAGTCTCTATACCACCACCAGTCTCTATACCACCACCACCAGTCTCTATACCACCACCAGTCTCTTTACCACCACCACCAGTCTCTACACCACCACCAGTCTCTTTACCACCACCAGTCTCTATACCACCACCACCAGTCTCTATACCACCACCACCAGTCTCTATACCACCACCACCAGTCTCTATACCACCACCACCAGTCTCTTTACCACCACCAGTCTCTATACCACCACCACCAATCTCTATACCACCACCAGTCCCTGTACCACCAGTCTCTATACCAGCACCAGTCCCTATACCACCACCTGTCTCTATACCACCACCAGTCTCTATACCACCACCAGTCTCTATACCACCACCACCAGTCTCTATACCACCACCAGTCTCTTTACCACCACCAGTCTCTATACCACCACCACCAGTCTCTATACCACCACCAGTCTCTATACCACCACCACCAGTCTCTATACCACCACCACCAGTCTCTATACCACCACCAGTCTCTATACCACCACCACCAGTCTCTATACCACCACCACCAGTCTCTATACCACCACCACCAGTCTCTATACCACCACCACCAGTCTCTATACCACCACCACCAGTCTCTATACCACCACCACCAGTCTCTATACCACCGCCACCAGTCTCTATACCACCACCAGTCTCTATACCACCACCACCAGTCTCTATACCACCACCAGTCTCTATACCACCACCAGTCCCTATACCACCACTAGTCTCTATTCCACCACCAGTCTCTATACCACCCCCAGTCTCTGTACCACCACCACCAGTCCCTATACCACCACCAGTCTCTATACCACCACCAGTCTCTACCACCACCACCAGTCTCTATACCACCACCAGTGTCTATACCACCACCAGTCTCTATACCACCACCACCAGTCTCTATACCACCACCAGTCTCTATACCACCACCAGTCCCTATACCACCACCAGTCTCTATACCACCACCAGTCTCTATACCACCACCAGTCTCTATACCACCACCACCAGTCTCTATACCACCACCAGTCTCTTTACCACCACCACCAGTCTCTACACCACCACCAGTCTCTTTACCACCACCAGTCTCTATACCACCACCACCAGTCTCTATACCACCACCACCAGTCTCTATACCACCACCACCAGTCTCTATACCACCACCACCAGTCTCTTTACCACCACCAGTCTCTATACCACCACCACCAGTCTCTATACCACCACCAGTCTCTATACCACCACCAGTCCCTGTACCACCAGTCTCTATACCAGCACCAGTCCCTATACCACCACCAGTCTCTATACCACCACCAGTCCCTATACCCCCACCAGTCCCTATACCCCCACCAGCCCCTATACCACCACCAGTCCTTATACCACCACCAGTCTCTTTACCGCCACCAGTCTCTATACCACCACCAGTCTCTATACCACCACCAGTCCCTATACCACCACCAGTCTCTATACCACCACCAGTCTCTGTACCACCACCAGTCTCTATACCACCACCAGTCTCTATACCACCACCAGTCTCTATACCACCACCACCAGTCTCTATACCACCACCAGTCTCTATACCACCACCAGTCTCTATACCACCACCAGTCCCTGTACCACCACCAGTCTCTATACCATCACCTGTCTCTATACCACCACCACCAGTCTCTATACCACCACCAGTCCCTATACCACCACCAGTCTATATACCACCACCACCAGTTTCTGTACCACCACTAGTCTTTATAGAACCACAACCAGTCTCTATACCACCCTCAGTCTCTATACCACCACCAGTCCCTGTACCACCACCAGTCTCTATACCACCACCAGTCTCTGTACCACCACCAGTCCCTATACCACCACCAGTCTCTATACCACCACCAGTCTCTATACCACCACCAGTCTCTATACCACCACCAGTCTCTATACCACCACCAGTCTCTGTACCACCACCAGTCTCTATACCACCACCAGTCTCTTTACCACCACCAGTCCCTGTACCACCACCAGTCTCTATACCACCACCAGTCCCTGTACCACCAACAGTCTCTATACCACCACCAATTTTCTCTATACCACCAGTCTCTGTACCACCACCAGTCTCTGTACCAACACCAGTCTCTATACCACCACCAGTCTCTGTACCACCACCAGTCTCTATACCACCACCAGTCTCTGTACCACCACCAGTCTCTATACCACCACCAGTCTCTATACCACCACCAGTCTCTATACCACCACCATCAGTCTCTATACCACCACCAGTCTCTATACCACCACCAGTCTCTATACCACCACCAGTCCCTGTACCACCACCAGTCTCTATACCATCACCTGTCTCTATACCACCACCACCAGTCTCTATACCACCACCAGTCCCTATACCACCACCAGTCTATATAGCACCACCACCAGTCTCTGTACCACCACCAGTCTTTATAGAACCACAACCAGTCTCTATACCACCCTCAGTCTCTATACCACCACCAGTCCCTGTACCACCACCAGTCTCTATACCACCACCAGTCTCTGTACCACCACCAGTCTCTATACCACCACCAATCTCTATACCACCACCAGTCTATATACCACCTCCACCAGTCTCTGTACCACCACCAGTCTTTATACCACCACAACCAGTCTCTATACCACCCTCAGTCTCTATACCACCACCAGTCCCTGTACCACCACCAGTCTCTATACCACCACCAGTCTCTGTACCACCACCAGTCTCTATACCACCACCAGTCTCTATACCACCACCACCAGTCTCTGTACCACCAGCAGTCTCTATACCACCACCAGTCTCTGTACCACCACCAGTCTCTATTCCACCAGCAGTCTCTATTCCACCAGCAGGCTCTGTACCACCAGCAGTCTCTATACCACCACCAGTCTCTATACCACCACCAGTCTCTATACCACCACCAGTCCCTGTACCACCAGTCTCTATACCAGCACCAGTCCCTATACCACCACCAGTCTCTATACCACCACCAGTCCCTATACCCCCACCAGCCCCTATACCACCACCAGTCTCTATACCACCACCAGTCCTTATACCACCACCAGTCTCTTTACCGTCACCAGTCTCTATACCACCACCAGTCTCTATACCACCACCAGTCCCTATACCACCACCAGTCTCTATACCACCACCAGTCTCTGTACCACCACCAGTCTCTATACCACCACCAGTCTCTATACCACCACCAGTCTCTATACCACCACCAGTCTCTGTACCACCACCAGTCTCTATACCACCACCAGTCTCTATACCACCATCAGTCTCTATACCACCACCAGTCTCTATACCACCACCAGCCCCTGTACCACCAGTCTCTATACCAGCACCAGTCCCTATACCACCACCAGTCTCTATACCACCACCAGTCCCTATACCACCACCAGTCTCTATACCACCACCAATCTCTGTACCACCACCAGTCTTTATACGACCACCAGTCCCTGTACCACCGGTCTCTATACCAGCACCAGTCTCTATTCCACCACCAGTCTCTGTACCACCAGCAGTCTCTATACCACCAACAGTCTCTATACCACCACCACCAGTCTCTGTACCACCAGCAGTCTCTATACCACCACCAGTCTCTGTACCACCACCAGTCTCTATTCCACCAGCAGTCTCTATTCCACCAGCAGTTTCTGTACCACCAGCAGTCTCTATACCACCACCAGTCCCTGTACCACCAACCTCTATACCAGCACCAGTCCCTATACCACCACCAGTCTCTATACCACCACCAGTCCCTATACCACCACCAGTCCCTATACCACCACCAGTCTCTATACCACCACCAGTCCTTATACCACCACCAGTCTCTGTACCACCACCAGTCTCTGTACCACCACCAGTCTCTATACCACCACCAGTCTCTATACCACCACCAGTCTCTATACCACCACCAGTCTCTGTACCACCACCAGTCTCTATACCACCACCAGTCTCTATACCACCATCAGTCTCTATACCACCACCAGTCTCTATACCACCACCAGTCCCTGTACCACCAGTCTCTATACCAGCACCAGTCCCTATACCACCACCAGTCTCTATACCACCACCAGTCTCTATACCACCACCAGTCTCTATACCACCACCAGTCCCTATACAACCACCAGTCTCTATACCACCACCAGTCTCTATACCACCACCAGTCTCTGTACCACCACCACCAGTCCCTATACCACCACCAGTCTCTATACCACCACCAGTCTCTGTACCACCTCCACCAGTCTCTATACCACCACCAGTCTCTATACCACCACCAGTCTCTATACCACCACCACCAGTCTCTATACCACCACCAGTCTCTATACCACCACCAGTCTCTATACCACCACCAGTCTCTATACCACCACCAGTCTCTATACCACAACCACCAGTCTCTATACCACCACCAGTCTCTTTACCACCACCACCAGTCTCTATACCACCAACACCAGTCTCTTTACCACCACCAGTCTCTATACCACCACCACCAGTCTCTATACCACCACCAGTCTCTATACCACCACCACCAGTCTCTATACCATTACAACCAGTCTCTATACCACCACCAGTCTCTATACCACCACCACCAGTCTCTATACCACCACCACCAGTCTCTATACCACCACCACCAGTCTCTATACCACCACCACCAGTCTCTATACCACCGCCACCAGTCTCTATACCACCACCACTCTCTATACCACCACCACCAGTCTCTATACCACCACCAGTCTCTATACCACCACCAGTCCCTATACCACCACTATTCTCTATTCCACCACCAGTCTCTATACCACCACCAGTCTCTATACCACCACCAGTCTCTGTACCACCACCACCAGTCCCTATACCACCACCAGTCTCTATACCACCACCAGTCTCTGTACCACCACCACCAGTCTCTATACCACCACCAGTGTCTATACCACCACCAGTCTCTATACCACCACCACCAGTCTCTATACCACCACCAGTCTCTATACCACCACCAGTCCCTATACCACCACCAGTCTCTATACCACCACCAGTCTCTATACCACCACCAGTCTCTATACCACCACCAGTCCCTGTACCACCACCAGTCTCTATACCACCACCAGTCTCTATACCACCACCACCAGTCTCTTTACCGCCACCAGTCTCTATACCACCACCAGTCTCTATACCACCACCAGTCTCTATACCACCACCACCAGTCTCTATACCACCACCAGTCTCTTTACCACCACCACCAGTCTCTACACCACCACCAGTCTCTTTACCACCACCAGTCTCTATACCACCACCACCAGTCTCTATACCACCACCACCAGTCTCTATACCACCACCACCAGTCTCTATACCACCACCACCAGTCTCTTTACCACCACCAGTCTCTATACCACCACCACCAGTCTCTATACCACCACCGGTCCCTGTACCACCAGTCTCTATACCAGCACCAGTCCCTATACCACCACCAGTCTCTATACCACCACCAATCTCTATACCACCACCAGTCTCTATACCACCAGTCTCTATACCACCACCAGTCCCTATACAACCACCAGTCTCTATACCACCACCAGTCTCTATACCACCACCAGTCTCTGTACCACCACCACCAGTCCCTATACCACCACCAGTCTCTATACCACCACCAGTCTCTGTACCACCTCCACCAGTCTCTATACCACCACCAGTCTCTATACCACCACCAGTCTCTATACCACCACCACCAGTCTCTATACCACCACCAGTCTCTATACCACCACCAGTCTCTATACCACCACCAGTCTCTATACCACCACCACCAGTCTCTATACCACCACCAGTCTCTTTACCACCACCACCAGTCTCTATACCACCACCAGTCTCTATACCACCACCACCAGTCTCTATACCACCACCAGTCTCTTTACCACCACCAGTCTCTATACCACCACCACCAGTCTCTATACCACCACCAGTCTCTATACCACCACCACCAGTCTCTATACCACCACCACCAGTCTCTATACCACCACCAGTCTCTATACCACCACCACCAGTCTCTATACCACCACCACCAGTCTCTATACCACCACCACCAGTCTCTATACCACCACCACCAGTCTCTATACCACCACCACCAGTCTCTATACCACCGCCACCAGTCTCTATACCACAACCAGTCTCTATACCACCACCACCAGTCTCTATACCACCAACAGTCTCTATACCACCACCAGTCCCTATACCACCACTAGTCTCTATTCCACCACCAGTCTCTATACCACCACCAGTCTCTGTACCACCACCACCAGTCCCTATACCACCACCAGTCTCTATACCACCACCAGTCTCTGTACCACCACCACCAGTCTCTATACCACCACCAGTGTCTATACCACCACCAGTCTCTATACCACCACCACCAGTCTCTATACCACCACCAGTCTCTATACCACCACCAGTCTCTATACCACCACCAGTCTCTATACCACCACCAGTCTCTATACCACCACCAGTCCCTGTACCACCACCAGTCTCTATACCACCACCAGTCTCTATACCACCACCAGTCTCTATACCACCACCAGTCTCTATACCACCACCACCAGTCTCTATACCACCACCAGTCTCTTTAACACCACCACCAGTCTCTACACCACCACCAGTCTCTTTACCACCACCAGTCTCTATACCACCACCACCAGTCTCTATACCACCACCACCAGTCTCTATACCACCACCACCAGTCTCTATACCACCACCACCAGTCTCTTTACCACCACCAGTCTCTATACCACCACCACCAGTCTCTATACCACCACCAGTCTCTATACCACCACCAGTCCCTGTACCACCAGTCTCTATACCAGCACCAGTCCCTATACCACCACCAGTCTCTATACCACCACCAGTCCCTATACCCCCACCAGCCACTATACCACCACCAGTCTCTATACCACCACCAGTCCTTATACCACCACCAGTCTCTTTACCGCCACCAGTCTCTATACCACCACCAGTCTCTATACCACCACCAGTCCCTATACCACCACCAGTCTCTATACCACCACCAGTCTCTGTACCACCACCAGTCTCTATACCACCACCAGTCTCTATACCACCACCAGTCTCTATACCACCACCACCAGTCTCTATACCACCACCAGTCTCTATACCACCACCAGTCTCTATACCACCACCAGTCCCTGTACCACCACCAGTCTCTATACCATCACCTGTCTCTATACCACCACCACCAGTCTCTATACCACCACCAGTCCCTATACCACCACCAGTCTATATACCACCACCACCAGTCTCTGTACCACCACCAGTCTTTATAGAACCACAACCAGTCTCTATACCACCCTCAGTCTCTATACCACCACCAGTCCCTGTACCACCACCAGTCTCTATACCACCACCAGTCTCTGTACCACCACCAGTCTCTATACCACCACCAATCTCTATACCACCACCAGTCTATATACCACCACCAGTCTATATACCACCTCCACCGGTCTCTGTACCACCACCAGTCTTTATACCACCACAACCAGTCTCTATACCACCCTCAGTCTCTATACCACCACCAGTCCCTGTACCACCACCAGTCTCTATACAACCACCAGTCTCTGTACCACCACCAGTCTCTATACCACCACCAGTCTCTATACCATTACAACCAGTCTCTATACCACCACCAGTCTCTATACCACCACCACCAGTCTCTATACCACCACCACCAGTCTCTATACCACCACCACCAGTCTCTATACCACCACCACCAGTCTCTATACCACCGCCACCAGTCTCTATACCACCACCAGTCTCTATACCACCACCACCAGTCTCTATACCACCACCAGTCTCTATACCACCACCAGTCCCTATACCACCACTATTCTCTATTCCACCACCAGTCTCTATACCACCACCAGTCTCTATACCACCACCAGTCTCTGTACCACCACCACCAGTCCCTATACCACCACCAGTCTCTATACCACCACCAGTCTCTGTACCACCACCACCAGTCTCTATACCACCACCAGTGTCTATACCACCACCAGTCTCTATACCACCACCACCAGTCTCTATACCACCACCAGTCTCTATACCACCACCAGTCCCTATACCACCACCAGTCTCTATACCACCACCAGTCTCTATACCACCACCAGTCTCTATACCACCACCAGTCCCTGTACCACCACCAGTCTCTATACCACCACCAGTCTCTATACCACCACCACCAGTCTCTTTACCGCCACCAGTCTCTATACCACCACCAGTCTCTATACCACCACCAGTCTCTATACCACCACCACCAGTCTCTATACCACCACCAGTCTCTTTACCACCACCACCAGTCTCTACACCACCACCAGTCTCTTTACCACCACCAGTCTCTATACCACCACCACCAGTCTCTATACCACCACCACCAGTCTCTATACCACCACCACCAGTCTCTATACCACCACCACCAGTCTCTTTACCACCACCAGTCTCTATACCACCACCACCAGTCTCTATACCACCACCAGTCCCTGTACCACCAGTCTCTATACCAGCACCAGTCCCTATACCACCACCAGTCTCTATACCACCACCAATCTCTATACCACCACCAGTCTCTATACCACCAGTCTCTATACCACCACCAGTCCCTATACAACCACCAGTCTCTATACCACCACCAGTCTCTATACCACCACCAGTCTCTGTACCACCACCACCAGTCCCTATACCACCACCAGTCTCTATACCACCACCAGTCTCTGTACCACCTCCACCAGTCTCTATACCACCACCAGTCTCTATACCACCACCAGTCTCTATACCACCACCACCAGTCTCTATACCACCACCAGTCTCTATACCACCACCAGTCTCTATACCACCACCAGTCTCTATACCACCACCACCAGTCTCTATACCACCACCAGTCTCTTTACCACCACCACCAGTCTCTATACCACCACCAGTCTCTATACCACCACCACCAGTCTCTATACCACCACCAGTCTCTTTACCACCACCAGTCTCTATACCACCACCACCAGTCTCTATACCACCACCAGTCTCTATACCACCACCACCAGTCTCTATACCACCACCACCAGTCTCTATACCACCACCAGTCTCTATACCACCACCACCAGTCTCTATACCACCACCACCAGTCTCTATACCACCACCACCAGTCTCTATACCACCACCACCAGTCTCTATACCACCACCACCAGTCTCTATACCACCGCCACCAGTCTCTATACCACCACCAGTCTCTATACCACCACCACCAGTCTCTATACCACCAACAGTCTCTATACCACCACCAGTCCCTATACCACCACTAGTCTCTATTCCACCACCAGTCTCTATACCACCACCAGTCTCTGTACCACCACCACCAGTCCCTATACCACCACCAGTCTCTATACCACCACCAGTCTCTGTACCACCACCACCAGTCTCTATACCACCACCAGTGTCTATACCACCACCAGTCTCTATACCACCACCAACAGTCTCTATACCACCACCAGTCTCTATACCACCACCAGTCTCTATACCACCACCAGTCTCTATACCACCACCAGTCTCTATACCACCACCAGTCTCTATACCACCACCAGTCCCTGTACCACCACCAGTCTCTATACCACCACCAGTCTCTATACCACCACCAGTCTCTATACCACCACCAGTCTCTATACCACCACCAGTCTCTATACCACCACCACCAGTCTCTATACCACCACCAGTCTCTTTACCACCACCACCAGTCTCTACACCACCACCAGTCTCTTTACCACCACCAGTCTCTATACCACCACCACCAGTCTCTATACCACCACCACCAGTCTCTATACCACCACCACCAGTCTCTATACCACCACCACCAGTCTCTTTACCACCACCAGTCTCTATACCACCACCACCAGTCTCTATACCACCACCAGTCTCTATACCACCACCAGTCCCTGTACCACCAGTCTCTATACCAGCACCAGTCCCTATACCACCACCAGTCTCTATACCACCCCCAGTCCCTATACCCCCACCAGCCACTATACCACCACCAGTCTCTATACCACCACCAGTCCTTATACCACCACCAGTCTCTTTACCGCCACCAGTCTCTATACCACCACCAGTCTCTATACCACCACCAGTCCCTATACCACCACCAGTCTCTATACCACCACCAGTCTCTGTACCACCACCAGTCTCTATACCACCACCAGTCTCTATACCACCACCAGTCTCTATACCACCACCACCAGTCTCTATACCACCACCAGTCTCTATACCACCACCAGTCTCTATACCACCACCAGTCCCTGTACCACCACCAGTCTCTATACCATCACCTGTCTCTATACCACCACCACCAGTCTCTATACCACCACCAGTCCCTATACCACCACCAGTCTATATACCACCACCACCAGTGTCTGTACCACCACCAGTCTTTATAGAACCACAACCAGTCTCTATACCACCCTCAGTCTCTATACCACCACCAGTCCCTGTACCACCACCAGTCTCTATACCACCACCAGTCTCTGTACCACCACCAGTCTCTATACCACCACCAATCTCTATACCACCACCAGTCTATATACCACCTCCACCAGTCTCTGTACCACCACCAGTCTTTATACCACCACAACCAGTCTCTATACCACCCTCAGTCTCTATACCACCACCAGTCCCTGTACCACCACCAGTCTCTATACAACCACCAGTCTCTGTACCACCACCAGTCTCTATACCACCACCAGTCTCTATACCACCACCAGTCCCTATACCACCACCAGTCTCTATACCACCACCAGTCTCTATACCACCACCAGTCCCTGTACCACCACCAATCTCTGTACCACCACCAGTCTCTATACCACAAACAGTCTCTATACCACCACCACCAGTCTCTGTACCACCAGCAGTCTCTATACCACCACCAGTCTCTGTACCACCACCAGTCTCTATTCCACCAGCAGTCTCTATTCCACCAGCAGGCTCTGTACCACCAGCAGTCTCTATACCACCACCAGTCTCTATACCACCACCAGTCTCTATACCACCACCAGTCCCTGTACCACCAGTCTCTATACCAGCACCAGTCCCTATACCACCACCAGTCTCTATACCACCACCAGTCCCTATACCCCCACCAGCCCCTATACCACCACCAGTCTCTATACCACCACCAGTCCTTATACCACCACCAGTCTCTTTACCGCCACCAGTCTCTATACCACCACCAGTCTCTATACCACCACCAGTCCCTATACCACCACCAGTCTCTATACCACCACCAGTCTCTGTACCACCACCAGTCTCTATACCACCACCAGTCTCTATACCACCACCAGTCTCTATACCACCACCAGTCTCTGTACCACCACCAGTCTCTATACCACCACCAGTCTCTATACCACCATCAGTCTCTATACCACCACCAGTCTCTATACCACCACCAGTCCCTGTACCACCAGTCTCTATACCAGCACCAGTCCCTATACCACCACCAGTCTCTATACCACCACCAGTCCCTATACCACCACCAGTCTCTATACCACCACCAATCTCTGTACCACCACGAGTCTTTATACGACCACCAGTCCCTGTACCACCGGTCTCTATACCAGCACCAGTCTCTATTCCACCACCAGTCTCTGTACCACCAGCAGTCTCTATACCACCACCAGTCTCTGTACCACCACCAGTCTCTATTCCACCAGCAGTCTCTATTCCACCAGCAGTCTCTGTACCACCAGCAGTCTCTATACCACCACCAGTCCCTGTACCACCAACCTCTATACCAGCACCAGTCCCTATACCACCACCAGTCTCTATACCACCACCAGTCCCTATACCACCACCAGTCCCTATACCACCACCAGTCTCTATACCACCACCAGTCCTTATACCACCACCAGTCTCTGTACCACCACCAGTCTCTGTACCACCACCAGTCTCTATACCACCACCAGTCTCTATACCACCACCAGTCTCTGTACCACCACCAGTCTCTATACCACCACCAGTCTCTATACCACCATCAGTCTCTATACCACCACCAGTCTCTATACCACCACCAGTCCCTGTACCACCAGTCTCTATACCAGCACCAGTCCCTATACCACCACCAGTCTCTATACCACCACCAGTCTCTATACCACCACCAGTCTCTATACCACCAGTCTCTATACCACCACCAGTCCCTATACAACCACCAGTCTCTATACCACCACCAGTCTCTATACCACCACCAGTCTCTGTACCACCACCACCAGTCCCTATACCACCACCAGTCTCTATACCACCACCAGTCTCTGTACCACATCCACCAGTCTCTATACCACCACCAGTCTCTATACCACCACCAGTCTCTATACCACCACCACCAGTCTCTATACCACCACCAGTCTCTATACCACCACCAGTCTCTATACCACCACCAGTCTCTATACCACCACCAGTCTCTATACCACCACCACCAGTCTCTATACCACCACCAGTCTCTTTACCACCACCACCAGTCTCTATACCACCAACACCAGTCTCTTTACCACCACCAGTCTCTATACCACCACCAGTCTCTATACCACCACCACCAGTCTCTATACCATTACAACCAGTCTCTATACCACCACCAGTCTCTATACCACCACCACCAGTCTCTATACCACCACCACCAGTCTCTATACCACCACCACCAGTCTCTATACCACCGCCACCAGTCTCTATACCACCGCCACCAGTCTCTATACCACCACCAGTCTCTATACCACCACCACCAGTCTCTATACCACCACCAGTCTCTATACCACCACCAGTCCCTATACCACCACTATTCTCTATTCCACCACCAGTCTCTATACCACCACCAGTCTCTATACCACCACCAGTCTCTGTACCACCACCACCAGTCCCTATACCACCACCAGTCTCTATACCACCACCACCAGTCTCTATACCACCACCAGTCTCTGTACCACCACCACCAGTCTCTATACCACCACCAGTCTCTATACCACCACCAGTCTCTATACCACCACCACCAGTCTCTATACCACCACCAGTCTCTATACCACCACCAGTCCCTATACCACCACCAGTCTCTATACCACCACCAGTCTCTATACCACCACCAGTCTATATACCACCACCACCAGTCTCTGTACCACCACCAGTCTCTGTACCACCACCACCAGTCTCTATACCACCACCAGTGTCTATACCACCACCAGTCTCTATACCACCACCACCAGTCTCTATACCACCACCAGTCTCTATACCACCACCAGTCCCTATACCACCACCAGTCTCTATACCACCACCAGTCTCTATACCACCACCAGTCTCTATACCACCACCAGTCCCTGTACCACCACCAGTCTCTATACCACCACCAGTCTCTTTACCGCCACCAGTCTCTATACCACCACCAGTCTCTATACCACCACCAGTCTCTATACCACCACCACCAGTCTCTATACCACCACCAGTCTCTTTACCACCACCACCAGTCTCTACACCACCACCAGTCTCTTTACCACCACCAGTCTCTATACCACCACCACCAGTCTCTATACCACCACCACCAGTCTCTATACCACCACCACCAGTCTCTATACCACCACCACCAGTCTCTATACCACCACCACCAGTCTCTATACCACCACCAGTCCCTGTACCACCAGTCTCTATACCAGCACCAGTCCCTATACCACCACCAGTCTCTATACCACCACCAGTCTCTATACCACCACCAGTCTCTATACCACCAGTCTCTATACCACCACCAGTCCCTATACAACCACCAGTCTCTATACCACCACCAGTCTCTATACCACCACCAGTCTCTGTACCACCACCACCAGTCCCTATACCACCACCAGTCTCTATACCACCACCAGTCTCTGTACCATCTCCACCAGTCTCTATACCACCACCAGTCTCTATACCACCACCAGTCTCTATACCACCACCACCAGTCTCTATACCACCACCAGTCTCTATACCACCACCAGTCTCTATACCACCACCAGTCTCTATACCACCACCACCAGTCTCTATACCACCACCAGTCTCTTTACCACCACCACCAGTCTCTATACCACCACCAGTCTCTATACCACCACCACCAGTCTCTATACCACCACCAGTCTCTTTACCACCACCAGTCTCTATACCACCACCACCAGTCTCTATACCACCACCACCAGTCTCTATACCACCACCAGTCTCTATACCACCACCACCAGTCTCTATACCACCGCCACCAGTCTCTATACCACCGCCACCAGTCTCTATACCACCGCCACCAGTCTCTATACCACCACCAGTCTCTATACCACCACCACCAGTCTCTATACCACCACCAGTCTCTATACCACCACCAGTCCCTATACCACCACTAGTCTCTATTCCACCACCAGTCTCTATACCACCACCAGTCTCTGTACCACCACCACCAGTCCCTATACCACCACCAGTCTCTATACCACCACCAGTCTCTGTACCACCACCACCAGTCTCTATACCACCACCAGTGTCTATACCACCACCAGTCTCTATACCACCACCACCAGTCTCTATACCACCACCAGTCTCTATACCACCACCAGTCCCTATACCACCACCAGTCTCTATACCACCACCAGTCTCTATACCACCACCAGTCTCTATACCACCACCAGTCCCTGTACCACCACCAGTCTCTATACCACCACCAGTCTCTTTACCACCACCAGTCTCTATACCACCACCAGTCTCTATACCACCACCAGTCTCTATACCACCACCACCAGTCTCTATACCACCACCAGTCTCTTTACCACCACCACCAGTCTCTACACCACCACCAGTCTCTTTACCACCACCAGTCTCTATACCACCACCACCAGTCTCTATACCACCACCACCAGTCTCTATACCACCACCACCAGTCTCTTTACCACCACCAGTCTCTATACCACCACCACCAGTCTCTATACCACCACCAGTCTCTATACCACCACCACCAGTCTCTATACCACCACCACCAGTCTCTGTACCACCACCAGTCTCTATACCACCACCACCAGTCTCTATACCACCACCACCAGTCTCTATACCACCACCACCAGTCTCTATACCACCACCACCAGTCTCTATACCACCACCAGTCTCTATACCACCACCACCAGTCTCTATACCACCACCACCAGTCTCTTTACCACCACCAGTCTCTCTACCACCACCTCCAGTCTCTATACCACCACCACCAGTCTCTTTACCACCACCAGTCTCTATACCACCACCACCAGTCTCTATACCACCACCAGTCTCTATACCACCACCAGTCTCTATACCACCACCACCAGTCTCTATACCACCACCAGTCTCTATTCCACCACCACCAGTCTCTATACCACCACCACCAGTCTCTATACCACCACCAGTCTCTATTCCACCACCACCAGTCTCTATACCACCACCACCAGTCTCTATACCACCACCAGTCTCTATACCACCACCAGTCTCTATACCACCACCAGTCTCTGTACCACCACCACCAGTCTCTATACCACCACCACCAGTCTCTATACCACCACCACCAGTCTCTATACCACCACCACCAGTCTCTATACCACCACCACCAGACTCTATACCACCACCACCAGTCTCTATACCACCACCACCAGTCTCTATACCACCGCCACCAGTCTCTATACCACCACCAGTCTCTATACCACCACCACCAGTCTCTATACCACCACCAGTCTCTATACCACCACCAGTCCCTATACCAATACTAGTCTCTATTCCACCACCAGTCTCTATACCACCACCAGTCTCTATACCACCACCAGTCTCTGTACCACCACCACCAGTCCCTATACCACCACCAGTCTCTATACCACCACCACCAGTCTCTATACCACCACCAGTCTCTATACCACCACCAGTCCCTATACCACCACCAGTCTCTATACCACCACCAGTCTCTATACCACCACCAGTCCCTGTACCACCACCAGTCTCTATACCACCACCAGTCTCTTTACCACCACCAGTCTCTATACCACCACCAGTCTCTATACCACCACCAGTCTCTATACCACCACCACCAGTCTCTATACCACCACCAGTCTCTTTACCACCACCACCAGTCTCTACACCACCACCAGTCTCTTTACCACAGCCAGTCTCTATACCACCACCACCAGTCTCTATACCACCACCACCAGTCTCTATACCACCACCACCAGTCTCTATACCACCACCACCAGTCTCTTTACCACCACCAGTCTCTATACCACCACCACCAGTCTCTATACCACCACCAGTCTCTATACCACCACCACCAGTCTCTATACCACCACCACCAGTCTCTGTACCACCACCAGTCTCTATACCACCACCACCAGTCTCTATACCACCACCACCAGTCTCTATACCACCACCACCAGTCTCTATACCACCACCACCAGTCTCTATACCACCACCAGTCTCTATACCACCACCACCAGTCTCTATACCACCACCACCAGTCTCTTTACCACCACCAGTCTCTATACCACCACCACCAGTCTCTATACCACCACCACCAGTCTCTATACCACCACCAGTCTCTATACCACCACCACCAGTCTCTAAACCACCACCAGTCTCTTTACCACAACCTCCAGTCTCTATACCACCACCACCAGTCTCTTTACCACCACCAGTCTCTATACCACCACCACCAGTCTCTATACCACCACCAGTCTCTATACCACCACCACCAGTCTCTATACCACCACCACTCTCTATACCACCACCAGTCTCTATACCACCACCACCAGTCTCTATACCACCACCAGTCTCTATACCACCACCACCAGTCTCTATACCACCACCACCAGTCTCTATACCACCACCAGTCTCTATACCACCACCAGTCTCTATACCACCACCAGTCTCTGTACCACCACCACCAGTCTCTATACCACCACCACCAGTCTCTATACCACCACCTGTCTCTATACCACCACCAGTCCCTATACCACCACCAGTCTCTATACCACCACCACCAGTCTCTATTCCACCACCAGTCTCTATACCACCACCACCAGTCTCTATACCACCACCACCAGTCTCTATACCACCACCACCAGTCTCTATACCACCACCAGTCTCTATACCACCACCAGTCTCTATACCACCACCAGTCTCTATTCCACCACCACCAGTCTCTATACCACCACCAGTCTCTATACCACCACCACCAGTCTCTATACCACCACCACCAGTCTCTATACCACCACCAGTCTCTATACCACCACCAGTCTCTATACCACCACCAGTCTCTATACCACCACCAGTCTCTATTCCACCACCACCAGTCTCTATACCACCACCAGTCTCTATACCACCACCACCAGTCTCTATACCACCACCACCAGTCTCTGTACCACCACCAGTCTCTATACCACCACCAGTCTCTATACCACCACCAGTCTCTATACCACCACCAGTCTCTATACCACCACCAGTCTCTATACCACCACCAGTCCCTATACCACCACCAGTAGTTATTTAGTTCTGTCCTTGAGCTGTTCTTGGCTATTGATGTTCTGTATTATGCCATTCTGTATTATGTTTCATGTGGACCCCATGAAGTGTAGTTGTTGCTTTTGCAACAGCTAATGGAGATCCTAATTAAATACCCTGTACCAAGTCCCTGTACCACCATCAGGTTTAACACCGGGGTTTATCGTCGGGATTTACCGTCGGGGTTTAACGTCGGGGTTTAACGTCGGGGTTTAACGTCAGGGTTTATATTAAACTCATGGAAAACTTCAGGTCGACCCAGGGTTACATGTAAAAACACCACTAATATAAGTGTAAACCTGGGCACGTACACATAGCACACGTACTGGGAGTACCACCACCACAGTGGGTAAACTCAAAGAAGATTCATAGCCTCTTTGGTCCCCTCTAACACAAAGATATGCAGCCCTGGACCACAACAGCCTCTCGCAGGAACACCACTGTTTGTTGTTTGTGATACATTACACATGTTGTTATTATTTATAAATGAGTCATTAAGGTGGGGGTAAACTCATCATAAATCACACAGCCGAGCAGCAGGCCCTGGGGGCAGAGAGAGAGAGAGAGAGAGAGAGAGAGAGAGAGAGAGAGAGAGACAGGGGAAGGGACAGAAAGGCAGAAGCAGGGGGACAGAGTAAGGTAGAGAAAGGCAGAGAGAGAGAGAGAGACAGGGGAAGGGAGAGAATGGCAGAGAGAGAGAGGGAGGAGGGGGAGAGAGAGGGAAATACAAGGACAAGGACAGAGGAAGAGAAAACGAGAAAATGGAGACAAATTTGACACCAATAACTACCGTGGGATATGCGTCAACAGCAACCTTGGGATAATTCTCTGCATTATCATTAACAGCAGACTTGTACATTTCCTCAGTGAAAACAACGTACTGAGCAAATGGCAAATTGTTTTCTTACCAAATTACCATACGACAGACCACGTATTCACCCTGCACACCCTAATTGACAAACAAACAAACCAAAACAAAGTAAAAGTCTTCTCATGCTTTGTTGATTTCAAAAAAGCTTTTGACTCAATTTGGCATGAGGGTCTGATATACAAATTGATGAAAAGCGGTGTTGGGGGAAAACATAAAATCCATGTACACAAACAACAAGTGTAAAATTGGCAAAAAACACAAAAATGTCTTTCCACAGGTCAGCTTGAGCTCCACCCTCTTCAACATATATATCAACAAATTGGCAAGGGGACTAGAACAGTCTGCAGCACCCGGCCTCACCCTACTAGATTCTGAAGTCAAATGTCTACTGATGATCTGGTGCTTCTGTCCCCAACCAAGGAGGGCCTACAGCAGCACCTAGATCTGTCCCCAACCAAGGAGGGCCTACAGCAGCACCTAGATCTGTCCCCAACCAAGGAGGGCCTACAGAAACACCTAGATCTGTCCCCAACCAAGGAGGGCCTACAGCAACACCTAGATCTGTCCCCAACCAAGGAGGGCCTACAGCAACACCTAGATCTTCTACACAGATTCTGTCAGACCTGGGCCCTGACAGTAAATCTCAGTAAGACCAAAATAATGGTGCTCCAAAAAAGGTCCAGTTGCCAGGACCACATGTACAAATTCCATCAAGATACCGTTGCCCTACAGGGCTGCCCAACCCTCTTCCTGGAGATCTACTGTCCTGTAGGTTTTCAGTCCAACCCTCTTCCTGGAGATCTACTGTCCTGTAGGTTTTCAGTCCAACCCTCTTCCTGGAGATCTACTGTCCTGTAGGTTTTCAGTCCAACACTCTTCCTGGAGATCTACTGTCCTGTAGGTTTTCAGTCCAACACTCTTCCTGGAGATCTACTGTCCTGTAGGTTTTCAGCCCAACCCTCTTCCCGGAGGTCTATCGTCCGTAAGTTTTACAACACCTACTGATTCAAGGGTTTTTCTTTATTTTTTATATTTTCTACATTGTAGAATAATAGTGAAGAAATCATAACTATGAAATAACACATATGGAATCATGTAGTAACCAACAAAGTGTTAAGAAAATCAACATATATTTTATATTTGAGATTCTTTAAATAGCCACCCTTTGCCTTGATGACAGCTTTGCAAACTCTTGGAATTATCTCAACCAGCTTCACCTGGAATGCTTTTCCAACAGTCTTGAAGGAGTTCCCACATATGCTGAGCACTTGTTGGCTGCTTTTCCTTCACTCTGTGGTCTGACTCATCCCGAACCTTCTCAATTTTGTTGAGGTCAGGGGATTGTGGAGGCCAGGTCATCTGATGCAGCACTCCATCGCTCTCCTTCTTGGTAAAATAGCCCTTACTGTAACGCGGGTCGTATAAAGGTGACCAAGACGCAGCGTGTAGAGTGCTTATATTTACTTTTAATGAATACACTTTAACAAAACAAGAAAACGACCGACAACAGTTCTGTCAGGTGACGCCCTGACCTACTCTACTATAGAAAATTACATCTTACTAGGGTCAGGACGTGACAGTACCCCCCCCCCCCCCCCCCCCCCCCCCAAAGGTGCAGACTCCGAATGCAACATAATCAAAACCCAACAAAACAACCACAAAACACAAAGGGAGGGTAGGGAGGGTGACAAAAGTCTATGGCGGCTCAAATGCAGTCCACATAACCTTAACCTCCAGCATAGGAGGTGGCTCCGGTTCTGGGCGTACTCCCCACTCCACCCGCTGATCCTTCTGCTTTATTACCACCTGACCGTGGATCGTCGTCGAAGGAACCGGGCTGTAGATCATTGCTGGAGGTTCTGGGCTGCAGGCCGCCGCTGGAGGTTCTGGGCTGCAGGCCGCCGCTGTAGGTTCTGGGCTGCAGGCCGCCGCTGTAGGTTCTGGGCTGCAGGCCGCCGTTGAACAATCCGGGCTGCAGACCGCCGTTGAAGACTCCCGGCTGCAGACGGCCGCTGAAGATTCCGGGCTGCAGACCGCCGCTGAAGACTCCGGACTGAAGAGCGTCGCTGGAGGCTCCGGACTGAAGAGCGTCGCCGGAGGCTCCTGACTGGAGAGCGTCGCCGGAGGCTCCGGACTGAAGGGCATCGCTGGAGGCTCCGGACTGAGGAGCGTCGCCGGAGGCTCCGGACTGGGAGGCGTCATAATATGTTCCGGACTAGTGACCGTTGCTGCTGGCTCCATGCCATGGATCATCTCTACAGGTTCCGCGCCAAGGATCATCACTGGAGGCTTCTTACCATGGATTATCTCTACAGGTGTCGGGCCATGGATTATTCCTACAGGCTTCGTGCCATGGTTTATCCCTACAGGCTCCGGGCCATTTATAATCCCTCCAGGCTTTTTGCCAAGGATTATTACTTCAGGTTCCGGGCCATGGAATATCCCTACAGGCTCTGGGCCATGGATCATCACTAGAGGCTTAGTGCCCTGGATCATCTCTACAGGCGTCGGACCATCGATTATCACTGGAGGCTTTGTATGTGGAGCAGGAACCGGTCTCACTGGACTGGGGAGACGCACTGAGGACCGAGTGCTCAAAGCAGGCACCGGCCTTACTGGATTCTGGAGGCGCGCTGGAGGGAGAGCGCGAGGAGCAGGCACCGGCCTTACTGTGCTATGGAGGTGCACTGGAGAGAGAGTGCGAGAGGCAGGCACATGCTCACCACAAAAAGCATGGGGAGTTGACTCAGGCCTCACCCCTGGCCCAGCCAAACTACCCGTGTGCCCCCTCCCAAAAATGTTTTGGGGTTGCCTCTCGTTCTTCCCAGGTAGGCTCCGGTATCTCTCTATTACCTGGCCCCAGGTCCAATTTCTCCTCTCCGTCCATTCACTATCTGACCAGGTGTCCATTTCTGCCCGGGCACGCCGCTTGATCCAGTCATGGTGGGTATTTCTGTAACGCGGGTCGTATAAAGGGGACCAAGGCGCAGCGTGTATAGTGCTCATATTTACTTTTAATGAATACACTTTAACAAAACAACAAAATGACCGACAACAGTTCCGTCAGGTGACATACACTAAACAGAAAACAACTACCCACAAAACCCAGGAAGAAAAACCCCTACTTAAATATGATCTCCAATCAGAGGCAACGAGGATCAGCTGCCTCCAATTGGAGATCAACCCAAACAACCCAAGCATAGAAATAGAAAAACTAGAACTTAAACATAGAAATAGAAAACATAGAACAACCCAAAACACCCCCTGTCACGCCCTGACCTACTCTACTATAGAAAATGACATCTTACTAGTGTCAGGACGTGACACTTACACAGCCTAGAGGTATGTTGGGTCATTGTCCTGTTGAAAAACAAATGATAGTCCCACTAAGCCCAAACCAGATGGGATGGTGTATCGCTGCAGAATGCTGTGGTAGCCATGCTGGTTAAGTGTGGCTTGAATTCGAAATAAATTGCAGACAGTGTCACCAGCATACCATAACACTTCCTCCTCCATGCTTCACGGTGGGAAATACACATGTGGAGATCATGTTCATTCATTTATTTGGGCTGCAATTTCTGAGCCTTTTAACTCTAATGAATTTATCCTCTGCAGCAGAGGTATCTCTGGGTCTTCGATTCCTGTGGCGGTGCTCATGAGAGTCAGTTTCATCATAGCGCTTGATGGATTTTGCGACTGCACAAAGTTCTAGAAATTTTCCGTATTGACTGACCTTCATGTCTTAAAGTAATGATGGACTGTCGTTTCTCTCTATTCTTGCCATAATATGGATATGGTCTTTTACCAAATAGGGCTATCTTCTGTATAACCTCCTACCTTGTCACAACACAACTGATTGGCTCTAACACATTAAGAAGGAAATAAATTCCACAAATTAACTTTGAAGGCACAACTGTTAATTGAAATGCATTCCATGTGACTACCTCATGAAGCTGGTTGAGAGAATGCCAAGAGTGTGCAAAGCTGTCATCAATGCAAAGGGTGGCTACTTTGAAGAATCTAAAATATAAAATATGTTTTGATTAATTGAAGACTTTTTTGGTTACTACATGATTCCATATGTGTTATTTCATAGTTTTGATGTCTTCACTATTATTCTACAATGTAGAAAATAGTAAAAATAAAGAAAAACCCTTGAATGAGTAGGTGTTTTAAAACTTTTGACCGGTAGTGTACCTCGGCCTAAACATCAGAGCCACAGTTTACTTCCATAAAGCAGTGAACGATCTGAAGGGCCCATATGTAAACTTTTCACTGTTAGTTTACAAAACAGGTGACAAATAAAATGTGATTTTGATCACACAGCAGCAAGATTTTTGACCCGTTGCCATGAAGTGGAGAAAAAAAAAAACATTGTAAATACAACATTTTAGGAATTATTGAAAGAATCACTACTACCATGTTTTAATTATTTATATATAAATGGGAAACTGTCTGACATACAAAAAGAAGGGTTGATTTACTCTCCTACTGAAGCAGCAGCCAGGGGGGACAGTATAAAGACACAGTCTCTCAAAACAATTGGAAGCCACTCATCCTTCAATGTTGCGATGCAAAAATGTTGGTAAATATGTATTGTTCATAGAATTTAAAAAGTCTTTCTGGATATTATTAATCACGATCAGACAGGATTCTTAAAAGGATTATATATTGGAGATAACATTAGACAATTATTAGAAATAATTGTAAACTATAAATAATGGTTACTTCTCTGAGACTATTTTATTGTTATGAGGTGTAAAATAGTGTTGCCCTATTTGACCATAATTGTTTGTTATGGCCATTGAATTGTTAACTATAAAAATATGATCCAATGATAAAATTAAGGGGTAAAAAATGCATGGATTACAAACAAACGTATCGAAGTAAGCCGATGATTCCATTTTTCTCAAGTCCACAATTTTCCATCCTGAACGGCGTCATTGAGGACCTGAATATTTTCTCCAGTTTTATCTGGATTAAAACCCAACTAGGAGAAGTGTACTATATTACGTATTAGGTCTCTAAAAGACACAAACGTTAAATTGTTATGTGGTCTCCCGGTCTCTTCCCTGAAAACTTTAATGATCTTGGAACTATCAATTTTGATAGTAGATAGGATCTAGATAGAATAGGATAGGATCTAGATAGGATAGGATAGGATCTAGATAGGATAGGATAGGATAGGATAGGATCTAGATAGGATAGGATCAAGATAAGATAGGATAGGATAGGATAGGATCTAGATAGGATAGGATAGGATCTGCATAGGATAGGATAGGATCTAGATAGGATAGGATCTAGATAGGATCTAGATAGGATAGGATAGGATCTGCATAGGATAGGATCTAGATAGGATAGGATAGGAACTAGATAGGATCTAGATGGGATAGGAAAGGATCTAGATAGGATAGGAGAGGATCTAGATAGGATAGGATAGGATCTAGCCAGGATAGGATAGGATAGGATAGGATCTAGATAGGATAGGATCTAGATAGGATAGGATCTAGATCGGATAGGATAGGATAGGATCTAGATCGGATAGGATCTAGACAGGATAGGATAGGATCTAGATAGGATCTAGATAAGATCTGGATAGGATCTAGATAGGATCTAGACAGGATAGGATAGGATCTAGATAGGATCTAGATAGGATAGGACAGGATCTAGATAGGATAGGATCTAGATAGGATAGGACAGGATCTAGATAGGATAGGATCTAGATAGGATATGATCAAGATAGGATAGGATCTAGATAGGATCAAGATAGGATAGGATCTAGATAGGATAGGATCTAGATAGGATAGGATCTAGATAGGATAGGATAGGATCTAGATAGGATAGGATCTAGATAGGATAGGATCTAGATAGGATCTAGATAGGATAGGATAGGATCTAGATAGGATAGGATAGGATCTAGATAGGATAGGATCTAGATAGGATAGGATCTAGATAGGATCTGGATAGGATCTTAAAATCATAGAAAGGGAAACACCTGTCCATCTACGGGAAAATTACACTGATTAATTATCTAGTGATACCACAGTTTACATATCTATTCATGGCTCTACCGACTATAGGAGAATGTTGTTCAAGTGAGCAAAAAATATTTTATTTTATTTGGAATGGAAAACCAGTTAATTGGGTATATTTATATAATGAATATAAGATGAAGGCTAAAACTATATCAAGGCATTAAACCTCTCTTAAAGCTTCTATTGTACCAAAACGATATCTAAATCCAAACTGGGTTTCCAGTAGGCAACTAAGAGAGGCACATCCCATGTTTAAACGGGGCCTCTTTGCTGTTATACAGATTAAAACCATGTTGAAAAGGGGCCTCTTTGCCTTTATACAGATTAAAACCATGTTTAAACGGGGACTTTTTGCTGTTATACAGAATAAAACCATGTTTAAACGGGGCCTCTTTGCTGTTATACAGATTAAAACCATGTTGAAAAGGGGCCTCTTTGCTGTTATACAGATTAAAACCATGTTGAAAAGGGGCCTCTTTGCCTTTATACAGATTAAAACCATGTTTAAACGGGGACTTTTTGCTGTTATACAGAATAAAACCATGTTTAAACGGGGCCTCTTTGCTGTTATACAGATTAAAACCATGTTTAAACGGGGACTCTTTGCTGTTATACAGATTAAAACCATGTTTAAACGGGGACTCTTTGCTGTTATACAGATTAAAACCATGTTTAAGTATCTTTATTTTCTAATTAAGCTATACAGAGTTGACAACAATTCCAATTTTATCCTCCAGAAGAGGAAGAATCTATATTACAGCAAATAATATGGTTAAACTCCAATTTACTGATTGAGGATAAACCCCATTTTCTTGGAGAGAATATATAAGAAAGGTATCATGTTTATGAATGACATTGTAAACAACGACGGTAGAATTGTGATGAAGTCAATTAACCCAGGTTGGAGATGTAGCTCATCGCAGCTCTGCCACCAAAATGGAAAAAGCAATTACTTAAAAGAGAAAGGAATGAATTAGTTTGCCTGTTTTAAAATGACTAACATAAATCGTAAACATTTTAACAGTTTCACTTTACGGGTCAGGAGGGTTGACAACTATGCTGCTTTATATTCACGATAGTTGTGAACAGATTTTTGATGTCCCAATATCATGGCATCGGGTTTATGAACTAATGCATCAATATCTTCTTTTCAGTTTAAGCTATTATAAAATATTCTCTCTACAAAAAAGAATGCTCAGTATATGGGGCATTCAACAGTCACACAGGATCAGACCGGTGCACGCACACGCACACACACACACACACACACACACACACACACACACACACACACACACACACACACACACACACACACACACACACACACACACACACACACACACACACACACACACACACACACACACATTGTACAGTTCTGTTACAGGGACTGTGTATGGCAGGAACCTAAAGGCATATATTCAATACCACTGCAAGTAAAATACTGCTGCTATAACTGAAATGAGTCCTTATTCGACCTATAATACTGCTGTTATAACTGAAATGAGTCCTATAATACTGCTGTTATAACTGAAATGAGCCCTTATTAGACCTATAATACTGCTATTATAACTGAAATGAGTCCTATAATACTGCTGCTATAACTGAAATGAGTCCTTATTAGACCTATAATACTGCTGCTATAACTGAAATGAGTCCTTATTAGAACTATAATACTGCTGTTATAACTGAAATGAGTCCTCATTAGACCTATAATACTGCTGTTATAACTGAAATGAGTCCTATAATACTGCTGCTATAACTGAAATGAGTCCTATAATACTGCTGTTATAACTGAAATGAGTCCTTATTAGACCTATAATACTGCTGTTATAACTGAAATGAGTCCTTATTAGACCTATAATACTGCTGTTGTAACTGAAATGAGTCCTTATTAGACCTATAATACTGCTGCTATAACTGAAATGAGTCCTATAATACTGCTGCTATAACTGAAATGAATCCTTATTAGACCTATAATACTGCTGCTATAACTGAAATGAGTCCTATAATACTGCTGTTATAACTGAAATGAGTCCTTATTAGACCTATAATACTGCTGTTAGAACTGAAATGAGTCCTTATTAGATCTAGCCTCATTTCTCAACTCAACTCTACACAGGGTTACACCTCAACTCTACACAGGGTCACACCTCAACCCTACACAGGGTCACACCTCAACTCTACACAGGGTCACACCTCAACTCTACACAGGGTCACACCTCAACTCTACACAGGGTCACACCTCAACTCTACACAGGGTCACACCTCAACTCTACAGAGGGCATCACCTCAACTCTACACAGGGTCACACCTCAACTCTACACAGGGTCACACCTCAACTCTACACAGGGTCACACCTCAACTCTACAGAGGGCATCACCTCAACTCTACACAGGGTCACACCTCAACTCTACACAGGGTCACACCTCAACTCTACAGAGGGCATCACCTCAACTCTACACAGGGTCACAACTCAACAGCTTCACTATTCACTACCACTGCGTTAGTGTGGTGGAATGACTTCATAGATATAGGTCTTTCTACGTTCTCCTCCTGTCGCTCCCTTCTCTCTCTTCGCTCCCTTTCTAACTACCTCTCTCTCTCTCTCTCTCTCTCTCTCTCTCTCCTCCTTCCCTTTCCCACTCTCTCTTCCCCATTCTCTCCCTCTAACTCTCTCTTCCCCTCTCACTCTCTTTCTCTCCATCTCTCTCTTCCCCCCTCTCTCTCTCTTCCCTCTCTCTTTCCCTCTCCATCTCTCTCTCCCCCTCTCTCTCTCTTCCCCTCTCCACCTATCTCCTCCCCTCTCACTCTATTTCTCTCCATCTCTCTCTTCCCTCTCTCTTTCCCTCTCCATCTCTCTCTACCCCTCTCCACCTCTCTCCTTCCAGCTCTCTCTTTCCCTCTCCATCTCTCTCTACCCCTCTCCACCTCTCTCCTTCCAGCTCTCTCTTTCCCTCTCCATCTCTCTCCTCCCCTCTCTGTCTCTTTCCCTTCATCTCTCTTTCCCTCTCCACCTCTCTCCTCCCCTCTCTCTTTCCCTCTCCACCTCTCTCCTCCC
>NC_138311.1:55242500-55272500 GCF_965601325.2 Salmo salar | reverse complement strand
ATAGACTACACTCCATATAGACTACACTACATATAGACTACACTGCATATAGACTAAACTACATATAGACTACACTGCATATAGACTACACTGCATATAGACTACACTGCATATAGACTACACTGCATATAGACTATACATATAGACTACACTACATATAGACTAGACTGCATATAGACTACACTACATTTAGACTACACTGCATATAGACTACACTGCATATACACTACACTACATATAGACTA
This sequence comes from Salmo salar, assembly GCF_965601325.2. Lineage (NCBI taxonomy): Eukaryota > Metazoa > Chordata > Actinopteri > Salmoniformes > Salmonidae > Salmo > Salmo salar. The sequence continues at coordinate 55,272,255 of NC_138311.1, read as the reverse complement.
CACTGCATATAGACTACACTGCATATAGACTACACTGCATATAGACCACACTGCATATAGACTACACTACATATAGACTACACTACATATAGACTACACTGCATATAGACTACACTGCATATAGACTACACTACATATAGACTACACTGCATATAGACTACACTGCATATAGGCTACACTGCATATAGACCACACTACATATAGACTACAATACATATAGACTACACTGCATATAGACTACACTGCATATAGACTACACTGCATATAGACTACACTGCATATAGACTACACTACATATGGAGTATACTGCATATAGAATACACTGCATATAGACTACACTGCATATAGACTACACTACATATATACTACACTACATATAGACTACACTACATATAGACTACACTGCATATAAACTACACTACATATAGACTACACTGCATATAAACTACACTGCATATAGGCTACACTACATATAGACTACACTACATATAGACTACACTGCATATAGACTACACTGCATATAGACTACACTGCATATAGACTACACTACATATAAACTACACTGCATATCTACTCTTCCCTAGGTCATTGTCGTAACACATAAAGTCTTCTTCATCAGGCATCATCATCATCAGGTAAGATCATTGTCGCCTTCGTCTATAAGTCTTTGCTAGGAAAGGCCCTGCCTTATCTCAGCTCGCTGGTCACCATAGCAGCACCCACCCGTAGCATGCGCTCCAGCAGGTATATCTCACTGGTCACCCCCAAAGCCAATTCCACCTTCGCCTGCCTTTCTTTCCAGTTCTCTGCTGCCAATGACTGGAACAAACTGCAAAAACCACTGAAGCTGGAGACTCATATCTCCCTCACTAGCTTTAAGCACCAGCTGTTAGAGCAGCTCACAGTACACTGCACCTGTACATAGCCCATCTGTAAACAGCCCATCCAACTACCTCATCCCCGTACTGTTAATTATTATTTTTCTCCTTTGCACCCCAGTATCTCTACTTGCACATTCATCTTCTGCACATCTATCATTCCAGTGTTTAATTGCTATATTGTAATTACTTCGCCACCACGGCCTATTTATTGCCTTACCTACCTTATCTTACCTCATTTACACACACTGTATATAGACTTTTTCTATTGTATTATTGACTGTATGTTTGTTTATCCCATATGTAACTCTGTGTTGTTGTTTGTGTCACACTGCTTTGCTTTATCTTGGCCAGGTCACAGTTGTAATTGAGAACTTGTTCTTAACTGGCCTACCTGGTTAAAAAATAATAATCGTCATCATGAGGCATCATCTTCGTTGTTATCATGATCAGGCATCACCATCATTATCATCATCACGTTGTCGTCACGATCAGGCATCATCATCATCATCAGCCATTCAGGTCAGTGAACTGAGAGGAGTCTCAGCCTGGTTAGCTTCTACAGTCAGTGACCTGAACTATGAGGAGTCTCAGCCTGGTTAGCTTCTACAGTCAGTGAACTGAGAGGAGTCTCAGCCTGGTTAGCTTCTACAGTCAGTGAACTGAGAGGAGTCTCAGCCTGGTTAGCTTCTACACTCAGTGAACTGAGAGGAGTCTCAGCCTGGTTAGCTTCTACAGTCAGTGACCTGAACTATGAGGAGTCTCAGCCTGGTTAGCTTCTACAGTCAGTGAACTGAGAGGAGTCTCAGCCTGGTTAGCTTCTACAGTCAGTGACCTGAACTATGAGGAGTCTCAGCCTGGTTAGCTTCTACAGTCAGTGAACTGAGAGGAGTCTCAGCCTGGTTAGCTTCTACAGTCAGTGAACTGAGAGGAGTCTCAGCCTGGTTAGCTTCTACAGTCAGTGAACTGAGAGGAGTCTCAGCCTGGTTAGCTTCTACAGTCAGTGAACTGAGAGGAGACTCAGCCTGGTTAGCTTCTACAGTCAGTGAACTGAGAGGAGTCTCAGCCTGGTTAGCTTCTACAGTCAGTGAACTGAGAGGAGTCTCAGCCTGGTTAGCTTCTACAGTCAGTGAACTATGAGGAGTCTCAGCCTGGTTAGCTTCTACAGTCAGTGAACTATGAGGAGTCTCAGCCTGGTTAGCTTCTACAGTCAGTGAACTGGGAGGAGAGTTGAGGCTGAGAGGCTGGCTGGGTGACCTTTACTAAGCTGTTTAAGTGACTGTGAAATCCCCAGGGAATGGAGGGTGTGTCGTTCTCCTCTCCTCTCTTCTCTCGCACCACTTCACAAAGACGCCACCCAGAGAAGAGCCACAGAGCGATCAAGGAGCATCCTGGGAGGTGTAGACTAAATGCCACTCACAATAAGCTACAGGAGATCGTCTTTATGCACATTTTCAGGGACACAACTGAGCAATAGCCAATTGGGTGAGGGCAGCTCTTGCAAGAAAGCTTTGATATAGGCTACCATCAACGTGCAGATGATAACACTTACCATATCTACCCCACCTACCTCCTAATGATACTAACACTTACCATATCTAACCCACCTACCTCCTAATGATACTAACACTTACCATATCTAACCCACCTACCTCCTTCAGGATACTAACACTTACCATATCTACCCCACCTACCTCCTAATGATACTAACACTTACCATATCTAACCCACCTACCTCCTAATGATACTAACACTTACCATATCTAACCCACCTACCTCCTAATGATACTAACACTTACCATATCTAACCCACCTACCTCCTAATGATACTAACACTTACCATATCTACCCCACCTACCTCCTAATGATACTAACACTTACCATATCTACCCCACCTACCTCCTAATGATACTAACACTTACCATATCTACCCCACCTACCTCCTAATGATACTAACACTTACCATATCTAACCCACCTACCTCCTAATGATACTAACACTTACCATATCTAACCCACCTACCTCCTAATGATACTAACACTTACCATATCTAACCCACCTACCTCCTAATGATACTAACACTTACCATATCTACCCCACCTACCTCCTAATGATACTAACACTTACCATATCTAACCCACCTACCTCCTAATGATACTAACACTTACCATATCTAACCCACCTACCTCCTTCAGGATACTAACACTTACCATATCTAACCCACCTACCTCCTAATGATACTAACACTTACCATATCTAACCCACCTACCTCCTTCAGGATACTAACACTTACCATATCTACCCCACCTACCTCCTAATGATACTAACACTTACCATATCTACCCAACCTACCTCCTAATGATACTAACACTTACCATATCTACCCCACCTACCTCCTAATGATACTAACACTTACCATATCTACCCCACCTACCTCCTAATGATACTAACACTTACCATATCTACCCCACCTACCTCCTAATGATACTAACACTTACCATATCTAACCCACCTACCTCCTAATGATACTAACACTTACCATATCTAACCCACCTACCTCCTAATGATACTAACACTTACCATATCTAACCCACCTACCTCCTAATGATACTAACACTTACCATATCTAACCCACCTACCTCCTAATGATACTAACACTTACCATATCTAACCCACCTACCTCCTAATGATACTAACACTTACCATATCTACCCACCTACCTCCTTCAGGATACTAACACTTACCATATCTACCCCACCTACCTCCTAATGATACTAACACTTACCATATCTAACCCACCTACCTCCTAATGATACTAACACTTACCATATCTAACCCACCTACCTCCTAATGATACTAACACTTACCATATCTACCCACCTACCTCCTTCAGGATACTAACACTTACCATATCTAACCCACCTACCTCCTAATGATACTAACACTTACCATATCTACCCACCTACCTCCTTCAGGATACTAACACTTACCATATCTACCCCACCTACCTCCTTCAGGATACTAACACTTACCATATCTACCCCACCTACCTCCTAATGATACTAACACTTACCATATCTACCCCACCTACCTCCTAATGATACTAACACTTACCATATCTACCCACCTACCTCCTTCAGGATACTAACACTTACCATATCTACCCCACCTACCTCCTTCAGGATACTAACACTTACCATATCTACCCCACCTACCTCCTTCAGGATACTAACACTTACCATATCTACCCACCTACCTCCTTCAGGATACTAACACTTACCATATCTACCCCACCTACCTCCTAATGATACTAACACTTACCATATCTACCCCACCTACCTCCTAATGATACTAACACTTACCATATCTACCCACCTACCTCCTTCAGGATACTAACACTTACCATATCTACCCCACCTACCTCCTTCAGGATACTAACACTTACCATATCTAACCCACCTACCTCCTAATGATACTAACACTTACCATATCTAACCCACCTACCTCCTTCAGGATACTAACACTTACCATATCTAACCCACCTACCTCCTAATGATACTAACACTTACCATATCTACCCCACCTACCTCCTAATGATACTAACACTTACCATATCTACCCCACCTACCTCCTAATGATACTAACACTTACCATATCTAACCCACCTACCTCCTAATGATACTAACACTTACCATATCTAACCCACCTACCTCCTAATGATACTAACACTTACCATATCTACCCCACCTACCTCCTAATGATACTAACACTTACCATATCTAACCCACCTACCTCCTAATGATACTAACACTTACCATATCTAACCCACCTACCTCCTAATGATACTAACACTTACCATATCTACCCCACCTACCTCCTTCAGGATACTAACACTTACCATATCTAACCCACCTACCTCCTTCAGGATACTAACACTTACCATATCTAACCCACCTACCTCCTAATGATACTAACACTTACCATATCTAACCCTCCTACCTCCTAATGATACTAACACTTACCATATCTAACCCTCCTACCTCCTAATGATACTAACACTTACCATATCTAACCCACCTACCTCCTAATGATACTAACACTTACCATATCTAACCCACCTACCTCCTAATGATACTAACACTTACCATATCTAACCCACCTACCTCCTAATGATACTAACACTTACCATATCTAACCCACCTACCTCCTTCAGGATACTAACACTTACCATATCTACCCCACCTACCTCCTAATGATACTAACACTTACCATATCTAACCCACCTACCTCCTAATGATACTAACACTTACCATATCTAACCCACCTACCTCCTTCAGGATACTAACACTTACCATATCTAACCCACCTACCTCCTAATGATACTAACACTTACCATATCTAACCCACCTACCTCCTAATGATACTAACACTTACCATATCTACCCCACCTACCTCCTTCAGGATACTAACACTTACCATATCTAACCCACCTACCTCCTTCAGGATACTAACACTTACCATATCTAACCCACCTACCTCCTAATGATACTAACACTTACCATATCTACCCCACCTACCTCCTAATGATACTAACACTTACCATATCTAACCCACCTACCTCCTAATGATACTAACACTTACCATATCTACCCCACCTACCTCCTAATGATACTAACACTTACCATATCTAACCCACCTACCTCCTAATGATACTAACACTTACCATATCTACCCCACCTACCTCCTAATGATACTAACACTTACCATATCTAACCCACCTACCTCCTAATGATACTAACACTTACCATATCTACCCCACCTACCTCCTTCAGGATACTAACACTTACCATATCTAACCCACCTACCTCCTAATGATACTAACACTTACCATATCTACCCCACCTACCTCCTTCAGGATACTAACACTTACCATATCTAACCCACCTACCTCCTAATGATACTAACACTTACCATATCTAACCCACCTACCTCCTTCAGGATACTAACACTTACCATATCTAACCCACCTACCTCCTAATGATACTAACACTTACCATATCTAACCCACCTACCTCCTAATGATACTAACACTTACCATATCTAACCCACCTACCTCCTAATGATACTAACACTTACCATATCTACCCCACCTACCTCCTAATGATACTAACACTTACCATATCTAACCCACCTACCTCCTAATGATACTAACACTTACCATATCTAACCCACCTACCTCCTAATGATACTAACACTTACCATATCTAACCCACCTACCTCCTTCAGGATACTAACACTTACCATATCTAACCCACCTACCTCCTAATGATACTAACACTTACCATATCTACCCCACCTACCTCCTAATGATACTAACACTTACCATATCTAACCCACCTACCTCCTAATGATACTAACACTTACCATATCTAACCGAGGTAATGTTACCGGCTCGAGCTTCGCCGTCATAACACCTAATTGATGAAGAGAGATGCATATTGACCCAGATACTGTTTATGTTACACGTATTATCTGGCTGTTCTAAAATGGCCTTTACTCAACTCATTAAAGGTATACAGTATTGCCTTAGAGACTGAGATGGAGGGAAGCTGGGATATTATGCCCACCAGCTGTTTGGTTGGTACGATCGGTATTCATATTTCACACGGAGGCCGAGTCCCAAGTGGTACACTATTCCCTATATAGTGCACAAAATTTGACCAGAACCCTGTACTACGTCGCTTTTCTAGATAAGAAAGATCGTAAGTAGTGCACCATATAGGGAATAGGGTACCATTGGGAAGCAGTCTCTGATTAGCATGTAGTCCACTGCAGGGCTCCTAACCTCCTATAACGATACTATATACAGTGTTTTCCCTGCCTGCCTTTGACCGTGTTGCCTGGAAACTGCCTAAATGGCAAATCTATTTCAATATCTTTTCATATCGTTGCTAAATGTATTATTTAAAGATTTAATATCCTCCTAAACTCCATCTGGGGAAGCTAAACTCTCTCAGTCCTGGTTTTTGCTTTTCATGATACAAGACTCGTTCTTAATCTTGTTCTCTTGTCAACCTGCTTCATGGAGGTGTGTGATCCTGTAGCTATAGTAAACAATCTAAACAATCTTTGTTCTTCTTTTTTTGATCCTACTAAAACCTCTCTAAAGATCCTGTTTTAGAGCTCGCGGGATCCGACAATGTGTTAGGCAATGATGTCCATCATTCCTGAAAACTCCTTCCTACCGCTGAGCCTCTAAGCCCGTCCAGGTCCGACGTGGGGAAAAGGAATCTTAATAAAACAGTGGAGCTGCCATGAGTGATTAAGAAGAACAACAGACACCGGGGAGACAGAGTAATTACCATGTGTCTCCTTCACAGTCGTTAGCTGAGGCCCTGCCAACCCTGCCTGCCATCTCTCTCTCTCTTTCTCTCTCTCTCTCAACCCTGTCTGCCATCTCTCTCTCTCTCTCTCTCTCTCTCAACCCTGTCTGCCATCTCTCTCTCTCAACCCTGTTTGCCATCTCTCTCTCTCTCTCTCTCAACCATGTCAGCCATCTCTCTCTCTTTCAACCCTGCCTGCGATCTCTCTCTCTCTCTCTCTCTCTCTCTCTCTCTCATTTCTCTGTCTCCCAGTGAGTGAACACACTTCAGCGTTGCCAGGGTACCAAAGTCCCAGTTGCATCTGTTCAGTGCTGTGGCAGACCGACACAGAAAGCAGCCTCCAAATGCTCATCTCATCTCCACCAGTCTGTGTCTGTGTCACACCATCAGCTTCGCCGATTCTCATATTCTAGTGTTTATGTTCAGAACTCTTTTTCTCCATGGACCAGATGTATCCCGTGACATTTACACACTTCATATGTATGTAACACTTGATTTCAAAATGTCACTCGTTGTGAATTCGCCCAGTTAGTTCGGAGCGTATGGTTGAGCCTTTTCCTTTGTAGACGACAAGCTGAAGGTTGTGGACTTCAGCGTTGCCAGGATGAACTCGTTCTATCCACCCAGCTGTTATGTTTACGCGCTGAGGGCAAACAGACAAGAACCAGACGTACAGCACACATCACATCGGTGTCACCAGCTTCCCTCATCTCTAGATGTTTCTTTTCAACTTGGTGGTTGGTCCTCCCCAGGGAGGAACAAGCTGCTGAAGAGCGTGGATCAGTTGTTTGACGATGCTCACACAGTCTCACGTCTCCAGCAGTGTGACTACGCGCCACCATTATTCCCCAGCTTCCACGGATCTCATCTTTCACTACTGTTCCTGTTGTCTGTAAAAAGTCACGAGTTGTTGTCTGTTTAATGTCACTAGTTGTTGTGGGAGACAGCTCTGAAGAGTGGTCACTCGCTGGCACAGCCCACAACGTCATACAATCTGATTTTAAACCGAACCTTAACCACTCTGCTAACCCTAATGTCTAATCCTAACCTTAAATTAAGACGAAAAAAAAAAAAACATTTTAGTTTTCATGCATTTTTATTTTTATATATTTTTTTTACAATATAATTCATTTTGATTTTGCAGCTGGCCTATCTTATGGGAATTTCCTAAATTCCACCTGCTGGACAAGACTCATGAATATAAAGGTCAAGCTGCTCACCAGTTATGAATTCCCCAGACCATTACGTGGGTATGTATTGAATCCTCCAGGGTTGAACTGGAACTTCTGACGCTGACAGGCACAGAAAGTCAGTGTGACTGTGTCATACAGCTCACAAATATCCTTGATTTACCAGTATGTTCAGCTGTTTTTTCAACTTCATTACCTCAAGGGTTTGTAAGAGATATGCTGAAGTTTGGAGAAGGACTGGTGTTGAAGACCAGAGAGGCAGAGCCAGCGCTGTCTTCAGTCCCAGGAGCTGGACAACAGTCAGTAATTAACACAAATCCAATGGTTGAACAGGTCCATGAAAGTGACATGCTGAGAGTTGAGCCTGGGTCGGAGATGAGGCAGGACTGTCTCCACAGTACAGAGGTTGGTGCTTGTTACATACAGAACAGAGGTTGGTGCTGGTTACATACAGTACAGAGGTTGGTGCTGGTTACATACAGTACAGAGGTTGGTGCTGGTTACATACAGTACAGAGGTTGGTGCTGGTTACATACAGTATAGAGGTTGGTGCTGGTTACATACAGTACAGAGGTTGGTGCTTGTTACATACAGTACAGAGGTTGGTGCTGGTTACATACAGTACAGAGGTTGGTGCTGGTTACATACAGTATAGAGGTTGGTGCTGGTTACATACAGTACAGAGGTTGGTGCTGGTTACATACAGTACAGAGGTTGGTGCTGGTTACATACAGAACAGAGGTTGGTGCTGGTTACATACAGTACAGAGGTTGGTGCTTGTTACATACAGTACAGAGGTTGGTGCTGGTTACATACAGTACAGAGGTTGGTGCTGGTTACATACAGTATAGAGGTTGGTGCTGGTTACATACAGTACAGAGGTTGGTGCTGGTTACATACAGTATAGAGGTTGGTGCTGGTTACATACAGTACAGAGGTTGGTGCTGGTTACATACAGTACAGAGGTTGGTGCTGGTTACATACAGTACAGAGGTTGGTGCTGGTTACATACAGTATAGAGGTTGGTGCTGGTTACATACAGTATAGAGGTTGGTGCTGGTTACATACAGTACAGAGGTTGGTGCTGGTTACATACAGTATAGAGGTTGGTGCTGGTTACATACAGAACAGAGGTTGGTGCTGGTTACATACAGTACAGAGGTTGGTGCTGGTTACATACAGTACAGAGGTTGGTGCTGGTTACATACAGTACAGAGGTTGGTGCTGGTTACATACAGTATAGAGGTTGGTGCTGGTTACATACAGTACAGAGGTTGGTGCTGGTTACATACAGTACAGAGGTTGGTGCTGGTTACATACAGTACAGAGGTTGGTGCTGGTTACATACAGTACAGAGGTTGGTGCTGGTTACATACAGAACAGAGGTTGGTGCTGGTTACATACAGTACAGAGGTTGGTGCTGGTTACATACAGTACAGAGGTTGGTGCTGGTTACATACAGTACAGAGGTTGGTGCTTGTTACATACAGTACAGAGGTTGGTGCTGGTTACATACAGTATAGAGGTTGGTGCTGGTTACATACAGTACAGAGGTTGGTGCTGGTTACATACAGAACAGAGGTTGGTGCTGGTTACATACAGTACAGAGGTTGGTGCTGGTTACATACAGTACAGAGGTTGGTGCTGGTTACATACAGTACAGAGGTTGGTGCTGGTTACATACAGTACAGAGGTTGGTGCTGGTTACATACAGTATAGAGGTTGGTGCTGGTTACATACAGTACAGAGGTTGGTGCTGGTTACACACAGGGGTTGGTGCTGGTTACACACCCAGGTTACCGTTTTTTTGTCATGAAACAAAAGGCAGGCTGCTCTGCAGAACAGTCATTAACTGGCACAGCCACAATTTCATTAAATCAGATTATTAAACCTAAGTCTACTCCTTAACCCTTAACCCTTAACCCTTAACCCAAACCACACTGATGGCCATAACACAGCCCTCGAGGGGTTGGTGCTGGTTCTTCAAACAGGAGGATGAAGATTTTAATTAAAGCTGTGATCAAGAGTAATGAAGTGGAAACAGAACACTAAAGCCTGTTTTTACCAGCATTAGACGTCATTAGGACTGCCTGTAAATTATAGAGACCTCAGTCTGCCCAGCCTCCTCTGAAGTCAGCATAACGGTAGACAGCCTCCTCTGAAGTCGGCAGAGCTAACGGTAGACAGCCCAGCCTCCTCTGAAGTCGGCAGAGCTAACGGTAGACAGCCCAGCCTCCTCTGAAGTCGGCAGAGCTAACGGTAGACAGCCTAGCCTCCTCTGAAGTCGGCAGAGCTAACGGTAGACAGCCTAGCCTCCTCTGAAGTCGGCAGAGCTAACGGTAGACAGCCCAGCCTCCTCTGAAATCGGCAGAGCTAACAGTAGACAGCCTAGCCTCCTCTGAAGTCGGCAGAGCTAACGGTAGACAGCCTAGCCTCCTCTGAAATCGGCTGAGCTAACGGTAGACAGCCCAGCCTCCTCTGAAGTCGGCAGAGCTAACGGTAGACAGCCTAGCCTCCTCTGAAGTCGGCAGAGCTAACGGTAGACAGCCTAGCCTCCTCTGAAGTCGGCAGAGCTAACGGTAGACAGCCTAGCCTCCTCTGAAGTCGGCAGAGCTAACGGTAGACAGCCCAGCCTCCTCTGAAATCGGCAGAGCTAACAGTAGACAGCCTAGCCTCCTCTGAAGTCGGCAGAGCTAACGGTAGACAGCCTAGCCTCCTCTGAAGTCGGCAGAGCTAACAGTAGACAGCCTCCTCTGAAGTCGGCAGAGCTAACGGTAGACAGCCTCCTCTGAAGTCGGCAGAGCTAACGGTAGACAGCCTAGCCTCCTCTGAAATCGGCTGAGCTAACAGTAGACAGCCCAGCCTCCTCTGAAGTCGGCAGAGCTAACGGTAGACAGCCTAGCCTCCTCTGAAGTCGGCAGAGCTAACGGTAGACAGCCCAGCCTCCTCTGAAATCGGCAGAGCTAACAGTAGACAGCCTAGCCTCCTCTGAAGTCGGCAGAGCTAACGGTAGACAGCCTAGCCTCCTCTGAAGTCGGCAGAGCTAACGGTAGACAGCCTCCTCTGAAGTCGGCAGAGCTAACGGTAGACAGCCTCCTCTGAAGTCGGCAGAGCTAACGGTAGACAGCCTAGCCTCCTCTGAAATCGGCTGAGCTAACGGTAGACAGCCCAGCCTCCTCTGAAGTCGGCAGAGCTAACGGTAGACAGCCTAGCCTCCTCTGAAGTCGGCAGAGCTAACGGTAGACAGCCCAGCCTCCTCTGAAATCGGCAGAGCTAACAGTAGACAGCCTAGCCTCCTCTGAAGTCGGCAGAGCTAACGGTAGACAGCCTAGCCTCCTCTGAAGTCGGCAGAGCTAACGGTAGACAGCCCAGCCTCCTCTGAAGTCAGCATAACGGTAGACAGCCCAGCCTCCTCTGAAGTCGGCAGAGCTAACGGTAGACAGCCTAGCCTCCTCTGAAGTCGGCAGAGCTAACGGTAGACAGCCTAGCCTCCTCTGAAGTCAGCATAACGGTAGACAGCCCAGCCTCCTCTGAAGTCATCAGAGCTAACGGTAGACAGCCCAGCCTCCTCTGAAGTCATCAGAGCTAACGGTAGACAGCCTAGCCTCCTCTGAAGTCAGCATAACGGTAGATAGCCCAGCCTCCTCTGTCTACTCTGTTCTCCACTGATAAAATAGGCCTAGTTCCTTCCCCTCCTCCTCCTCCTCCTCCTCCTCCTCAGTCCGTCACCCTAGCCTGATAGTATACCTCCTCAAGGTGAATGACAGGAATTATGGTGGGCTGTTTCAAAGGCCAGCGAGCTAGGGGTTACGCAATTAGAAAACCCTGTTATCATCACTCACCCAACCGGGCGGGTTCACTGTTTAATGCTCTTACTGTGAAATGACTGTGTCAATGTATGTAAATCTCACACGCTAGCTAGTCGCACTAATTCTAACACTCGGAGAACCTGTTCTCGCAATGAGACCCTGTGACCACAAATCACACAGCTATTCACACAGCGTCTCAAATGGCAACCTAGTTCCTATTAGGCCCTGTTCAAAAAATATTGCACTATATTAGGAACTAGGTTGCCATTTCCCTGGTCAAAAATACTGCACTATATTAGGAATAATAGGTTGCCATTTGGGAGGCGTCCAAAAAGCTTGGGTGATCTGTGTCAAATGTAGTGCTCTGTATAGGGAATAGGATTCCATTTCCGCTGGTCAAAAGTAGTGAGGTCGGCCATTAGATTCACACGACAGGCAGATAAAAGAACCTTTACATCCAATCAGACACTGTTTAACAAGAAACAAATGTTCTTGAAGAGTGTTCCACTTGACACGTCACTCAAAATTACAAGCAAGTTGTTTGCACAGCTAGATCTTAACAGAAAATGATACATAATTAAAATATGAAATCAGCCATTTCGACTTTCCGAACTCCAAGTGCCTTCAGATTAATGAGAAGCAGAAGGATGTGACAACGAGGCTACACGGAGGATAGGACAGACACTAATAGAAAACATTGAGACATTAATTCAGAAAATGGGGGAGGGGGGTTACCATCAACCTCATAATACCCTCACCATCTAATCAAGAAAAAAGCATTCAGACAATCAATTAGCGTGATGAAATGATGGACGGTTGAGCGATTGAACAGAGTGGCAACAATAGCACTGCCTTCCTATTACTAACTGAGTAGATCTGGTCCCTGGGTTGGCTTAACTAGCTGGGGCCCCAGGTGTTGCTTTTTCTCTTTAATTGAGACAAAAACACCATAAAGACTCTGGGCTTTAACATTTCATTCACTCCCCCCCCCCCCCCCCCCCCCAATTAACCCTGCTGAGAACCTACCGGGGTTATGGATGTGTCACCATATGCCCCGGCAGCTGCACTTAGCGGAGGTGTGGCTGAGAGACCGTTCTGACCATTAGCAGAGGAAGATAAATGGGGTGAAAGTGAGTACCATCCACATGGATTTACTATGTTACCACCCACATGGATTTACTATGTTACCACCCACATGGATTTACTATGTTACCATCCACATGGATTTACTATGTTACCACCCACATGGATTTACTATGTTACCACCCACATGGATTTACTATGTTACCACCCACATGGATTTACTATGTTACCACCCACATGGATTTACTATGCTACCACCCACATGGATTTACTATGTTACCACCCACATGGATTTACTATGTTACCACCCACATGGATTTACTATGTTACCACCCACATGGATTTACTATGTTACCACCCACATGGATTTACTATGTTACCATCCACATGGATTTACTATGTTACCACCCACATGGATTTACTATGTTACCACCCACATGGATTTACTATGTTACCACCCACATGGATTTACTATGTTACCACCCACATGGATTTACTATGTTACCACCCACATGGATTTACTATGTTACCACCCACATGGATTTACTATGCTACCACCCACATGGATTTACTATGCTACCACCCACATGGATTTACTATGCTTACCACCCACATGGATTTACTATGTTACCACCCACATGGATTTACTATGTTACCATCCACATGGATATACTATGTTACCACCCACATGGATTTACTATGCTACCACCCACATGGATTTACTATGCTACCACCCACATGGATTTACTATGCTACCACCCACATGGATTTACTATGTTACCACCCACATGGATTTACTATGTTACCACCCACATGGATTTACTATGCTACCACCCACATGGATTTACTATGTTACCATCCACATGGATTTACTATGTTACCACCCACATGGATTTACTATGTTACCACCCACATGGATTTACTATGCTACCACCCACATGGATTTACTATGCTACCACCCACATGGATTTACTATGCTACCACCCACATGGATTTACTATGTTACCACCCACATGGATTTACTATGTTACCACCCACATGGATTTACTATGCTACCACCCACATGGATTTACTATGCTACCACCCACATGGATTTACTATGCTACCACCCACATGGATTTACTATGCTACCACCCACATGGATTTACTATGCTACCACCCACATGGATTTACTATGTTACCACCCACATGGATTTACTATGTTACCACCCACATGGATTTACTATGCTACCACCCACATGGATTTACTATGTTACCACCCACATGGATTTACTATGTTACCATCCACATGGATATACTATGTTACCACCCACATGGATTTACTATGCTACCACCCACATGGATTTACTATGCTACCACCCACATGGATTTACTATGCTACCACCCACATGGATTTACTATGCTACCACCCACATGGATTTACTATGCTTACCACCCACATGGATTTACTATGCTTACCATCCACATGGATTTACTATGCTTACCACCCACATGGATTTACTATGCTACCACCCACATGGATTTACTATGCTACCACCCACATGGATTTACTATGCTACCACCCACATGGATTTACTATGCTTACCACCCACATGGATTTACTATGCTACCACCCACATGGATTTACTATGTTACCACCCACATGGATTTACTATGCTACCACCCACATGGATTTACTATGCTACCACCCACATGGATTTACTATGTTACCACCCACATGGATTTACTATGTCTACCACCCACATGGATTTACTATGCTACCACCCACATGGATTTACTATGTTACCACCCACATGGATTTACTATGTTACCACCCACATGGATTTACTATGTTACCACCCACATGGATTTACTATGCTACCACCCACATGGATTTACTATGCTACCACCCACATGGATTTACTAATACGCTGTTTTCCCGAGTAGATACTGGTATTGTGCTGGAGTTCAAGGCTTTCGTCCCAAATGGGACCCTATCCCAATACTTTAAAAGTAGTACACTAGACTGGGAATAGAGTGCCACTTGGTACGCATCCTCTGGCTTTGTTCGAGTCAATAATTAGTTATGGTAAAGGTACTAGCGACGTTTAATGATTAGCATCATGCCTGTTAGATAAATACCTCCATTGGCCTAATGGTTGAGAGCAGTAGTAATCAACAGCAACATTGAGCTGTTGCTTTGTTATGTTACCTACTTAGCTTCTATTTTCTCTATTACCTTGGGGTAGGGATTACACTCATTACACGAGTACAATAATTATCCCAGAGCTGTTTGTGTCGTCTTGCCAACTCACACACGTAACAATGACCATAGTAGTTGGCGAGACAACACAGACAGATCTAAAACCAGGTTTTACCTCAGTTTCACCTGCTATGCTACAACATCCAGTCCAGACGTCAGCTTTACAGCCAGGCTGTCTTTTAAGCATGTTCGCTATTATGTTATTGGACTGGATTCAAACGTGACAAGTTGGCAAGACAACGCAAATATATCTGGGACCAGGCTATAGTATAGTTCCACCCACCGGCCTGCTATGCAACAACATCTAGTCCAGACTTCAGCATTACAGCCAGGCTGTTCACCAAACATGTTCACCGTTATTAAACGGTATGTAGCAGAAGGTAGCCTAGCTGTTGGAGTGTCGGGCCAGTATCCGAAAGGTGGAAGGTTTGAATACCTGAGCAGACAAGGTGATTTAAAATATGTCGATTTGCCCTTGAGCAAGGAACTTAACCCTAATTTACTCCAGGGGCGCTGTAATACTATGGCTGATCCTGTAAAAGACACATGATCACCATTATTAACCTGTTGAGGTGTAGGGGGCAGTATTTTCACGGCCGGATGAAAAACGTACCCAAATTAAACTGGTTACTACTCTGGCCCAGAAACTAGAATATGCATATTAGTAGATTTGGATAGAAAACACTCGGAAGTTTCTAAAACTGTTTGAATGGTGTCTGTGAGTATAACAGAACTCACATAACCAGGAAGTGGAAAGTCAGACTTGTAGTTCTTTTGATTCTCTATCAAAACTACAGTTTCTGTGGGGTCACGTTGCACTTCATAAGGCTTCCATTGGCTGTCAACAGCCTTCAGAAAGTTCTTTCAGCATTCTCCTGTCACTGGGCAGAATATAGGAGCTCAGTCACTGAGTGGACTGCCTGGAGACAAAGCGCCGTTCCTTCTTTTTCTTCTTGAATGAATATGCTATTGTCCGGTTGGAATATTATCACAATTTTACGTTAAAAATACCATAAAGAATTT
Organism: Salmo salar; assembly: GCF_965601325.2. NCBI lineage: Eukaryota > Metazoa > Chordata > Actinopteri > Salmoniformes > Salmonidae > Salmo > Salmo salar. The sequence goes on along the minus strand of NC_138311.1, from coordinate 55,255,647 downwards.
CAATAAGCATTTTGCTACGGGTGGCCATGCTTTCCACCTGGCTACCCCTACCGTGGTCAACAGCACTGCACCCCCCCACAGCTACTCGCCCAAGCCTTCCCCATTTCTCCTTCTCCCAAATCCAGTCAGCTGATGTTCTGTAAGAGCTGCAAAATCTGGACCCCTACAAATCAGCCAGGCTGGACAATCTGGACCCTTTCTAAAATGATCTGCCAAAATTGTTGCAACCCCAATTACTAGCCTGTTCAACCTCTCTTTCGTGTCGTCTGAGATTCCCGAAGATTGGAAAGCAGCTGCGGTCATCCCCCTCTTCAAAGGGGGGGGGACACTCTTGACCCAAACTGCTACAGACCTATATCTATCCTACCCTGCCTTTCTAAAGTCTTCGAAAGCCAAGTCAATAAAAAGATTAAAGACCATTTCGAATCCCTCCACACCTTCTCCGCTATGTAATCTGATTTCAGAGCTGGTCATGGGTGCACCTCAGCCACGCTCAAGGTCCTAAACGATATCTTAACCGCCATCGATAAGAAACAATACTGTGCAGCTGTATTCATTGACCTGGCCAAGGCTTTCGACTCTGTCAATAACCACATCCTCATCGGCAGACTCGATAGTTTTGGTTTCTCAAATGACTGCCACGCCTGGTTCACCAACTATTTCTTCAGTGTGTCAAATTGGAGGGCCTGTTGTCCGGACCTCCAGCAGTCTCTATGGGGGTGCCACAGGGTTCAATTCTTGGGCCGACTCTTTTCTCTGTATACATCAATGATGTCGCTCTTCTTGCTGTTGAGTCTCTGATCCACCTCTACGCAGATGACACCATTCTGTATACTTCTGGCCCTTCTTTGGACACTGTTAAAACCTCTTGGGGCTAAGGGGGCAGTATTGAGAATTTTGAAAAAAATATGTGCCCATTTTTAACCTGTTGGGGCTAGGGGGCAGTATTTGCACGGCTGGATAAAAAAATGTACCCGATTTAATCTGGTTACTAATCCTACCCAGTAACTAGAATATGCATATACTTATTATATATGGATAGAAAACACCCTAAATTTTCTAAAACTGTTTGAATGGTGTCTGTGAGTATAACAGAACTAATTTGGCAGGCAAAACCCTGAGACATTTTCTGACAGGAAGTGGATACCTGATGTGTTGTATTACCTTTAAACCTATGCCATTGAAAAACACAGGGGCTGAGGAATATTTTGGCACTTCCTATTGCTTCCACTAGATGTCACCAGCCTTTACAAAGTGTTTTGAGTCTTCTGGAGGGAGATCTGACCGAACAAGAGCCATGGAACGATGATGGCCCATTAGACACCTGGCGCGCGAGTTCATGTTGGGTACCCTCGTTCCAATACGTTATAAAAGAGAATGCATTCGTCCACCTTGAATATTATTCATGTTCTGGTTAAAAAAGGCCCTAATGATTTATGCTATACAACGTTTGACATGTTTGAACGAACGTAAATATATTTCTTCCCCTCGTTCATGAAGTGAAGTCCGGCGGGCTTAGATCATGTGCTAACAAGACGGAGATTTTTGGACATAAATGATGAGCTTTTTTGAACAAAACTACATTTGTTATGGACCTGTGATACCTGGAAGTGACATCTGATGAAGAGAATCAAAGGTAATGGATTATTTACATAGTATTTTCGATTTTAGATCTCCCCAACATGACGGCTAGTCTGTATCGCAACGCGTATTTTTCTGGGCGCAGTGCTCAGATTATTGCAAAGTGTGATTTCCCAGTAAGGTTATTTTTAAATCTGGCAAGTTGATTGCGTTCAAGAGATGTAAATCTATAATTCTTTAAATGACAATATAATATTTTACCAATGTTTTCTAATTTTAATTATTTAATTTGTGGTGCTGACTTGACTGCCGGTTATTGGAGGGAAACGATTTCCTCAACATCAATGCCATAGTAAAACGCTGTTTTTGGATATAAATATGAACTTGATAGAACTAAAAATGCATGCATTGTCTAACATAATGTCCTAGGAGTGTCATCTGATGGAGATTGTAAAAGGTTAGTGCATCATTTTAGCTGGTTTTATGGTTTTGGTGACCCTGCCTTTGAATTGACAAAACATTACACACAACTCTTGTAAATGTACTGTCCTAACATACTCTAAATTTATGCTTTCGCCGTAAAACCTTTTTGAAATCGTAAAACGTGGTTAGATTAAGGAGATGTTTATCTTTCAAAGGGTGTAAAATAGTTGTATGTTTGAAAAATTTGAATTTTGACATTTATTTGGATTCAAATTTGCCGCTCTTGAAATGCACCTGCTGTTGATGGAGTGCACCACGGGTGGGACGCTTGCGTCCCACCTAGCCCATAGAGGTTAACTGCCTCCTACACCAACTCAGAAGCTAGAATATGCATATTATTGTTCAGGTTTGGATAGAAAACACTCTGAATTTTCTAAAATTGTTTGAATGGTGTCTGTAAGTATAACAGAACTCATATGGCAGTCAAAACCCTGAGACAAATTCTGACAGGAAGTGGATACCTGATGTGTTGAATTACCTTTAAGCCTATGCCATTGAAACACACAGGGGCTTATTAATCTTTGAGCACTTCCTATGGCTTCCACTAGATGTCACCAGTCTTTAGAAAGTGTTTTGAGTCTTATACTGTGAGAACTGAACGAACATGAGCCTTGGAACGGTGATGGCCGATTAGACTCTTGCGCGCGAGTTCATGTTGGGTACTCTCGTTCCAAAACGTTTTAAAAGAGAATGCAAACGTCCGCCTTGAATATTATTCATGTTCTGGTTAAAAAAGGCACTAATGATTTATGCTATACAACGTTTGACATGTTTGAACGAACGTAAATATTTTTTTCCCCCTCGTTCATGACGAGAAGTCCGGCTGGCATAGATCATGTGCTAACAACACGGAGCTTTTTGGACATAAATTATGAGCTTTTTCGAACAAAACTACATTTGTTATGGACCTGGGATTCCTGGAAGTGAAATCTGATGAAGAGAATCAAAGGTAATGGATTATTTACATAGTATTTTCGATTTTAGATCTCTCCAACATGGCGGTTAGTCTGTAACGCAAAGCGTATTTTTCTGGGCGCAGTGCTCAGATTATTGCAAAGTGTGATTTCCCAGTAAGGTTATTTTTAAATCTGGCAATCCGGTTGCGTTCAAGACATGTAAATCTATAATTCTTTGAATGACAATATAATATTTTACCAATGTTTTCGAATAGTAATTATTTAATTTGTTGTGCTGCTTGACTGGCGGTTATTGGAGGGAAACGATTTCCTCAACATCAATGCCATAGTAAAACGCTGTTTTTGGATATAAATATGAACTTGATAGAACAAAAAATGCATGCATTGTCTAACATAATGTCCTAGGAGTGTCAGCTGATGGAGATTGTCAAAGGTTAGTGCATCATTTTAGCTGGTTTTCTGCTTTTGGTGACGCCTTTCTTTGAATTGACAAAACATTACACACAGCTATTGTCAATGTACTCTCCTAACATAATCTAACTTTATTCTTTTGCCGTAAAGCCTTTTTGAAATCGGACAACGTGGTTAGATTAAGGAGATGTTTATCTTTCAAAGGGTGTAAGATAGTTGAATGTTTGAGAAATTTGAATTATGACATTTAATTGTTTTCAAATTTGGCGGTCTTGATATTTCACCTGTTGTTGATTGGGTGTACCAGGGGTGGGACGCTTGCGTCCCACATAGCCCATAGAGGTTAACTTCTTTGGGATAGGGGGCAGTATTTTCACGGCCTGATAAAAAAAAAAAATACCCGATTTTATCTGGTTACTACTCCTGCCCAGAAACTAGAATATGCATATAATTAGTAGATTTGGATAGAAAACACTAACGTTTCTAAAACTGTTTGAATGGTGTCTGTGAGTATAACAGAACTCATATGGCAGGCCAAAACCTGAGAAGATTCCATACAGGAAGTGCCCTGTCTGACAATTTTTTGTCCTTCTGTTACATCTCTATCGACATTACAGAATCTGTGCTGTAACGTGACACTTTCTAAGGCTTCCTTTGTTTCTCTAAAGCCGCCAGAAAGTGGAATGGGGTGTCTGCTGTCTCTGGGCAAAGTACAGCAGCTCTGTTTGTGAGTGGTCAGCCTGGGGACAGTGAGACTGGAGCTGCGCGGTCACGAGACTTCTCCATTTGTTTTTTTTCAGCCTTTGAATGAATACAACATTGTCCGGTTGGAATATTATCGCTATTTTACGAGAAAAATAGCATAAAAATTGATTTTAAACAGCGTTTGACATGCTTCTAAGTACGGTAATGGAATATTTTGAAATTTTGTCATGAAATGTGCTCGCGCGTCACCCCTTCGGATAGTGACCTGAACGCATGAACAAAACGGAGGTATTTGGATATAACTATGGATTATTTGGAACCAAAACAACATTTGTTGTTGAAGTAGAAGTCCTGGAAGTGCATTCTGACGAAGAACAGCAAAGGTAATCAAATTTTTGTAATAGTAATTCTGAGATTAGTGAGCCCCAAACTTGGTGTGTGTCAAATTAGCTAGCCGTGATGGCCGGCCTATGTACTCAGAATATTGCAAAATGTGCTTTCGCTGAAAAGCTATTTTAAAATCTGACACCGCGATTGCATAAAGGAGATCTGTATCTATAATTCTTAAAATAATTGTTATGTATTTTGTGAACGTTAATCGTGAGTAATTAAGTAAATTCACTGGAAGTTTGCGGTGGGTATGCTAGTTCTGAACATCTAATGTAAAAAGCTGGTTTTTGATATAAATATGAACTTGATTGAACAAAACATGCATGTATTGTGTAACACAATGTCCTAGGAGTGTCATCTGATGAAGATCATCAAAGGTTAGTGCTGCATTTAGCTGTGGTTTTGGTTTTTGTGACATATATGCATGCTTTGAAAATGGCTGTGTGATTATTTTTGACAGGGTACTCTCCTGACATAATCTAATGTTTTGCTTTCGCTGTAAAGCCTTTTTGAAATCGGACAGTGTGGTTAGATTAATGAGAGTCTTGTCTTTAAAATGGTGTAAAATAGTCATAAGTTTGAGAAATGAAGTTAAAGCATTTATGAGGTATTTGTATTTCGCGCCACACGATTCCACTGGCTGTTGACTAGGTGGGACGCAAACGTCCCACATTGCCCAGGGTGGGACGTTTGAATTGGGACGTTTGCTCTCTAATTTTCTTTCTCTCTCTCTCTCTCTCAAGGGACTTGAGCCCTAGGACCATGCCTCAGGACTACCTGGCATGATGACTCCTTGCTGTCCCCAGTCCACCTGGCCGTGCTGCTGCTCCAGTTTCAACTGTTCTGCCTGCGGCTATGGGACCCTGACCTGTTCACCGGATGTGCTACCTGTCCCAGACCTGCTGTTTTCAACTCTATAGAGACAGCAGGAGCGGTGGAGATACTCTCAATGATCGGCTATGAAAAGCCAATTGACATTTACTCCTGAGGTGCTGTCTTGTTGCACCCTCGACAACTTTGACTATTATTATTTGACCCTGCTGGTCATTTATGAACATTTGAACATCTTGGCCATGTTCTGTTATAATCTCCACCCGGCACAGCCAGAAGAGGACTGGCCACCCCTCATAGCCTGGTTCCTCTCTAGGTTTCTTCCTCGGTTTTGGCCTTTCTAGGGAGTTTTTCCTAGCCACCGTGCTTCTACACCTGCATTGGTTACTGTTTGGGGTTTTAGGCTGGGTTTCTGTACAGCACTTTGATATATCAGCTGATGTAAGAAGGGCTTTATAAATACATTTGATGATAAACATATTCACCATTATTAAACATGATCTCCCCGTCATTAAACATGCTCACCATGATTACACATGTTCAACATTATGCTATTGGATTCAAACATATGTAGCGTATATGAGGCAAGTCATAGTCGTGGCCAAAAGTTTTGAGAATGCTGCCTCAGTTTGTATGATGGCAATTTGTATATACTCCAGAATGTTATTAAGAGTGATCAGATGAATTGCAATTAATTGCAAAGTTCCTCTTTGCCATGCAAATGAACTGAATCCCCCAAAAACATTTCCAGTGCATTTCAGCCCTGCCACAAAAGGACCAGTTGACATCATGTCAGTGATTCTCTCGTTGACGAGGACAAGGCTGGAGATCACTGTCATGCTGATTGAGTTCGAATAACAGACTGTAAGCTTCAAAAGGAGGGTGGTGTTTGGAATCATTGTTCTTCCTCTGTCAATCCATGGTTACCTGCAAGGAAACATGTGTCGTCATCATTGCTTTGCACATAAATGGCTTCACAGGCAAGGATATTGCTGCCAGTAAGATTGCACCTAAATCAACCATTTATCGGATCATCAAGAACTTCAAGGAGAGCGGTTCATTTGTTGTGAAGAAGGCTTCAGGGCGCCAAGAAAGTGCAGCAAGCGCCAGGACCGTCTCCTAAAGTTGATTCAGCTGTGGGATCGGGGCACCACCAGTACAGAGCATGCTCAGGAATGGCAGCAGGCAGGTGTGAGTGCATCTGCACGCACAGTGAGGCGAAGACTTTTAGAGGATGGCCTGGTGTCAAGAAGGGCAACAAAGAAGCCACTTCTCTCCAGGAAAAACATCAGGGACAGACTGATATTCTGCAAAAGGTACAGGGATTGGACTGCTGAGGACTGAGGTAAAGTCATTTTCTCTGATGAATCCCCTTTCCGATTGTTTGGGGAATCCGGAAAAAAACTTGTTCGGAGAAGACGAGGTGAGCGCTACCATCAGTCCTGTGTCATGCCAACAGTAAAGCATCCTGAGACGACTCATGTGTGGGGTTGCTTCTCAGCCAAGGGAGTGGGCTCGCTCACAATTTTGCCTAAGAACACAGCCATGAATAAAGAATGGTACCAACACATCCTCCAAGAGCAACTTTTCCCAACCATCCAGGAACAGTTTGGTGACGAACAATGCTTTTTCCAGCATGATGGAGCACCTTGCCATAATGCAAAAATGATAACTAAGTGGCTCGGAACAAAACATCGATATTTTCGGTCCATGGCCAGGAAACTCCCCAGACCTTAATACCATTGAGGACCTGTGGTCAATCCTCAAGAGGCGAGTGGACAAATCAAAACCAACAAATTCTGACAAAGTCCAAGCATTGATTATGCAAGAATGGGCTGCCATCAGTCAGGATGTAGCCCAGAAGTTAATTGACAGCATGCCAGGGCAGATTGCAGAGGTCTTGAAAAAGAAGGGTCAACACTGCCAATATTGACTCTGCATCAACTTCATGTAATTGTCAATAAAAGCCTTTGACACTTATGAAATGCTTGTAATTATACTTCAGTATTCCATAGTAACATCTGACAAAAATATCTAAAGACACTGAAGCAGCAAACTTTGTGGAAATTAATATTTGTGTCATTCTCAAAACTTTTGGCCACAACTGTACATTAAGCAGATGGTTTCGGGCCGCTCCACCAAAACAAGGCCTTTTACATCGCTTTGGCATTTAAAGAAATGTTTAAACACATTTATATATTTTTGGTGAAGCTTTTATTCCATTACCCCTTCCTGTTGCACACAACAAGCTTCCACTCATTCAGTTACATGGGGAATTTATGGCTGATTTAACATGAAAACCTTAACTCTGTTACTTTATAACCTCTTGAGTTGGGAAAACATGTTTTTATGAAGTTGAACATCTGCTCTTTATGACAGAATGTTAAAATTAGGTATGTTGTTTTTCACCAAGTCACACATCTCAAATACGCATTGAATTGGTGGAACGACCCTTTAGTCTGCATCCCAAATGTTAGCCTATTCCCTATATAGCGGACTACATTTGACCAGGGCCCATAGGGGCTATACAGGGAACAGGGTGCCATTTGGGAAGATGCCTTAGTCAATCAAGCTAATGTGTAAACGAGCGTGAATGATAAAAATCTTCCCCGAATTAGTTTGCCTTCTACATTACTCCACTTCATTGCTCTTGAGAGTGTGTCGGGGAAAATACACTTGACTTTAAGTACATTCCTCAAGGCAAATTACACACCAAACAGCATCATAAACTAACAAGGACACATTAAAATAACTACTTAATCCTGGTTGTCTTTTAATTTGTTTTGTTCTCCATGCGGATGGTTCTGGGTTGTAAGCAGTAACCAACCTAGAACATTAGAATCTAAAATGTACCGTCTCCATTCTGTCTAACGCATCCATGGGGTGTCCCAAATGGCACCCTATTCCCTATATAGTGCACTTATTTTGACCAGGGCCCATAGGGTTCTGTTTGGGACATAGCCATGGTGTTGAAGTCATCTATAACATTTACATGGATAGAGTCACATGGAGTCATATAGAGACATATGGAGACAGAAACATATGGAGACATATGGAGTCATATGGAGTCATATAGAGACATATGGAGTCATATAGAGACATATGGAGTCATATAGAGACATATGGAGTCATATGGAGTCATATGGAGACAGAAACATATGGAGACATATGGAGTCATATAGAGACATATGGAGACAGAAACATATGGAGACATATGGAGTCATATGGAGACATATGGAGTCATATGGAGTCATATAGAGACATATGGAGACAGAAACATATGGAGACATATGGAGTCATATAGAGACATATGGAGACATATGGAGTCATATAAAGACATATGGAGACAGAAACATATGGAGACATATGGAGTCATATAGAGACATATGGAGACATATGGAGTCATATGGAGTCATATAGAGACATATGGAGTCATATAGAGACATATGGAGTCATATGGAGTCATATGGAGACATATGGAGACAGAAACATATGGAGACATATGGAGTCATATAGAGATATATGGAGACAGAAACATATGGAGACATATGGAGTCATATGGAGACATATGGAGTCATATGGAGTCATATAGAGACATATGGAGACAGAAACATATGGAGACATATGGAGTCATATAGAGACTATGGAGCTGGACGGAGCATATGGAGTCATATAGAGACATATGGAGACAGAAACATATGGAGACATATGGAGTCATATAGAGACATATGGAGACATATAGAGACATATGGAGACATATGGAGTCATATAGAGATATATGGAGTCATATAGAGACATACGGTGTCATCACTACTCTGGACGGTTCTGACTTAGAATATGTGGACAACAACAAATACCTAGGTTTCTGGTTAGACTGAAACTCTCCTTCCAGACTCACATCAAACATCTCCAATCCAAAGTTACATCTAGAATTGGCTTCCTATTTCGCAACAAAGCATCCTTCACTCATGCTGCCAAACATACCCTCGTAAAGCTGACTATCCTACCGATCCTTGACTTCGGTGATGTAATTTATAAAATAGCCTCCAACACTCTACTCAGCAAATTGGATGCAGTCTATCACAGTGCCATCCGTTTTGTCACCAAAGCCCCATATACTACCCACCACTGCGACCTGTATGCTCTCGTTGGCTGGCCCTCGCTTCATATTCGTCGCCAAACCCACTGGCTCCAGGTCATCTATATGTCTTTGCTAGGTTAAGCCCCACCTTATCTCAGCACACTGGTCACCATAGCAGCACCCACCCAGCACGCGCTCCAGCAGGTATATTTCACTGGTCACCCCCAAAGCCAATTCCTCCTTTGGCCACCTTTCCTTCCAGTTCTCTGCTGCCAATGGCTGGAACGAAATGCAAAAATCTCTGAAGCTGGAGACTCATATTTCCCTCACTAACTTTAAGCATCAGCTGTCAGAGCAGCTCACAGATCACTGCACCTGTACACAGCCCATCTGTAAATAGCACATCCAACTACCTCCTACCCTCGCAACAGGTGTGGCAGAAATAGCCGAAATCTACTAATTTGAAGGGGTGTCCACATACTTATATATTTATGGTGTATTTAACCCCTTTTTTTGGTGTAGCCACAAAACGACCCTCATACTTCCATAATGTTTTTTAAAATCGGTAATCGTTACCTTCAGACGTTACACTTGTGGGGGTCGTAGAGAAAAACGGAGAACACCACCGTGTTGATGAGAAACTCCCCTTTCCACATTAGTTTGTAGACGAACTGTTCGAATGCTACAAACAGAAGTTGGCACATTGACAGTACCGACTTCAGACGAGTCCCCACCATCGTCCCCAGAATGGGGCTATATAAATAAATTTGATTTGAAATAAATGTGATTTGAATAGTCAAAGGTATATGAAAAACAAATGCTATAGAGATAAATAGTCCTATAATTCCTAGAATAACTACAACCTAAAACTTCTTAACTGGGAATATTGAAGACTCATGTTAAAATGAACCACCAGCTTTCATATGTTCTCATGTTCTGAGCAAGGAACTAAAACATTAGCTTTTTTACATGGCAAATATTGCACTTTTACTTTCTTCTCCAACACTGTTTTTGCATTATTTAAACCAAATTGAACATGTTTCATTATTTATTTGAGACTAAATAGATTTTATTTATGTATTATATTAAGATAAAATAAAAGTGTTCATTCAGTATTGTTGTAATTGTCATTATTACAAATATATATATATATAAAAATCGGCCGATTAATCGGTATCGGCTTTTTTTGGTCCTCCAATAATCGATATCGGCATTGAAAAATCATAATCAGTCGACCTCTAGTTCAGACACTACAGACCTTTTCATGACAAGACCGATTTGCAGGAAGTCTCATGGTTTGACCAACACCGCTCTAGTTCTGCCACCTTTCACCGCAGATGCAGAAGTGCGACATCGGGGGATTTGAGACGGAGCCAATGCAAAGAAGAAAAAAAAAAGATATCTCTAGCTTGATGGAGATTTTTTTTTGTATTATGTTACTTAGATTGATGCACCGGTGGGTCAATCGACTCTAGGCGGGGTTATATAATGGTTTACAGCTCTAAGTTATGAAGTACACATTACACACATAGGCTACACCTCATATATTAGCTACACACACACACACACATCATATTGGGCTGCTGTACATAGTATTCCATTAGTAATTTAATGAGCAGTGTGATTTCAAGTGTAGATCAGGAGAGAGACAGTCGTCTCCTCCCTCCTACCCAGGAACGCTGACTTGGCCTACGTCCTTAATGACATCATGTTCACTATGTATTGAACATGAGCCTATAGTGCTCTGGTCAGAAGTAACTATACAGTAACTATACAGTGACATCTATACAGTGACTATACAGTAACTATACAGTAACTATACAGTGACTATACAGTAATTATACAGTGACTATACAGTAACTATACAGTGATTATACAATAACTATACAGTAATTATACAGTGACTATACAATAACTATACAGTAATTATACAGTGACTATACAATAACTATACAGTAATTATACAGTGACTATACAGTAACTATACAGTAACTATATAGTAACTATACAGTAACAATACAGTGACTATACAGTGACTATACAGTAACTATACAGTAATATATACAGTAACTATACAGTAACTATACAGTGACTATACAGTAACTATACAGTGACTATACAATAACTATACAGTAACCATACAGTAACTGTACAGTAACTATACAGTGACTATACAGTGACTATACAGTAACCATACAGTAACTATACAGTGACTATACAGTAACTATACAGTGACTATACAGTAACTATACAGTGACTACATACAATAACTATACAGTAACCATACAGTAACTATACAGTAACTATACAGTGACTATACAGTTAGACTATACAGTAACTATACAGTAACCATACAGTGACTATACAGTAACATATACAGTGACTATACAGTAACAATACAGTGACTATACAGTAACTATACAGTAACTATACAGTAACCATACAGTGACTATACAGTAAATATACAGTGACTATACAGTAACTATACAGTAACCATACAGTGACTATACAGTAAATATACAGTGACTATACAGTAAATATACAGTAACAATACAGTGACTATACAGTAACTATACAGTAACCATACAGTGACTATACAGTAAATATACAGTAACTATACAGTAACCATACAGTGACTATACAGTAACAATACAGTGACTATACAGTGACTATAAAGTAACTACACAGTAACCATACAGTGACTATACAGTAAATATACAGTGACTATACAGTAACAATACAGTGACTATACAGTGACTATACAGTAACTATACAGTAACCATACAGTGACTATACAGTAAATATACAGTGACTATACAGTAAATATACAGTGACTATACAGTGACTATACAGTGACTATACAACTATACAGTGACTATACAGTTACTATACAGTGACTATACAATAACTATACAGTAACTATACAGTAACTATACAGTGACTATACAGTGCATTTGGAAAGTATTCAGACTCCTAAACTTTTAACCACATTTTGTTACTTTACATCCGTATTCTAAAATGGATTTTAAAATAAATTACCACACACAATAACCTATAATGACAAACCAAAAACAGGAATTTAGACATTTTTGCAGATTTATAGGAAAAAATATAAATAATAATAATACACATTTACATAAGTATTCAGAGCCTTTACTCCTTATTTTGTTGTAGCATCTTTGGCAACGATTACAGCAATTACAGCGATTACAGCCTTGAGTCTTCTTGGGTATAAAGGTTGACAAAAGTTTGGCACACCTGTATTTCGGGAGTTTTCTCCCATTATTCTCTGGAGATCATCTCAAGCTCTGTCAGGTTGGATGGGGAGCATCGCTGCACAGCTATTTTCAGGACTCTAGAGATGTTCGATCGGGTTCAAAACCGGGCTTTTGGGGAGCAAAAAAGCTAAGGACCCTAGGACCAAACACCTCCCTCTGCAACTGGATACAGGACTTGCTGATGGGCCGCCCACAGGTGATAAGGGTAGGCAACAACTCATCTTCCACGCTGATCCTCAACACGGGGGACCCTCAGGGGTGTGTGCTTAGTCCCCTCCTGCACTTCCTGTTCACCCACGACTGTGTGGCCAAGCGCGACTCCAACACCATCATTAAGTTTTGCTGACGACACAACAGTGGTAGGCCTGATCACTGATAACGATGAGACAGTCTACAGAGAGGAGGTCAAAGACCTGGCAGTGTGGTGCCAGGACAACCACCTCTCCTTCAATGTGATCAAGACAATGAGA
>NC_138311.1:55225000-55237500 GCF_965601325.2 Salmo salar | reverse complement strand
TCTAAATCCTGTCTAAGCCGGGGGGGGGGGGGGGGGGGGGTGTTCTACTAAGCTGCTCCCGGGGGACCTTCAGTCGAGTCCTAGAGCAAAACAACCGACATGTACGTGTTCGTGAGAGTCTCACCTTTCCACAGAGGGGTCTTATTTGTGTGTAGCCCAAACTGTTTGGACGCTGCAGACAGAAGACGGTAGATCGTCTGTATCAACTTCAGACGAGTCCCAATACACTTGTGGGCTCGTCTGAAACGGAGAACCACCATCATGTTTGTGAGAGTCTCATCTTTCCATAGTTAGGGGGTCATAAATGTAGGCCAAACTGACATTTTGTGAGAAGACTGATTCCACTGCAGATGTGGAATTGCGACATCGGTAGGATTATGCTAATTCGATTTCCGCGGAGGTTCGGGACATCAATTCTAGGGGGTTTGATTCTAGTTCCGTACTTCTACTTTAAGAAGCTTTATGAATCCTACAATAGAACTAATTCTAGTTCCGTACTTCTACTTCAAGAAGCTTTATGAATCCTACAATAGAACTAATTCTAGTTCCGTACTTCTACTTTAAGAAGCTTTATGAATCCTACAATAGAACTAATTCTAGTTCCGTACTTCTACTTTAAGAAGCTTTATGAATCCTACAATAGAACTAATTCTAGTTCCGTACTTCTACTTTAAGAAGCTTTATGAATCCTACAATAGAACTAATTCTAGTTCCGTACTTCTACTTTAAGAAGCTTTATGAATCCTACAATAGAACTAATTCTAGTTCCGCACTTCTACTTTAAGAAGCTTTATGAATCCTACAATAGAACTAATTCTAGTTCCGTACTTCTACTTTAAGAAGCTTTATGAATCCTACAATAGAACTAATTCTAGTTCCGTACTTCTACTTTAAGAAGCTTTATGAATCCTACAATAGAACTAATTCTAGTTCCGTACTTCTACTTTAAGAAGCTTTATGAATCCTACAATAGAACTAATTCTAGTTCCGTACTTCTACTTTAAGAAGCTTTATGAATCCTACAATAGAACTAATTCTAGTTCCGTACTTCTACTTTAAGAAGCTTTATGAATCCTACAATAGAACTAATTCTAGTTCCGTACTTCTACTTTAAGAAGCTTTATGAATCCTACAATAGAACTAATTCTAGTTCCGTACTTCTACTTTAAGAAGCTTTATGAATCCTACATTAGGACTAATTCTATTTCCGTACTTCTACTTTAAGAAGCTTTATGAATCCTACAATAGAACTAATTCTAGTTCCGTACTTCTACTTTAAGAAGCTTTATGAATCCTACAATAGAACTAATTCTAGTTCCGTACTTCTACTTTAAGAAGCTTTATGAATCCTACAATAGAACTAATTCTAGTTCCGTACTTCTACTTTAAGAAGCTTTATGAATCCTACAATAGAACTAATTCTAGTTCCGTACTTCTACTTTAAGAAGCTTTATGAATCCTACATTAGGACTAATTATATTTCCGTACTTCTACTTTAAGAAGCTTTATGAATCCTACAATAGAATTAATTCTAGTTCCGTACTTCTACTTTAAGAAGCTTTATGAATCCTACAATAGAACTAATTCTAGTTCCGTACTTCTACTTTAAGAAGCTTTATGAATCCTACAATAGAATTAATTCTAGTTCCGTACTTCTACTTTAAGAAGCTTTATGAATCCAGGCCCTGAAGCGTCACAGTGAGAGTTCATGCACCATGACCTCACAAAGTAAACTTAAGTCAATCCACAGAAACAAACACTCCTCACCTCCAACCAAATTTCATTCAACCTAAATGCCAATAAAAAGGGACAGAAGGGAGAAAAAAAATTTTGGTCTAAACCTAGGCCTATATCCAGGAAGTGAAAAATAAGAAAATAAAGAATTCAGGGCAGGGGGTTTAGACTTCAAAACGACATGAATTTAACGTCAACGTTGTTCTTACTACAGGGTGGGACAGGACATCAGAACGTCAAGAGCTTAGTCTATAATTTAGATAGTCTTAGAATTTAATTATTCCATCAACTACAAAAGTTGCTATAATGCCTTTTGTATAGCCTAAAAAAATAAATATAGATTTTACTAGTCGGAAGACATGTCACAGAGAGCAGTAGGCTTGTCTGTACAGTAGCCTGCATGGCATTCACCGGCAGCTATATCTGTTATTCACTACGTCTTTATCACCTTAACAACAAAACTAGCTACTTAAAAATCACCCCATCGACCATTCTCCACATCTCTACTAAAAGCACCATTATAGTCCGTGGCTAATGGCTAATGTGCTGGTGGTTCGTGAAACCCGCTGCTAAGGAGAATTATGTGGCATTCTGGGTAATTACTTACGGTTATACCAGGTTTATTATTGCCTCTGCTCCCTGTAGATGGGCGAGGCTTTTGTTCCAAACCTTGACAGCTAGGCTAAGCCTGGAGAAAACACCAGGATGCTCTTTACAAAGTCCTAAAGTCCCCCAATAAGGCTTAAATATAGGCCTATTTCTGGTGAATTATTTTCTGTCTTTTACAAGAGGGATGGAAAGTGGGGTATGGAGATGGGAGGAGGGCGTACAGGGGGGGATATATGAATATAGTTAATCAATGAGATGCAGGTTGGATTGAATACTGAGGCAGCTCTACATGTATTATTTCATGTCCTCATGTCTTCATGTCCTCATGTCCGCATGTCCTTATATCCACATGTCCACATGTCTTCATGTCCACATGTCTTCATGTCCTCATGTCCGCATGTCCTCATATCCACATGTCCTCATGTCTTCATGTCTTCATGTCCTCATGTCCACATGTCTTCATGTCTTCATGTCCACATGTCTTCATGTCCACATGTCCTCATGTCTTCGTGTCCACATGTCCACATGTCTTCATGTCCTCATGTCCACATGTCCTCATGTCTTCATGTCCTCATGTCCACATGTCTTCATGTTTTCATGTCCTCATGTCCGCATGTTCTCATGTCCGCATGTCCACATGTCCTCATGTCCACATGTCTTCATGTCCTCATGTCCACATGTCCTCATGTCCACATGTCCTCATGTCCACGTCCTCATGTCCACATGTCCTCATGTCCATGTCCTCATGTCCACATGTCCACATGTCCTCATGTCCACATGTCTTCATGTCTTCATGTCCTCATGTCCTCATGTCCACATGTCCTCATGTCCACATGTCTTCATGTCTTCATGTGCTCATGTCTTCATGTCCTCATGTCCACATGTCCTCATGTCCACATGTCCTCATGTCCTCATCTGCAATCCAATCCACCAAACAACATAAACAAATGTTGAGTTCAAAATCCTTCCATCATGAGACAAACTAACATTTTCCTCCCAAACACGGGTTTAAATGTTGAGGGGAAGACAAGTGCTTTTGAAACATATTCCAGATGATCCATCCAGGAGCTCTGGGAAGAAAAACATCATTATCATCAGGACAGAGATCAATCTCTCAAAACACTAACGCACATCTGTTCCAACTGCCAAATCGTCTAAATTAGCTATTTTACACACACACACACACACACACACACACACACACACACACACACACACACACACACACACACACACACACACACACACACACACACACACACACACACACACACACAGGCACCACACACACACCACACACACACACACACACACACACACACACACACACACACACACACACACACATCTGTTCCAACTGCCAAATCGTCACTACCACCCAACGCTGCTAAATGAAATATTTTCATAAGCTCTTAATAGGCTAATTTAGAGTAGCACTAATTAACTCATTACTTATGGGGGTCTACAAGGAGGACAGAGATACGAAGCCCTTCTGAAAAGAAGAGAGAGAGAGAGAGGGGGGAAACAGAGAGGAGAGAGAGGGGGGAAACAGAGAGGAGAGAGAGGGGGGAAACAGAGAGGAGAGAGAGGGGGTAAAAAGAGAGGAGAGAGAGGGGGGAAACAGAGAGGAGAGAGAGGGGGTAAACAGAGAGGAGAGAGAGGGGGGAAACAGAGAGGAGAGAGAGGGGGGAAACAGAGAGGAGAGAGAGGGGGGAAACAGAGAGGAGAGAGAGGGGGGAAACAGAGAGGAGAGAGAGGGGGTAAACAGAGAGGAGAGAGAGGGGGTAAACAGAGAGGAGAGAGAGGGCGGGAAACAGAGAGGAGAGAGAGGGGGTAAACAGAGAGGAGAGAGAGGGGGGAAACAGAGAGGAGAGAGAGGGGGGAAACAGAGAGGAGAGAGAGGGGGGAAACAGAGAGGAGAGAGAGGGGGTAAACAGAGAGGAGAGAGAGGGGGGAAACAGAGAGGAGAGAGGATATAATATGTCTTATAACGAGCAGCTGCGTGAAACCCACACTATTATTTACAAATGATCAACATGGTTTGTGGCCCCGATGGCTGCAGGGCCTGGTAATTAACTAGCACATAAGGAGAGGTGGGGCCATATGATAGGGTTTGAATTACCAATCGGAATAAATTAGTCCATTAAATTAGATTTCATAATTCTTTAATTGCGTGTTTTTTTTTGTTTTTTTTAGGTGGCCGTGTCCCCTTGATACAGGAACACGACAGAGGTCCAGGCGTGACAACACGTCGTGTGGAGAGAGGATATCCTTTTAGTCCCTACTTAGAGCAGATGGGGTCATTTCACAGCGGCTTGATGAGGAGAGAATTTGAGGTTTGAGGAGAGAATTCCCCAGTGAGACAACATCGATGTTGTTTTCTCAAGAGGTTTGGAGGGAATCACACCACTGCATTCTGAACTGGCTGCTTCCGGAGGTGGGTACAACAGAAACGGAATCTACATCCAGTCCACCCAAACCATTTATTATTAGTATTACTTTACATTTTAGTCCTTTAGCTCTTATCCAAAGCAACTTACAGTAACGACAGAATGCCTTTCCATACTTTCTTCTGTACTGGTCCACCCGTAGGAATCAAACCCACAACCCTGGCATTGCAAGCACTATGTTCTACCAACTGAGCCACAAGGGATTCAGACTTGAATGGGGAGGGATTCTATGGTGGGTAAAGGGTACAGGGTTTAGCAGGAGTAAAGGTGGGGAATCCATGGATCTGAACCAGGGAGGGTTATCTCTCCTCCTCCTGTCTAGGATCTGAACCAGGGAGGGCTATCCCTCCTCCTCCTTTCTAGGATCTGAACCAGGGAGGGCTATCCCTCCTCCTCCTGTCTAGGATCTGAACCAGGGAGGGCTATCCCTCCTCCTCCTGTCTAGGATCTGAACCAGGGAGGGCTATCCCTCCTCCTCCTGTCTAGGATCTGAACCAGGGAGGGATCCCCTCCTCCTGTCTGATTAGAGGTCTGGGCCCATGCCACAGCTCTGCGTTGCCAGCCCACACAGTTACTAATACTCAGACAAGGACCCCTGTTGTGTTGACTGGAGTCCACCACCACCACCTCTCTTCTCTATTCTCTCTTCTCTCTTCTCTTCCTCCACACTGTTCATGCTTACGTCCTCTTCCCCCCTTTTCCTCCTCAGTACTGAGCTCTCCATCTCCCACCCTGTCCAACCGTGACCACGTCATACAAGTCCCATTACTACAGTTCAAGACCGTAGACAGCACAGTCCTTCGAGCCCCTCAGTTTATCTATCCTGAATTGTTCATGTCTGTTCTGCTTGAAGAGATGATAAATTAAACCCCACAACAACAATGGATGTGTCCCAAACGCCACCCTATTCCCCATATAGTGCACCGCTATCGACCCGACAACGCTACGGGCCCCGGTCAAAAGTAGTGCGCTAAATAGGGAATATCCAGATCTTCTCAGAAGGGTTAATAAATGAAAAGTCTAGCAGACCACACAGCACAGCAAAAGGGTCATGATTCTTTTAAACAAGCAGCTCTTTTTCTTGTTAGGGGACGGTCACAAATGACTGCATCTGAGGAATCATCAGCTTTATAGGCAAGACTGAGTGACCTGTCTGACTGCTAGAGACACAAGACTCGGTGGCAGGGATTCAAGCTCTCGTTCTGGTTGAGTGGAGTATAGGAGGGAGAAGATCACAACTTAATTGACTGAACAAGATTGACTGAACAGGCTGGCTAGTGCTCCACTTCAGCCGTGGCAGGTCTGACCTCTCACAGTCAAGGTCTATGGGGCCACAGCCTGAATACACTGAACACAATGGCTGGCTACTGCTCCAGCTAGCCTGACTGAGTGGGGCTGGGGCTACTGACTGACCGGCTGTCTGGCTAGACCGACTGGCCAACTGGCTAGCTGGCTGGCTGACCGGCTGTGTGTCTGACTGGCTAGCTGACTGGCTGGCTGGCTGGCTGGCTGGCTGACTGACCGACTGGCCAACTGGCTTGCTGGCTGGCTGGCTGACCGACCGACTGGCCTACTGGCTAGCTGGCTGACCGACTGGCTGGTTAGCTGGCTGACTGACTGGCTAGCTGACCGACTGGCTGGTTACCTGACTCACTGATCTGCAGGGTCCGGCCTCTCACAACCAGGGTCCAGTCTCTCACAGCCAGGGTCCGGCCTCTCACAGCCAGGGTCCGGCCTCTCACAGCCAGGGTCCGGCCTCTCACAGCCAGGGTCCGGCCTCTCACAGCCAGGGTCCTGGCCTCTCACAGCCAGGGTCCGGCCTCTCACAGTCAGGGTCCGGCCTCTCACAGTCAGGGTCCGGCCTCTCACAGTCAGGGTCCGGCCTCTCACAGCCAGGGTCCGGCCTCTCACAGTCAGGGTTTATGAGGCCCCAGGAGAAGATCAGGACTTCACTGCCTGGTACGGCAATTGCTCGGCCTCTGACCGCAAGGCACTACAGAGGGTAGTGCGTACGGCCCAGTACATCACTAAGCTTCCTGCCATCCAGGACCTCTACACCAGGCGGTGTCAGAGGAAGGCCCTACAAATTGTCAAAGACCCCAGTCACCCCAGTCATAGACTGTTCTCTCTGTTACCACACGGCAAGCGGTACCGGAGTGCCAAGTCTAGGACAAAAATGCTTCAACAGTTTTTACCCCCAAACCATAAGACTCCTGAACACGTTACCAAATGGCTAACCGGACTATTTGCATTGTGTGCCCCCCCTCCAAATCTCTTTTTATGCTGCTGCTACTCTCTGTTTATCATATATGCATAGTCACTTTAACTATACAATCATGTACATACTATCTCAATAGGCCTGACCAACCAGTGCTCCCGCACATTGGCTAACCGGGCTGCATTGTGTCCCGCCACCTGCCAACCCCTCTTTTACTCTGCTGCTACTCTCTGTTCATCATATATGCATAGTCACTTTAACCATATCTACATGTACATACTACCTCAATCAGCCTGACTAACCGGTGTCTGTATGTAGCCTCGCTACTGTATATAGCCTCAATACTGTATATAGCCTCTCTACTGTATATAGCCTCTCTACTGTATATAGCCTCTCTACTGTATATAGCCTCTCTACTGTTATAGTCTCACTACTGTATATAGCCTCGCTACTGTATATAGCCTCAATTCTGTATATATCCTCTCTACTGTATATAGCCTCTCTACTGTATATAGCCTCTACTGTATATAACCTCTCTACTGTATATAGCCTCTCTACTGTTATAGTCTCACTACTGTATATAGCCTCACTACTGTATATAGCCTCTCTACTGTATATAGCCTCGCTACTGTATATAGCTTCTCTACTGTATATAGCCTCTCTACTGTATATAGCCTCTCTACTGTATGTAGCCTCTACTGTATATAGCCTCTCTACTGTATATAGCCTCTCTACTGTATATAGCCTCTCTACTGTATATAACCTCTCTACTGTATATAGCCTCTCTAGCTGTATATAGCCTCTCTACTGTATATAGCCTCTCTACTGTATATAAGCCTCTCTACTGTATAAAGCCTCTCTACTGTATATAGCCTCTCTACTTTATATAGCCCCTCTACGGTATATAGCCTCTCTACTGTATATAACCTCTCTACTGTATATAGCCTCTCTACTGTATATAGCCTCTCTACTGTATATAGCCTCTCTACTGTATGTAGCCTCTCTACTGTATATAGCCTCTCTACTGTATATAACCTCTCTACTGTATATAGCCTCTCTACTGTATATAGCCTCTCTACTGTATATAACCTCTCTACTGTATATAGCCTCTCTACTGTATATAGCCTCTCTACTGTATATAGCCTCTCTACTGTATATAGCCTCTCTACTGTATATAACCTCTCTACTGTATAAAGCCTCTCTACTGTATATAGCCTCTCTACTTTATATAGCCCCTCTACGGTATATAGCCTCTCTACTGTATATAACCTCTCTACTGTATATATCCTCTCTACTGTATATAGCCTCTCTACTGTATATAGCCTCTCTACTGTATATAACCTCTCTACTGTATATAGCCTCTCTACTGTATATAGCCTCTCTACTGTATATAACCTCTCTACTGTATAAAGCCTCTCTACTGTATATAACCTCTCTACTGTATATAGCGTCTCTACTGTATATAACCTCTCTACTGTATATAGCCTCTACTGTATATAGCCTCTCTACTTTATATAGCCCCTCTACGGTATATAGCCTCTCTACTGTATATAACCTCTCTACTGTATATAACCTCTCTACTGTATATAACCTCTCTACTGTATATAGCCTCTCTACTGTATATAACCTCTCTACTGTATATAACCTCTCTACTGTATATAGCCTCTCTACTGTATATAACCTCTCTACTGTATATAGCCTCTCTACTGTATATAGCCTCTCTACTTTATATAGCCTCTACTGTATATAACCTCTCTACTGTATATAGCCTCTCTACTGTATATATCCTCTCTACTGTATATAGCCTCTCTACTGTATATAGCCTCTCTACTGTATATAGCCTCTCTACTGTATATAACCTCTCTACTGTATATAGCCTCTCTACTGTATATAGCCTCTCTACTGTATATAACCTCTCTACTGTATATAGCGTCTCTACTGTATATAGCCTCTCTACTTTATATAGCCTCTCTACTGTATATAGCCTCTCTACTGTATATAACCTCTCTACTGTATAAAGCCTCTCTACTGTATATAGCCTCTCTACTTTATATAGCCCCTCTACGGTATATAGCCTCTCTACTGTATATAACCTCTCTACTGTATATAGCCTCTCACTGTATATAGCCTCTCTACTGTATATAGCCTCTCTACTGTATATAGCCTCTCTACTTTATATAGCCTCTCTACTTTATATAGCCTCTACTGTATATAACCTGTCTTTTTACTGTTGTTTTATTTCTTTACTTACCTATTGTTCACCTAATACCTTTTTTTGCACTATTGGTTAGAGCCTGTAAGTAAGCATTTCACTGTGAGGTCTACACCTGTTGTATTCAGCATTTCACTGTAAGGTCTACACCTGTTGTATTCAGCATTTCACTGTAAGGTCTACTACACCTGTTGTATTCAGCATTTCACTGTAAGGTCTACTACACCTGTTGTATTCAGCATTTCACTGTGAGGTCTACTACACCTGTTGTATTCAGCGATTTCACTGTGAGGTCTACTACACCTGTTGTATTCAGCATTTCACTGTGAGGTCTACTACACCTGTTGTATTCAGCATTTCACTGTAAGGTCTACTACACCTGTTGTATTCAGCATTTCACTGTGAGGTCTACTACACCTGTTGTATTCAGCATTTCACTGTGAGGTCTACTACACCTGTTGTATTCAGCATTTCACTGTAAGGTCTACTACACCTGTTGTATTCAGCATTTCACTGTGAGGTCTACTACACCTGTTGTATTCAGCATTTCACTGTGAGGTCTACTACACCTGTTGTATTCAGCATTTCACTGTAAGGTCTACTACACCTGTTGTATTCAGCATTTCACTGTAAGGTCTACTACACCTGTTGTATTCAGCATTTCACTGTAAGGTCTACTACACCTGTTGTATTCAGCATTTCACTGTGAGGTCTACTACACCTGTTGTATTCAGCATTTCACTGTGAGGTCTACTACACCTGTTGTATTCAGCACAGGTGACAAATAAACTTTGATTTGATTTGATTCATTGACTGAACAACATGGCTACTTGGCTACTGCTTCACCCCGATTTCCAGCCTGAATATGTGATGTGGTGCTGGTTGGTTCCTGCAGGGCCACAACCTCTCACAGCAGGGCCAGCAGGGCCACATCCTCTCACAGCAGGACCAGCAGGGCCACATCCTTTCACAGCAGGGCCATAAGGGCCACATCCTCTCACAGCTTCTAACCCTACTCCACTTATTCATTATCTCACACTGAATATTAATGAGTTGACAAGGAGGTGAGCCAATAGCTACTTCCTGCTGGGGGTTAAAGGGGATTGGATGAGGGAAGAGGTAATATTATAATCACTAATCAGGTCCACTCTAGATCGCAGCCTCTCCTGTTGGGTCTACTCGATCCTATTGGCCAAGGAGAGGGTGGAATTCTGTGTACTCAACCCTATTGGCCAAGGAGAGGATGGAATGTTGTGTGTACTCGATCCTATTGGCCAAGGAGAGGTTGGAATTCTGTGTACTCAACCCTATTGGCCAAGGAGAGGATGGAATTATGTGTACTCAACCCTATTGGCCAAGGAGAGGATGGAATGCTGTATGTACTCGACCCTATTGGCCAAGGAGAGGATGGAATGCTGTATGTACTCGACCCTATTGGCCAAGGAGAGGATGGAATGCTGTGTGTACTCAACCCTATTGGCCAAGGAGAGGATGGAATGTTGTGTGTACTCGACCCTATTGGCCAAGGAGGGGATGGAATGTTGTGTGTACTCGACCCTATTGGCCAAGGAGGGGATGGAATGTTGTGTGTACTCAACCCTATTGGCCAAGGAGAGGATGGAATGTTGTGTGTACTCAACCCTATTGGCCAAGGAGAGGATGGAATGCTGTGTGTACTCGACCCTATTGGCCAAGGAGAGGATGGAATGTTGTGTGTACTCAACCCTATTGGCCAAGGAGAGGATGGAATGTTGTGTGTACTCAACCCTATTGGCCAAGGAGAGGATGGAATGCTGTATGTACTCGACCCTATTGGCCAAGGAGGGGATGGAATGCTGTATGTACTCGACCCTATTGGCCAAGGAGAGGATGGAATGCTGTGTGTACTCGACCCTATTGGCCAAGGAGAGGATGGAATGCTGTATGTACTCAACCCTATTGGCCAAGGAGAGGATGGAATGTTGTGTGTACTCGACCCTATTGGCCAAGGAGAGGATGGAATGCTGTATGTACTCAACCCTATTGGCCAAGGAGAGGATGGAATGTTGTGTGTACTCGACCCTATTGGCCAAGGAGAGGATGGAATGCTGTGTGTACTCAACCCTATTGGCCAAGGACAGGATGGAATGTTGTGTGTACTCGACCCTATTGGCCAAGGAGAGGATGGAATGCTGTGTGTTCTCGACCCTATTGGAGGTTGGTGTGAGAGGAGGAGCTCCAAATCAGTTGTATGTTAGTCATCGTAGCTCCTGCTACATGCTGTGATTCATAGCTGATTAGCTTTGATTAAAACCAACTTAACAAAGAGCTCAGGAGGACTACATGAGAGACAGAGCATTGAAACAAAGACATCAATTTAACAGGTTAACCTTCAGTTTCTCAGTGTTCTTTACGTTATTCTGTTTTCTTATAAAACAACCCCAAAAAAATATTTAACCTTTATTTAACTAGGCAAGTCAGTTAAGAACAAATTCTGATTTTACAATGATGGCCCACTCCGGCCAAACCCTCCCTTAACCCAGACGACGCTGGGCCAATTGTGCGCCGCCCTATAGGACTCCCGATCACAGCTGGTTGTGACACAGCCCTGGATCGAACCAGGGTTTGTAGTGATGCCTCTAGCACTGAGATGCAGTGCCTTAGACCGCTGAACCAGGGTCTGTAGTGACGCCTCTAACACTGAGATGCAGTGCCTTAGACCGCTGAACCAGGGTCTGTAGTGACGCCTCTAGCACTGAGATGCAGTGCCTTGGACCGCTGAACCAGGGTCTGTAGTGACGCCTCCAGCACTGAGATGCAGTGCCTTAGACCGCTGAACCAGGGTCTGTAGTGACACCTCTAGCACTGAGATGCAGTGCCTTAGACCACTGAACCAGGGTCTGTAGTGACGCCTCCAGCCGCTGAACCAGGGTCTGTAGTGACGCCTCTAGCACCGAGATGCAGTACCTTAGACCGTCGTGCCACTCGGGAGCCCTTCAAGACACATCAAGACACAAACTGTACCTTTAGGCTGAAATATCTCTCTCTCTCGTTCTCTCTCTCGACATAGTGGATATGAGGTATAACAGTGACTGGTTAACACCTCGTCTGGGTCCTGGTATAACAGTGACTGGTTAACACCTCATCTGGGTCCTGGTATAATAGTGACTGGTTAACACCTCGTCTGGGTCCTGGTATAACAGTGACTGGTTAACACCTCGTCTGGGTCCTGGTATAATAGTGACTGGTTAACACCTCGTCTGGGTCCTGGTATAACAGTGACTGGTTAACACCTCGT
>NC_138311.1:55155000-55220000 GCF_965601325.2 Salmo salar | reverse complement strand
ACTCTGTTGTACACTATGTAGGGGATAGGGTGCTCTAGTCTGTACTCTGTTGTACACTATGTAGGGAATAGGGTGCTATAGTCTGTACTCTGTTGTACACTATGTAGGGAATAGGGTGCTATAGTCTACTCTGTCGTACACTATGTAGGGAATAGGGTGCTATAGTCTGTACTCTGTTGTACACTATGTAGGGAATAGTGTGCTATAGTCTACTCTGTACTCTGTTGTACACTATGTAGGGAATAGGGTGCTCTAGTCTGTACTCTGTTGTACACTATGTAGGGAATAGTGTGCTCTAGTCTGTACTCTGTTGTACACTATGTAGGGAATAGGGTGCTATAGTCTACTCTGTTGTACACTATGTAGGGAATAGGGTGCTATAGTCTACTCTGTTGTACACTATGTAGGGAATAGGGTGCTATAGTCTGTACTCTGTTGTACACTATGTAGGGAATAGGGTGCTATAGTCTGTACTCTGTTGTACACTATGTAGGGAATAGGGTGCTCTAGTCTGTACTCTGTTGTACACTATGTAGGGAATAGGGTGCTATAGTCTGTACTCTGTTGTACACTATGTAGGGAATAGGGTGCTATAGTCTACTCTGTCGTACACTATGTAGGGAATAGGGTGCTATAGTCTGTACTCTGTTGTACACTATGTAGGGAATAGGGTGCTCTAGTCTGTACTCTGTTGTACACTATGTAGGGAATAGGGTGCTCTAGTCTGTACTCTGTTGTACACTATGTAGGGAATAGGGTGCTCTAGTCTGTACTCTGTTGTACACTATGTAGGGAATAGGGTGCTATAGTCTGTACTCTGTTGTACACTATGTAGGGAATAGGGTGCTATAGTCTACTCTGTTGTACACTATGTAGGGAATAGGGTGCTATAGTCTGTACTCTGTTGTACACTATGTAGGGAATAGGGTGCTCTAGTCTACTCTGTCGTACACTATGTAGGGAATAGGGTGCTATAGTCTGTACTCTGTTGTATACTATGTAGGGAATAGGGTGCTATAGTCTACTCTGTTGTACACTATGTAGGGAATAGGGTGCTATAGTCTACTCTGTTGTACACTATGTAGGGAATAGGGTGCTATAGTCTACTCTGTTGTATACTATGTAGGGAATAGGGTGCTATAGTCTGTACTCTGTTGTACACTATGTAGGGAATAGGGTGCTATAGTCTACTCTGTTGTACACTATGTAGGGAATAGGGTGCTATAGTCTACTCTGTTGTACACTATGTAGGGAATAGGGTGCTATAGTCTGTACTCTGTTGTACACTATGTAGGGAATAGGGTGCTATAGTCTGTACTCTGTTGTACACTATGTAGGGAATAGGGTGCTATAGTCTGTACTCTGTTGTACACTATGTAGGGAATAGGGTGCTATAGTCTGTACTCTGTCGTACACTATGTAGGGAATAGGGTGCTATAGTCTGTACTCTGTTGTACACTATGTAGGGAATAGGGTGCTATAGTCTACTCTGTCGTACACTATGTAGGGAATAGGGTGCTATAGTCTACTCTGTTGTACACTATGTAGGGAATAGGGTGCTATAGTCTGTACTCTGTTGTACACTATGTAGGGAATAGGGTGCTCTAGTCTACTCTGTCGTACACTATGTAGGGAATAGGGTGCTATAGTCTGTACTCTGTTGTATACTATGTAGGGAATAGGGTGCTATAGTCTACTCTGTTGTACACTATGTAGGGAATAGGGTGCTATAGTCTACTCTGTTGTACACTATGTAGGGAATAGGGTGCTATAGTCTACTCTGTTGTATACTATGTAGGGAATAGGGCGCTATAGTCTGTACTCTGTTGTACACTATGTAGGGAATAGGGTGCTATAGTCTGTACTCTGTTGTACACTATGTAGGGAATAGGGTGCTATAGTCTACTCTGTTGTACACTATGTAGGGCATAGGGTGCTATAGTCTACTCTGTTGTACACTATGTAGGGAATAGGGTGCTATAGTCTACTCTGTTGTACACTATGTAGGGAATAGTGTGCTATAGTCTGTACTCTGTTGTACACTATGTAGGGAATAGGGTGCTATAGTCTGTACTCTGTTGTACACTATGTAGGGAATAGGGTGCTATAGTCTGTACTCTGTTGTACACTATGTAGGGAATAGGGTGCTATAGTCTGTACTCTGTTGTACACTATGTAGGGAATAGGGTGCTCTAGTCTGTACTCTGTTGTACACTATGTAGGGAATAGGGTGCTATAGTCTGTACTCTGTTGTACACTATGTAGGGAATAGGGTGCTATAGTCTGTACTTGTCGTACACTATGTAGGGAATAGGGTGCTATAGTCTACTCTGTTGTACACTATGTAGGGAATAGGGTGCTATAGTCTACTCTGTTGAACACTATGTAGGGAATAGGGTGCTATAGTCTGTACTCTGTTGTACACTATGTAGGGAATAGGGTGCTATAGTCTGTACTCTGTTGTACACTATGTAGGGAATAGGGTGCTATAGTCTGTACTCTGTTGTACACTATGTAGGGAATAGGGTGCTATAGTCTGTACTCTGTTGTACACTATGTAGGGAATAGGGTGCTATAGTCTACTCTGTTGTACACTATGTAGGGAATAGGGTGCTATAGTCTACTCTGTTGTACACTATGTAGGGAATAGGGTGCTATAGTCTACTCTGTTGTACACTATGTAGGGAATAGGGTGCTATAGTCTGTACTCTGTTGTACAATATGTAGGGAATAGGGTGCTATAGTCTGTACTCTGCTGTATACTATGTAGGGAATAGGGTGCTATAGGCTGTACTCTGTTGTACACTATGTAGGGAATAGGGTGCTCTAGTCTGTACTCTGTTGTACACTATGTAGGGAATAGGGTGCTATAGTCTACTCTGTCGTACACTATGTAGGGAATAGGGTGCTATAGTCTGTACTCTGTTGTACACTATGTAGGGAATAGGGTGCTCTAGTCTGTACTCTGTTGTACACTATGTAGGGAATAGGGTGCTATAGTCTGTACTCTGTTGTACACTATGTAGGGAATAGGGTGCTATAGTCTACTCTGTCGTACACTATGTAGGGAATAGGGTGCTATAGTCTGTACTCTGTTGTACACTATGTAGGGAATAGGGTGCTATAGTCTACTCTGTACTCTGTTGTACACTATGTAGGGAATAGGGTGCTCTAGTCTGTACTCTGTTGTACACTATGTAGGGAATAGGGTGCTCTAGTCTGTACTCTGTTGTACACTATGTAGGGAATAGGGTGCTATAGTCTGTACTCTGTTGTACACTATGTAGGGGATAGGGTGCTCTAGTCTGTACTCTGTTGTACACTATGTAGGGAATAGGGTGCTATAGTCTGTACTCTGTTGTACACTATGTAGGGAATAGGGTGCTATAGTCTACTCTGTCGTACACTATGTAGGGAATAGGGTGCTATAGTCTGTACTCTGTTGTACACTATGTAGGGAATAGGGTGCTATAGTCTACTCTGTACTCTGTTGTACACTATGTAGGGAATAGGGTGCTATAGTCTGTACTCTGTTGTACACTATGTAGGGAATAGGGTGCTATAGTCTACTCTGTCGTACACTATGTAGGGAATAGGGTGCTATAGTCTGTACTCTGTTGTACACTATGTAGGGAATAGGGTGCTATAGTCTACTCTGTACTCTGTTGTACACTATGTAGGGAATAGGGTGCTCTAGTCTGTACTCTGTTGTACACTATGTAGGGAATAGGGTGCTCTAGTCTGTACTCTGTTGTACACTATGTAGGGAATAGGGTGCTCTAGTCTGTACTCTGTTGTACACTATGTAGGGGATAGGGTGCTCTAGTCTGTACTCTGTTGTACACTATGTAGGGAATAGGGTGCTATAGTCTGTACTCTGTTGTACACTATGTAGGGAATAGGGTGCTATAGTCTACTCTGTCGTACACTATGTAGGGAATAGGGTGCTATAGTTTGTACTCTGTTGTACACTATGTAGGGAATAGGGTGCTATAGTCTACTCTGTACTCTGTTGTACACTATGTAGGGAATAGGGTGCTCTAGTCTGTACTCTGTTGTACACTATGTAGGGAATAGTGTGCTCTAGTCTGTACTCTGTTGTACACTATGTAGGGAATAGGGTGCTCTAGTCTGTACTCTGTTGTACACTATGTAGGGGATAGGGTGCTCTAGTCTGTACTCTGTTGTACACTATGTAGGGAATAGGGTGCTCTAGTCTGTACTCTGTTGTACACTATGTAGGGAATAGGGTGCTATAGTCTGTACTCTGTTGTACACTATGTAGGGAATAGGGTGCTATAGTCTACTCTGTTGTACACTATGTAGGGAATAGGGTGCTATAGTCTGTACTCTGTTGTACACTATGTAGGGAATAGGGTGCTCTAGTCTACTCTGTCGTACACTATGTAGGGAATAGGGTGCTATAGTCTGTACTCTGTTGTATACTATGTAGGGAATAGGGTGCTATAGTCTACTCTGTTGTACACTATGTAGGGAATAGGGTGCTATAGTCTACTCTGTTGTACACTATGTAGGGAATAGGGTGCTATAGTCTACTCTGTTGTATACTATGTAGGGAATAGGGTGCTATAGTCTGTACTCTGTTGTACACTATGTAGGGAATAGGGTGCTATAGTCTACTCTGTTGTACACTATGTAGGGAATAGGGTGCTATAGTCTGTACTCTGTTGTACACTATGTAGGGAATAGGGTGCTATAGTCTACTCTGTTGTACACTATGTAGGGAATAGGGTGCTATAGTCTACTCTGTTGTACACTATGTAGGGAATAGGGTGCTATAGTCTGTACTCTGTTGTACACTATGTAGGGAATAGGGTGCTATAGTCTGTACTCTGTTGTACACTATGTAGGGAATAGGGTGCTATAGTCTGTACTCTGTTGTACACTATGTAGGGAATAGGGTGCTATAGTCTGTACTCTGTCGTACACTATGTAGGGAATAGGGTGCTATAGTCTGTACTCTGTTGTACACTATGTAGGGAATAGGGTGCTATAGTCTACTCTGTCGTACACTATGTAGGGAATAGGGTGCTATAGTCTACTCTGTTGTACACTATGTAGGGAATAGGGTGCTATAGTCTGTACTCTGTTGTACACTATGTAGGGAATAGGGTGCTCTAGTCTACTCTGTCGTACACTATGTAGGGAATAGGGTGCTATAGTCTGTACTCTGTTGTATACTATGTAGGGAATAGGGTGCTATAGTCTACTCTGTTGTACACTATGTAGGGAATAGGGTGCTATAGTCTACTCTGTTGTACACTATGTAGGGAATAGGGTGCTATAGTCTACTCTGTTGTATACTATGTAGGGAATAGGGCGCTATAGTCTGTACTCTGTTGTACACTATGTAGGGAATAGGGTGCTATAGTCTGTACTCTGTTGTACACTATGTAGGGAATAGGGTGCTATAGTCTACTCTGTTGTACACTATGTAGGGCATAGGGTGCTATAGTCTACTCTGTTGTACACTATGTAGGGAATAGGGTGCTATAGTCTACTCTGTTGTACACTATGTAGGGAATAGTGTGCTATAGTCTGTACTCTGTTGTACACTATGTAGGGAATAGGGTGCTATAGTCTGTACTCTGTTGTACACTATGTAGGGAATAGGGTGCTATAGTCTGTACTCTGTTGTACACTATGGAGGGAATAGGGTGCTATAGTCTGTACTCTGTTGTACACTATGTAGGGAATAGGGTGCTCTAGTCTGTACTCTGTTGTACACTATGTAGGGAATAGGGTGCTATAGTCTGTACTCTGTCGTACACTATGTAGGGAATAGGGTGCTATAGTCTACTCTGTTGTACACTATGTAGGGAATAGGGTGCTATAGTCTACTCTGTTGTACACTATGTAGGGAATAGGGTGCTATAGTCTGTACTCTGTTGTACACTATGTAGGGAATAGGGTGCTATAGTCTGTACTCTGTTGTACACTATGGAGGGAATAGGGTGCTATAGTCTACTCTGTTGTACACTATGTAGGGAATAGGGTACTATAGTCTGTACTCTGTTGTACACTATGTAGGGAATAGGGTGCTATAGTCTGTACTCTGTTGTACACTATGTAGGGAATAGGGTGCTATAGTCTACTCTGTTGTACACTATGTAGGGAATAGGGTGCTATAGTCTACTCTGTCGTACACTATGTAGGGAATAGGGTGCTATAGTCTACTCTGTTGTACACTATGTAGGGAATAGGGTGCTATAGTCTACTCTGTCGTACACTATGTAGGGAATAGGGTGCTATAGTCTGTACTCATGAAACATGAAAGAATGATAGTAAAAAGCTTTGGAGTAAAGCCAGTGTGTCGATGACAACACTTTACACGTCAGATCAGTGTTGTGATCAGCGAGTAATATTTGTAATTGCATATAACTGCCTTGATGTTGCTGGACCCCTTGAAGAGTAGCTGCTGCCTTGACAGGAACTAATGGGGATCCATAATAAACCCCAGGAAGAGTAGCTGCTGCCTTGGCAGGAACTAACGGGGATCCATAATAAACCCCAGGAAGTGTAGCTGCTGCCTTGGCAGGAACTAATGGGGATCCATAATAAACCCCAGGAAGAGTAGCTGCTGCCTTGGCAGGAACTAATGGGGATCCATAATAAACCCCAGGAAGAGCAGCTGCTGCCTTGGCAGGAACTAATGGGGATCCATAATAAACCCCAGGAAGAGTAGCCGCTGTCTTGGCAGGAACTAATGGGGATCCCTAATAAACCCCAGGAAGAGTAGCTGCTGCCTTGGCAGGAACTAATGGGGATCCATAATAAACCCCAGGAAGAGTAGCTGCTGCCTTGGCAGGAACTAATGGGGATCCATAATAAACCCCAGGAAGAGTAGCTGCTGCCTTGGCAGGAACTAATGGGGATCCCTAATAAACCCCAGGAAGAGTAGCTGCTGCCTTGGCAGGAACTAATGGGGATCGCATAATAAACCCCAGGAAGAGTAGCTGCTGCCTTGGCAGGAACTAATGGGGATCCATAATAAACCCCAGGAAGAGTAGCTGCTGCCTTGGCAGGAACTAACGGGGATCCATAATAAACCCCAGGAAGAGGAGCTGCTTTTCCTCCCGGGGAAGGACTGCCCGTTCCATGATCTCGCCATCACGGTTGACAACTCCATTGTGTCCTCCTCCCAGAGTGCTAAGAGCCTTGGCGTGACCCTGGACAACACCCTGTCGTTCTCCACTAACATCAAGGCGGTGACCCGATCCTGTAGGTTCATGCTCTACAACATTCGCAGAGTACGACCCTGCCTCACACAGGAAGCGGCGCAGGTCCTAATCCAGGCACTTGTCATCTCCCGTCTGGATTACTGCAACTCGCTGTTGGCGGGGCTCCGTGCCTGTTCCATTAAACCCCTACAACTCATCCAGAACGCCGCAGCCCGTCTGGTGTTCAACCTTCCCAAGTTCTCTCACGTCACCCCGCTCCTCCGCTCTCTCCACTGGCTTCCAGTTGAAGCTCGCATCCGCTACAAGACCATGGTGCTTGCCTACGGAGCCGTGAGGGGAACGGCACCTCCGTACCTTCAGGCTCTGATCAGTCCCTACACCCAAACGAGGGCACTGCGCTCATCCACCTCTGGCCTGCTGGCCCCCCTACCTCTGAGGAAGCATAGTTCCCGCTCAGCCCAGTCAAAACTGTTCGCTGCTCTGGCACCCCTATGGTGGAACAAGCTCCCTCACGACGCCAGGACAGCGGAGTCAATCACCACATTCCGGAGACACCTGAAACCCCACCTCTTTAAGGAATACCTGGGATAGGATAAAGTAATCCTTCTAACCCCCCCCCCCCCAAAAAAAAAAAGATTTAGATGCACTATTGTAAAGTGGTTGTTCCACTGGATATCATAAGGTTAATGCACCAATTTGTAAGTCGTTCTGGATAAGAGTGCCTGCTAAATGACTTAAATGTAAATGTAAATGTAAGAGTAGCTGCTGCCTGCGCTTGGGGACCAACCCCGGAAGGGCCGCTGCCGGCAGGACTGGGGATCCATAATAAACCCCAGGAAGAGTAGCTGCTGCCTTGGCAGGCAGGGGACCACCCCCGGGGTAGCGCGCCGACGGCTGGGGATCCATAATAAACACAAATACAAACCTACGGTCACAGAAGACCGTAGGTACTCTCTATCACTCCAATACATATTAGACCAAATGAATGAACCAATGCTTCAAACAGAAAGCTGCCTTCATCAGAGTTTTCAAAAGAAACCTAAACTTACAGTCCAGTCTTTGAACCAGGTATTATACAGCTGTGTTGGTAATACTTTACATTTCAGGTCTCTTAATATAATCCTCCCAGAATCAAATGAATATTTCTATTTAATCTCCTATTCAGTTAATGCTGAGAAAGTGTTTTGTAATGTATGACTGCAGGCATTTCTCAGGATATTAACTGTAAGCATATTATTAGCACATTTGAAGAATATATATATCCGCGTCCCAAATAGCACCCTATTCCCTATATAGTGCACTACTTTTGACCAGGGCTTACAGGGCTCTGGTCTAAAGCAGTGCACCACGTAGGGAATAGAGTGCCATTTGGGACACAAACCTATGTTATGTGTTAAGGGGTGTATTAGAGAACTCGGAGAAAGTGGAGCAAAGTCATTTTAAGTGTCTGTGGTTGATATGAAGAATATACTAGCCTGAAACCAGATAGCAAAACTCAGAGCAACTAGAAAGAAAAGAGGACATTCAGTAAAGACTATAGGGCCTAGAATGTAATCTCATAGTAGATAAGACCATTTCACCTGGCTTTCAGTTCAGTTCATTGGGTCATTTGATCTTCAGTTCAGTTCATTGGGTCATTTCATCTTCAGTTCAGTTCATTGGGTCATTTCATCTTCAGTTCAGTTCATTGGGTCATTTCATCTTCAGTTCAGTTCATTGAGTCATTTCATCTTCAGTTCAGTTCATTGGGTCATTTCATCATCAGTTCAGTTCATTGGGTCATTTCATCTTCAGTTCAGTTCATTGGGTCATTTCATCTTCAGTTCAGTTCAGTTCAGTTCAATGGGTCATTTCATCTTCAGTTCAGTTCATTGGGTCATTTGATCTTCAGTTCAGTTCATTGGGTCATTTGATGTTCAGTTCAGTACATTGGGTCATTTCATCTTCAGTTCAGTTCATTGGGTCATTTCATCTTCAGTTCAGTTCATTGGGTCATTTCATCTTCAGTTCAGTTCAATGGGTGAATCTAAATGCAGCAGGATCCAACTACCTGTAAGGATATTTGTCTTCTTGTGTCGACACTCAAAGACAACCCTTTCACCTTCAGAGCACACAGTCGCAGGATTAATCAGGCTTGGGCGATATACTGTTTATACCATATGCCGGGGGATTTAGAAATACCCACAATATAAAAAATATATATTCAAGTAATAAACAGAAATGTGGGTTGGGGGTGCATGTTATGCCACTGCTTATAACTATGGAATCTAAGGAGTGTCAATTACAATAGATTTCTACATTCCAATAGATTTCTACATCCCAATAGATTTCTACATTCCAATAGATTTCTACATTCCAACAGATTTCTACATTCCAATAGATTTCTACATCCCAACAGATTTCTACATCCCAATAGATTTCTACATCCCAATAGATTTCTACATCCCAATAGATTTCTACATTCCAATAGATTTCTACATTCCAACAGATTTCTACATTCCAATAGATTTCTACATCCCAATAGATTTCTACATTCCAATAGATTTCTACATTCCAATAGATTTCTACATTCCAAAAGATTTCTACATTCCAATAGATTTCTACATTCCAACAGATTTCTACATTCCAACAGATTTCTACATTCCAATAGATTTCTACATTCCAACAGATTTCTACATTCCAACAGATTTCTACATTCCAATAGATTTCTACATTCCAATAGATTTCTACATTCCAATAGATTTCTACATCCCAATAGATTTCTACATTCCAATAGATTTCTACATTCCAATAGATTTCTACATTCCAATAGATTTCTACATCCCAATAGATTTCTACATTCCAATAGATTTCTACATTCCAATAGATTTCTACATTCCAATAGATTTCTACATTCCAATAGATTTCTACATCCCAACAGATTTCTACATCCCAATAGATTTCTACATCCCAATAGATTTCTACATTCCAATAGATTTCTACATTCCAACAGATTTCTACATTCCAATAGATTTCTACATCCCAATAGATTTCTACATCCCAATAGATTTCTACATTCCAATAGATTTCTACATTCCAACAGATTTCTACATTCCAATAGATTTCTACATTCCAATAGATTTCTACATCCCAATAGATTTCTACATCACAATAGATTTCTACATCCCAATAGATTTCTACATTCCAATAGATATCTACATTCCAATAGATTTCTACATTCCAACAGATTTCTACATTCCAATAGATTTCTACATTCCAACAGATTTCTACATTCCAATAGATTTCTACATTCCAATAGATATCTACATTCCAATAGATTTCTACATCCCAATAGATTTCTACATTCCAATAGATTTCTACATTACAATAGATTTCTACATTACAATAGATTTCTACATTACAATAGATTTCTACATCCCAATAGATTTCTACATCCCAATAGATTTCTACATCCCAACAGATTTCTACATCCCAATAGATTTCTACATTCCAACAGATTTCTACATTCCAACAGATTTCTACATTACAATAGATTTCTACATTACAATAGATTTCTACATTCCAATAGCTCACCCTATTCAAATGATTATTTATTTGTACTTCTCTCAAAAGGCTGTTCCGTACTATCCAGGATTGTACTAACCAGGACTGTTCCGTACTATCCAGGATTGTACTAACCAGGACTGTTCTGTACTAACCAGGACTGTTCCATACTAACCAGGATTGTACTAACCAGGACTGTTCTGTACTAACCAGGACTGTTCCGTACTAACCAGGATTGTACTAACCAGGACTGTTCTGTACTAACCAGGACTGTTCTGTACTAACCAGGATTGTACTAACCAGGACTGTTCTGTACTAACCAGGACTGTTCCGTACTAACCAGGACTGTTCCGTACTAACCAGGATTGTACTAACCAGGACTGTTCTGTACTATCCAGGATTGTACTAACCAGGACTGTTCTGTACTAACCAGGATTGTACTAACCAGGACTGTTCTGTACTATCCAGGATTGTACTAACCAGGACTGTTCTGTACTATCCAGGATTGTACTAACCAGGACTGTTCTGTACTAACCAGGATTGTACTAACCAGGACTGTTCTGTACTAACCAGGATTGTACTAACCAGGACTGTTCTGTACTAACCAGGATTGTACTAACCAGGACTGTTCCGTACTAACCAGGATTGTACTAACCAGGACTGTTCTGTACTATCCAGGATTGTACTAACCAGGACTGTTCTGTACTAACCAGGATTGTACTAACCAGGACTGGCCCATCCTGGTTGTGAGAGTGGCCAGTGGCCAGGTAGGGGAGTGGCCAGGTAGGGGAGTGGCCAGGTATGGGAGAGGCCAGGTAGGGGAGAGGCCAGGTAGGGGAGAAGCCAGGTAGGGGAGTGGCCAGGTAGGGGAGAGGCCAGGTAGGGGAGTGGCCAGGTAGGGGAGTGGCCAGGTAGGGGAGAGGCCAGGTAGGGGAGAGGCCAGGTAGGGGAGAAGCCAGGTAGGGGAGAGGCCAGGTAGGGGAGAGGCCAGGTAGGGGTGTGGCCAGGTAGGGGAGAGGCCAGGTAGGGGTGTGGCCAGGTAGGGGAGAGGCCAGGTAGGGGAGAGGCCAGGTAGGGGTGTGGCCAGGTAGGGGAGAGGCCAGGTAGGGGAGAGGCCAGGTAGGGGAGAGGCCAGGTAGGGGTGTGGCCAGGTAGGGGAGAGGCCAGGTAGGGGTGTGGCCAGGTAGGGGAGAGGCCAGGTAGGGGAGAGGCCAGGTAGGGGAGAGGCCAGGTACGGTAATGGCAGAGTCATAAACTGTAGTTCTGCGATCACAGAGACCAGAAAAGCAGTTAAGTTAAACAGGAAAGATGAAATACTCATTAGCCTGCTGAGGAGGGCTGGCCACACAGACACAGACTGTCAACACAGCACACCATACGGACCGCGACATGGTTAGTAAAATTACATCAAATACACATGAAATTACACAGGAAGACAAAACGGTAGCTCCTGTTGTATGGGTCATATTTATTTTAACCGTTTGAGCTGGAGAAGAGGTGTTTTCTTCTTCCTGTAAAGCTGTAAGCATGCCATGTCACGCCGCTGTTTGCCTTACTGGCACAGCTGTGTGACATCGAACTTGCAAAGCCTACTCAGACTGGCCTGTGAACTGGTTACACCAGGGATGAAATGGTATACAATGTATTAACTTTGCTCGCTCCGCTCCAAATGTATCAAATATAACAACAGAAGACTGCTCTGTCCATCCCCACTCGCCATCACTGCTAAATTATATTCATGGATGAATAGGAAGAGCGGATGGAGAGAAGCAGGTCAGTGATGTGTGGAAAGGGATGCTGAGAGAAGCAGGTCAGTGATGTGTGGAAAGGGATGCTGAGAGAAGCAGGTCAGTGATGTGTGGAAAGTGATGCTGAGAGAAGCAGGTCAGTGATGACTGAAAGGAGATGCTGAAAGAAGCAGGTCAGTGATGTGTGGAAAGTGATGCTGGGAGAAGCAGGTCAGTGATGACTGAAAGGAGATGCTGAAAGAAGCAGGTCAGTGATGTGTGGAAAGTGATGCTGAGAGAAGCAGGTCAGTGATGACTGAAAGGAGATGCTGAAAGAAGCAAGTCAGTGATGTGTGGAAAGTGATGCTGAGAGAAGCAGGTCAGTGATGTGTGGAAAGTGATGCTGAGAGAAGCAGGTCAGTGATGTGTGGAAAGGGATGCTGAGAGAAGCAGGTCAGTGATGACTGAAAGGAGATGCTGAAAGAAGCAGGTCAGTGATGTGTGGAAAGGGATGCTGAGAGAAGCAGGTCAGTGATGACTGAAAGGAGATGCTGAGAGAAGCAGGTCAGTGATGTGTGGAAAGTGATGCTGAGAGAAGCAGGTCAGTGATGACTGAAAGGAGATGCTGAGAGAAGCAGGTCAGTGATGTGTGGAAAGTGATGCTGAGAGAAGCAGGTCAGTGATGTGTGGAAAGGGATGCTGAGAGAAGCAGGTCAGTGATGTGTGGAAAGGAGATGCTGAGAGAAGCAGGTCAGTGATGTGTGGAAAGGAGATGCTGAGAGAAGCAGGTCAGTGATGTGTGGAAAGGAGATGCTGAGAGAAGCAGGTCAGTGATGTGTGGAAAGTGATGCTGAGAGAAGCAGGTCAGTGATGACTGAAAGGAGATGCTGAAAGAAGCAGGTCAGTGATGTGTGGAAAGTGATGCTGAGAGAAGCAGGTCAGTGATGACTGAAAGGAGATGCTGAAAGAAGCAGGTCAGTGATGTGTGGAAAGGGATGCTGAGAGAAGCAGGTCAGTGATGACTGAAAGGAGATGCTGAAAGAAGCAGGTCAGTGATGTGTGGAAAGGAGATGCTGAGAGAAGCAGGTCAGTGATGTGTGGAAAGGAGATGCTGAGAGAAGCAGGTCAGTGATGTGTGGAAAGTGATGCTGAGAGAAGCAGGTCAGTGATGACTGAAAGGAGATGCTGAGAGAAGCAGGTCAGTGATGTGTGGAAAGGAGATGCTGAGAGAAGCAGGTCAGTGATGACTGAAAGGAGATGCTGAAAGAAGCAGGTCAGTGATGTGTGGAAAGAGATGCTGAGAGAAGCAGGTCAGTGATGACTGAAAGGAGATGCTGAGAGAAGCAGGTCAGTGATGACTGGAAAGGAGATGCTGAAAGAAGCAGGTCAGTGATGACTGAAAGGAGATGCTGAAAGAAGCAGGTCAGTGATGTGTGGAAAGGGATGCTGAGAGAAGCAGGTCAGTGATGACTGAAAGGAGATGCTGAAAGAAGCAGGTCAGTGATGTGTGGAAAGGGATGCTGAGAGAAGCAGGTCAGTGATGACTGAAAGGAGATGCTGAAAGTGAAGTGGACAGTATTGGACCGGCGCATACAAGAGACTAGCTGCTGTTGCTTATTTACTGTTGTCGCTGAATTTATAAATATTTTATAACAGTCGGTTTCTGGATAGTTATAAGCAGTGAAGTGGCTGAGATTTTACTATATGACTCACACCCTTACAGGGCAAGGGGAAAGGAGAGGGTAGAATTGAAAACCGGCTGTATTCCTCAGTCAACAGGAACTGACCAGAAAAGGTCTTCCAGGCTGCCTGGGTTGTAACAGTTGAACACATCCCTTCACCGGAGCTTAGACGTGGTTGTCCTGTTGCTATGGTGACCACAACACCAAAAATATTTCTGCCCATGTTTGCCCAAGCTGTTGATACAGGACTTCTATTTTATTTATTTCATTTTTTTGTAGATTGGGTAAGGGACGAAAAATGTAGTAGTCTCATTTGAAAGTATCATAAGTATCGTGAAGTTTCGGGTACACCGTGATATTACCGTGGTAACGGTGCTCCGTGCAACACTACAGCACAGTCGTAAACAGTAAACAGTTTGTGATATTTCTCACTAATATCCTCAAGAGTTAGGTAATATAAACAATTAAAAAAAAGGTAACATACACATATTCTGGATGAAACCAAGCAGGGAGCAGAGGAGCAGTGGACTACAGATAAATCCTAAACAATGACACAGACTGAAGACAAAGAAAAAAGCAGAATGGGCAAGTACTAGAGTTTTAACAAGTGGTCACCATAGCAACAGTACAAAAAGGGGTCATTGTGGGGTATTGTTTGAAAATGGGTGAGAGAAAACAAATCAATTTAATCCATTTTGAATTCAGACTGAAACACAACTAAATATGGAATAAGTCAAGGAGTATGAATACTTTCTGAACGCTCGTTAAAACGCCTGTCCCTTTATGGTAGTTCCTCTACCTATTCACAGACACCAGACTGTGCAGAGCTTGTGGCCCTCGAGGCAACACTCCCAGCTCCAGGTTCAATCCCTGCATCCACCTCTTTCCTAATGTTACTCTCCCTTTCTTTCCAACTGTCAAACAATGTAAAAAATACATACAAATATATACAAACAGAATAACACTGACAATCCAGTTTAGCTTGCCTGGGGGGGGAATACCACTGACAATGCAAA
Source organism: Salmo salar (assembly GCF_965601325.2). Classification (NCBI taxonomy): domain Eukaryota; kingdom Metazoa; phylum Chordata; class Actinopteri; order Salmoniformes; family Salmonidae; genus Salmo; species Salmo salar. The sequence continues at coordinate 55,204,830 of NC_138311.1, read as the reverse complement.
TACCGCTTGGCTGGTATAAAAAACATTTACTCTGGGTTCTGCAGTATTGCAAAGCAGCAAATCCCTTTTACATGTTCATTTTGGAAGCTATTTTAAATGTAGTTTTAGTCTTAATATATATTTTAGTCAAGTCATCCTTTCGTTAGTTTGTTATTATCAGTCCGACTAGAACTCTGGACAATGTTAGTCTAGTGGTAGTCACATTCATGTTAGTCAGTGCATTCCCCCCCCCCCCCCCCCCCCCCCCCCGCCCCCCCCGCCCCATAAAATGATTATTATTTACCTTTAACTTCCATCATGTGCACATTCAAATAGCCTTGTCCAACTAGGCCGACTATCCACTCATAGCTGGCACATTGTTATTGTTGCACATTGTTATTGATAACCTATGGCAGCCATGATTTACTGTTGGCTACAAATCCTTGGCTACAGGTCAAACAATTTAGGCATAGGTTACAGCTCTTTTCTCCCAATCTTAACCTTGGGATAGGGGGTAAAGAACAGTGATCTGTACTTTTCAAAAATGGCAGAATTATTACTGTACTCCTAATATTTCCAGTCGGGGGGGAAAAAACATCTCTACTCGCATCACAGATGAATAACGTCGCTGATGGGGGAAAATAGAACTTCTGATTTTGTTCAAAAGTAAAAGAAAATAGCCTACATATAAGAAAGGGTTGAGGTTTAGTTACAAAAGATTGTTGAGTGACTGAAGTGACTGTCCAGGAGCAGTGTTAGAGAGCGACGCTGATCAGCTCAATCAGAATGTTACTTCTGCCAAATGAGAGGATTGCACGAAATATTCTGCCAAGACATGCGTGCTTATGAAAACGAGCTTCATGTAAAATTTAATTTTCATTAGTCTCTGGAATTCTCGTCTCGTCTCATTTTTCCGTCAACTGAAATGAAAACTAATTTGTTTACAGTTATTGTTTTTTTTTCTTCATGACAACTCATCATCGTCGTCAGATTCCGTCAGGAAAAATAGGCCCTGCCCTCCCCCCCTTACGGGCCCTGGCCAAAAGTAGTGCACTACATAGGGAATAGGGTGCCGTTTGGACCTCAGGAACCTAACGTCTGAGCGATTCAATTAAGAGGAGAATTAGTCTTAAAACCAGTTAAGGATGGCTTTACAGAGAACTACTGGCTCCCTAACTGCCTCCCTCCCTCCCTCCCTCTCTCCCTCCCTCCCTCCCGGCGTTTACAGCCAGGGTAAAGGACAACATTACTGCACCAAGGAAACTCAGGGTGTTTTCTCAATTAGCATATTACCGTGCTCCACACTCCCATAGTTTGAGTGCTTCCTTATAAGGCATTCCTGTTGAGAAAGCTCCTATGCCTTGATCACACCGATTGGGTCACTGCGCAAAATGGTAGACAGCATCATGTTGATATGTGTGTGCGACAAAAGTTCCAACATTCACCTTCCGTTACCATTTGTGTCAAGCCCCCTACAGCATACAGTTTGACGCATATGTTGGATTCGTGCGCGCCACACAGAACGTACTGCAACTTTCGCCACAAACGCAAACGCAGCGTTCTATTGGACAATTAATGCACTTCTTCCGATGTATCTATAAAAAAAAAATGCAAATACGCTGTCGGTGTGATCGAGACGTTATTAAGAGGAGACTGTGGAGAACTCATTCATTTTACATTTGAGAAGCACTGCACATTACTACTGAATTACCTTTGACCTTTTAGAGTTAATTGAGTCATCAATATGTCGGCTGCTTGACATTCCTCGACTACCCTCTATAACTAATGTTATATGTTATATGTCAAGCATTTGTAGATTTGACCTTTTGTTTAATATTGCATTATGGTCAGTAAAGAGACTGTTCATCTCTTTGTGTTTAGTATTATTTAGCTACGTAGCTAGCTAGCTGACTTCTACATCTGTATTGCTTGCTGTTTGGAGGTTTATTTAGCTACATAGCTAGCTAGCTGACTTCTACATCTGTATTGCTTGCTGTTTGGAGGTTTATTTAGCTACGTAGCTAGCTAGCTGACTTCTACATCTGTATTGCTTGCTGTTTGGAGGTTTATTTAGCTACATAGCTAGCTAGCTGACTTCTACATCTGTATTGCTTGCTGTTTGGAGGTTTATTTAGCTACGTAGCTAGCTAGCTGACTTCTACATCTGTATTGCTTGCTGTTTGGAGGTTTATTTAGCTACATAGCTAGCTAGCTGACTTCTACATCTGTATTGCTTGCTGTTTTTTTTTAGGCTGGGTTTCTGTATAAACACTTTGTGACATCGGCTGATGTAAAAAAAAAAAGGGCTTTATAAATACATTTGATTGATCGATTGATTGACTTTAGCAAGAGACTCCTCGTAATACATGGAGATTTTCTTGTTTGTTTTATGATTTTTATATTGCTAAGTAGGGTTTTCTATAGTAGAAGATGAAATGCAACCACCGTGCATTTTATAAAACCTGTTGGATATTTACTTTTTGAAAGAGATTCTTGTATATTTACTTAGCTTTGTATTAACGTTATGTATAAGTACTGTACGGTACAAAGCTAATACATATTTACTTTTTGAAAGAGATTCTTCTACACAAGAATCTCTTTCAAAAAGTAAATATGTATTAGCTTTGTACCGTACAGTACTTATACATAACGTTAATACAGAACATTTGTCACAACGTCTACAGAAGGTGGCGCCTCTCCCCAGTCGGGCGGCGCTCGGCGGTCGTCGTCGTCGGCCTACCAGCTGCCACCGATCTCCTTTTCTTATTAATTTGGTGATGTCTGTTTTATGTTAGCACCTGTTTTGAGTTAGTTTATTAGTGGGGGTATTTAGTCTGTCTGTTTTGGGTTTGGGATTGTGCGGGATTATTTGTGTCATTTTATTGTAGGTTGGGGATTTGTGTTTTCCTGTTGTTTAGGCATACGGGTTTTGCTGGGCTGCGTCCCGACTCGGTTTGAGGGTTCTTGCCTGTTGCTGGATTTATTGTACCCTGCCTTGTATTTACGGTGCTGTAGCTATAGGTGATCCTCTTCGAAGTGATAGGTCGGGAGACAAGGGATTTTTATTTTATTATTTGATTTAAACTTTTATTTAACTAGGCAAGTCAGTTAAGAACAAATTCTTATTTTCAATGACCGGCCTACCGAAAAGGCAAAAGGCCTCGTGCAGGGACGGGTGCCTGGGATTTAAAAAAAATACATCTAAATATAGGAAAATACACACATCAAGACAAGTGAGACAACACAATACTACATAAAGAGAGACCTAAGAGATGTGCGTACCTCACCACAACTATGCCTTGTAATTTACTGGAGAAAATAAAACTCAAACTTCAAAAGGAACGCGTAAAACCCTTTTTGTTTTCCAAAACCAAAATCGACATTAGAAATGCAGATTAAACAACCTCTAAGTGAATTCATCTCGTGCGATCTAGAGCTCCTAAAGTCGTTTTTACTGTGTATTGTCACCGTTATTTCTCGATGTGGATCCGTTCTAACACGTATTATTAATATGTTTTATGGGGGAAAAAGGTTTGGAAATAGGAGTCTTTATAATGACAATCTAAATAGTGTACCTACAACAGGTAAAAAAAAATTGTTACACCTGCTGCTCTCTATAATCTTACGAGACTCAGCTGCCTGCTGCAACGCTCAGTTTCAACACACACCTTTCACGGCAACTTCCCACCAATCACTCACTCAGATAAACAGGCTGCCTCACTGCCTGATAGTCAGCAGCAGGTCACAGTGAAATATAGATATTTTTTTTTCTTAAGAAATTACCATGGCGACCAAGGTGCTATTTCGAAGTAGCCCAAAAACCTGCAACCAATACATTTACCGTGAAAACCGCAGACATGGAAACCCTGTACATGGTCACGTCGTATTTCTTTATGAACAGTGATGCTGTCTCTATCGCCAGCAGTGATGCTGTCTCTATTGTCAACAGTGATGCTGTCTATTATCAGCAGTGATGCTGTCTATTGTCAACAGTGATGCTGTCTATTATCAGCAGTGATGCTGTCTATTGTCAACAGTGATGCTGTCTATTGTCAACAGTGATGCTGTCTATTGTCAACAGTGATGCTGTCTCTATTGTCAACAGTGATGCTGTCTATTGTCAACAGTGATGCTGTCTATTGTCAACAGTGATGCTGTCTATTGTCAACAGTGATGCTGTCTCTATTGTCAACAGTGATGCTGTCTCTATTGTCAACAGTGATGCTGTCTAATGTCAACAGTGATGCTGTCTATTGTCAACAGTGATGCTGTCTATTGTCAAATCAAATCAAATTTATTTTTATATAGCCCTTCGTACATCAGCTGATATCTCAAAGTGCTGTACAGAAACCCAGCCTAAAACCCCAAACAGCAAGCAAAGCATGTGAAAGAAGCACGGTGGCTACGAAAAACTCCCTAGGAAAAACTCCCTAGAAAGGCCAAAAACCTAGGAAGAAACCTAGAGAGGAACCAGGTTATGAGGGGTGGCCAGTCCTCTTCTGGCTGTGCAGGGTGGATATTATAACAGAACATGGTCAAGATGTTAAAATGTTAAAATGTTCATAAATGACCAGCATGGTCAAATAATAATAATCATAGTAGTTGTCGAGGGTGCAACAAGCACGTCCGGTGAACAGGTCAGGGTTCCATAGCCGCAGGCAGAACAGTTGAAACTGGAGCAGCAGCACGGCCAGGTGGACTGGGGACAGCAAGGAGTCATCATGCCAGGTAGTCCTGAGGCATGGTCCTAGGGCTCAGGTCCTCCGAGAGAAAGACAGAAAGAGAGAAAGAGAGAATTAGACAGAGCATATTTAAATTCACACAGGACACCGGATAAGACAAGAGAAATACTCCAGATGTAACAGACTGACCCTAGCCCCCCGACACATAAACTACTGCAGCATAAATACTGGAGGCTGAGACAGGAGGGATCAGAAGACACTGTGGCCCCATCCGATGATACCCCCGGACAGGGCCAAACAGGCAGGATATAACCCCACCCACTTTGCCAAAGCACAGCCCCCACACCACTAGAGGGATGTCTCCAACCACCAACTTACCGTCCTAAGACAAGGCCGAGTATAGCCCACAACGATCTCCGCCACGGCACAACCCAAGGGGGGGGCGCCAACCCAGACAGGAAGACCACGTCAGTGACTCAACCCACTCAAGTGACGCACCCCTCCCATGGACGGCATGGAAGAACACCAGTAAGCCAGTGACTCAGCCCCTGTAAAAGGGTTAGAGGCAGAGAATCCCAGTGGAAAGAGGGGAACCGGCAAGGCAGAGACAGCAAGGGCGGTTCGTTGCTCCAGCCTTTCCGTTCACCTTCACACTCCTGGGCCAGACTATACTTAATCATAGGACCTACTGAAGAGATAAGTCTTCAGTAAAGTTGAGACTGAGTCTGCGTCTCTCACATTGGTAGGCAGACCATTCCATAAAAATGGAGCTCTATAGGAGAAAGCCCTACCTCCAGCCGTTTGCTTAGAAATTCTAGGGACAATTAGGAGGCCTGCGTCTTGTGACCGTAGCGTACGTGTAGGTATGTACGGCAGGACCAAATCGGAAAGATAGGTAGGAGCAAGCCCATGTAATGCTTTGTAGGTTAGCAGTAAAACCTTGAAATCAGCCCTTGCCTTAACAGGAAGCCAGTGTAGGGAGGCTAGCACTGGAGTAATATGATCAAATGTCAACAGTGATGCTGTCTATTGTCAACAGTGATGCTGTCTATTATCAGCAGTGATGCTGTCTATTGTCAACAGGGATGCTGTCTATTGTCAACAGTGATGCTGTCTATTGTCAACAGTGATGCTGTCTCTATTGTCACCAGTGATGCTGTCTCTATTGTCAGCAGTGATGCTGTCTATATTGTCAACATTGGAGCAAAGCCAGCAAAGTTAATACATTGTATATAATTTAATTCCTGATATAACAAGAGCACAGGCCATTCTGAGTACAGGCTTTGCAAGTTCGCTGTAACAAAGCAGTGGCAGAGAGGAAAAACAGCTTTGCAACAGGCATGCTTGTAGCTTCATCCCACAACTTACTTACATCAGTAACATTAAAAGTCAAAGTCCAAATAGTTAATAGAAATGGTGATTTAAATAGCTAGCTGTGGGACACGATAACATGCGTGCAGCTTTACAGTAAAGAAAACGTCTCGTCTCGAGCTGTAAACCGCTGAAAGAATATGACTCGTAACCGGAGCTACCTTTCTAACTGCACGAAATCACGCACATTTGTGATATGATCACAAACCATGTCGCGGGACGTTTTTAACTAATCCTAATTATAGGTTTGATAACAAACAAGGTTGTTTAAATCAAATCATTTTATAAAGCCCTTCTTACATCAGCTGATATCTCAAAGTGCTGAACAGAAACCCAGCCTAAAACCACCAAACAGCAAGCAATGCAAATGTAGAAGTACGGTGGCTAGGAAAAACTCCCTAGAAAGGCCAAAACCTAGGAAGAAACTTAGAGACGAACCAGGCTATGAGGGGTGGCCAGTCCTCTTCTGGCTGTGCCGGGTGGAAATTATAACAGAACATGGCCAAGATTTTCAAATGTTCACAGATGACCAGCAGGGTCAAATAATAATAAACTGGAGCAGCAGCACGGCCAGGTGGACTGGGGACAGCAGGTGGACTGGGGACAGCAGGTGGACTGGGGACAGCAAGGAGTCATCAGGCCAGGTAGTCCTGAGGCATGGTCCTAGGGCTCAGGTACTCCAAGAGAGAGAGAAAGAAAGAAAGAGAGTGAGAATTAGAGAGAGCATACTTAAATTCACAGAGGACACCGGATAAGACAGGAGAAATACTCCAGATGTAACAGACTGACCCTAGCCGCCCAACACATAAACTACTGCGTCATAAATACTGGAGGCTGAGACAGGAGGGGTCAGGAGACACTGTGGCCCCATCCGATGATACCCCTGGACAGGGCCAAACAGGCAGGATATAACCCCACCCACTTTGCCAAAGCACAGCCCCCACACCACTAGAGGGATATCTTCAATCACCAACCTACCCATCCTGAGACAAGGCCGAGTATAGCCCACAAAGATCTCCGCCACGGCACAACCCAAGGGGGGGAGCCAACCCGGACAGGAAGATCACGTCAGTGACTCAACCCACTCAAGTGACGCACCCGATTCTAGGGAGGGCATGGAAGAGCACCAGTAAGCCAGTGACTCAGCCCCCGTAGTAGGGTTAGAGGCAGAGAATCCCAGTGGAGAGAGGGGAACCGGCAAGGCAGAGACAGCAAGGGCGGTTCCGCAAGGGCGGTTCGTTGCTCCAGCCTTTCCGTTCACCTTCACACTCCTGGGCCAGACTACACTCAATCATAGGACCTACTGAAGAGATGAGTCTTCAATAAAGATTTAAAGGTTGAGACCGAGTCTGTGTCTCTCACATGGGTATGCAGACCATTCCATAAAAATGGAGCTCTATAGGAGAAATCCCTGCCTCCAGCTGTTTGCTTAGAAATTCTAGGGACAGTAAGGAGGCCTGCGTCTTTTGACCGTAGCGTACGTGTAGGTATGTACGGCTGGACCAAATCAGAAAGATAGGTAGGAGCAAGCCCATGTAATGCTTTGTAGGTTAGCAGTAAAACCTTGAAATCAGCCCTTGCCTTAACAGGAAGCCAGTGTCGAGAGGCTAGCACTGGAGTAATATTATCAAATGTATTGGTTCTAGTCAAGATTCTAGCAGCCGTGTTTAGCACTAACTGAAGTTTATTTATTGATTTATCAAGGTAGCCGGAAAGTAGAGCATTGCAGTAGTCTAACCTCGAAGTGACAGAAGCATGGATTCATTTTTCTGCATCATTTTTGGACAGAAAGTTTCTGAGTTTTGCAATGTTACATAGATGGAAAAAAGCTGTCCTTGAAACAGTCTTGATATGTTCGTTAAAAGAGACATCAGGGTCCAGAATAACGCGGAGGTCCTTCACAGTTTATTTGAGACGACTGTACAACCATCAAGATTAATTGTCAGATTCAATAGAAGATCTCTTTGTTTCTTGGGACCTAGAACAAGCATCTCTGTTTTGTCTGAGTTTAAAAGTAGAACATTTTCAGCCATCCACTTCCTTATGTCTGAAACACAGGCTTCTAGCGAGGGCAATTTTGGGGCTTCACCATGTTTCATCGAAATGTACAGCTGTGTGTCATCCGCATAGCAGTGAAAGTTAACATTATGTTTTCGAATGACATCACCAAGAGGTAGAATATATAGTGAAAACAATAGTTGTCCTAAAACGGAACCTTGAGGAACACCGAAACTTACAGTTGATTTGTCAGAGGACAAACCATCGAAAGAGACAAACTGATATATTTCTGACAGATAAGATCTTAACCAGGCCAGAACTTGTCCATGTAGACCAATTTGGGTTTCCAATCTCTCCAAAAGAATGTGGTGATCGATGGTATCAAAAGCAGCACTACGGTCTAGGAGCACGAGGACAGATGCAGAGCCTCGGTCTGACGCCATTAAAAGGTAATTTACCACCTTCACAAGTGCAGTCTCAGTGCTATGGTGGGGTCTAAAACCAGACTGAAGCGTTTCGTATACATTGTTTGTCTCCAGGAAGGCAGTGAGTTGCTGCGCAACAGATTTTTCAAAAAAAATTGAGAGGAATGAAAGATTCGATATAGGCTGATACTGCCACTTTTAGTGAGTTTGGTTCACATCCGGTGGATAGAGAGCCGGTAATTATGTTCAACATTTACTCATGATACCTAGCTAGCTAGTTTACAACCTGCTAGGTACATTTTATTGGCACAGGAAGATAGGACAAGGATCTGCTACTCATGAGATGTGATTCAATGGTAGGATTCATATAGGCCTAATGGAGGACTAAACGATATCAAACATCAAGCTCTTTCTGGTGCTCCTTAAATTCTGTTTGGTGCCTAATGTTTTTAAAGTTGGGAGCAGTGTGTGTTTGTGGGAGGGAGGGAGGGAGGGTGTGTTCCTCCAGCCAAATCACAGGCAGGCCTTTGCAAATACACTACATGACCAAAAGTATGTGGACAGCTGCTCGTCGAACATCTCATTCCAAAATCATGGGCATTAATATGGAGTTGGTCCATCCTCCTGGCATACGCCAAACCCAGATATGTCCTTCGGACTGGCAGATTGTAAAGCATTACTCATCACTCCAGAGAACGTGTTTTTCACTGCTCCAGAGTCCAATGGTGGCAAGCTTTACACCACTCCAGCCGATGCTTGGCATCACGCATGGTGACCTTTGGCTTATGTGCGGCTGCTCGGCCATGGAAACACATTTCATGAAGCTCCTGACGAAGAGTTCTTGTGCTGACGTTGCTTCCAGAGGCAGTTTGGAACTCGGTAGTGAGTGTGGCAACCGAGGACAGATGATTTTTACGCGCTTCAGCACTCGATGTTCCCGTTCAGTTTTCTTGTGTGGCCTACCACTTCGTGGCTGAGCCGTTGTTGCTCCTAGACGTTTCCACTTCACAATAACAGCACTTACAATTGACCAGGGCAGCTCTAGCAAGGCAGAAATTTGATGAACTGACTTTTTGGAAAGATGTCATCCTAAGACGGTGCCACGTTGAAAGTCACTGAGCTCTTCAGTACGGGCCATTCCACGGCCAATGTTTGTCTATGGAGATTGCATGGCGGTGTGCTCGATTTTATACACCTGTCAGCAACGGGTGTGGCTGAAAAACTATTTTCTCTGTATATATCAATGTTGTCGCTCTTGCTGCTGGTGATTATCTGATTCACCTCTACACAGACGACACCATTCTGTATACATCTGGCCCTTCTTTGGACACTGTGTTAACTAACCTCCAAACGAGCTTCAATGTCATACAACTCTCCTTCCGTGGCCTCCAACTGCTTTTAAATGCTAGTAAAACTAAATGCATGCTATTCAACTGATTGCTGCCCGCACCCGACTGCCCGACTAGCATCACTACTCTGGACGGTTCTGACTTACGTGAATACGTGGACAACTACAAATACCTAGGTGTCTGGTTAGACTGTAAACTCTCCTTCCAGACTCACATTAAGCATCTCCAATCCAAAATTAAATCTAGAATTGGCTCCTATTTCGCAACAAAGCCTCCTTCACTCATGCTGCCAAAACTGACTATCCTACTGATCCTTGACTTCGGCGATGTCATTTACAAAATAGCCTCCAACACTCTACTCAGCAAACTGGATGTAGTCTATCACAGTGCCATCCATTTGTCACCAAAGCCCCATATACTACCCACCACTGCGACTTGTATGCTCTCGTTGGCTGGCCCTCGCTTCATATTCGTTGCTAGGTAAAGCTCCGCCTTATCTCAGGTCACTGGTCACCATAGTAACACCCACCCGTAGCACGCGCTCCAGCAGGTATATCTCACTGGTCATCCCTAAAGCCAACACCTCCTTTGGCCTCCTTTGGCCGCCTTTCCTTCCAGTTCTCTGCTGCCAATGACTGGAACGAATTGCAAACATCACTGAAGCTGGAGTCTTATATCTCCCTCACTAACTTTAAACATCAGCTGTCAGAGCAGCTTACCGATCACTGTACCTGTACACAGCCAATCTGTAAATAGCCCACCCAACTACCTCATCCCCATATTGTTATTTATCTTCTTGCTCTTTTGCACCCCACTATCTCTACTTGCACATCATCTTCTGCACATCTATCACTCCAGTGTTAATGCTAAATTGTAATTATTTCGCCACTATGGCCTATTTATTGCCTTACCTCCCTACTCTTCTACATTTGCACACACTGTACATAGATTTTTCTATTGTGTTATTGACTGTACGTTTGTTTATGTGTAACTCTGTGATGTTGTTTTTGTCGCACTGCTTTGCTTTATCTTGGCCAGGTCGCAGTTGTAAATGAGAACTTGTTCTCAACTGGCCTACCTGGTTAAATAAATAAAGGTAAAATAATCATGATACCGAGTATTATTGTGTAATCGCAATAATACTCGGTATCATGATACTGGTATCGTATCATCGGTATCGTGAGAACACTACTGTAGAGCAGTGCACTAGCAGCATAACCTCATACCTTATCTCTGTAAACAGTTTGTGCATCTCAGTTGTCATCTCAGCCTGTGGATATGTAATTCCTGTGTTAAGTTGACCTCTTGTTATTTTGGGGCAGTGGCAACACTTTGATGTGTTCTCGTCTAGGGTGGAAGAGACGGTTACAGATGAATGGGGAGATAGCATGTGGAGGAGGCTGAGAGAAGGGTTAGGCAGTAATACAGATGGATGGGGAGATAAGGGTTAGGCGGTAATACAGATGGATGGGGAGATAGCATGTGGAGGAGGCTGAGAGAAGGGTTAGGCGGTAATACAGATGGATGGGGAGATAGCATGTGGAGGAGGTTGAGAGAAGGGTTAGGGTTAGGCAGTAATACAGATGAATGGGGAGATGGCATGTGGAGGAGGCTGAGAGAAGGGTTAGGCGGTAATACAGATGGATGGGGAGATAGCATGTAAATGAGGCTGAGAGAAGGGATAGGCGGTAATACAGATGGATGGGGAGATAGCATGTAAATGAGGCTGAGAGAAGGGATAGGCGGTAATACAGATGGATGGGGAGATAGCATGTAAATGAGGCTGAGAGAAGGGATAGGGTTAGGCGGTAATACAGATGAATGGGGAGATAGCATGTGGATGAGGCTGAACTGAGAGCAGGGTTAGGCAGTAATACAGATGGATGGGGAGATAGCATGTGGATGAGGCTGAGAGAAGGGATAGGGTTAGGCATTAATACAGAAATGGGGAGATAGCATGTGGATGAGGCTCAGCTAAGAGAAGACACTGGGAAAACCCGGAGATAAGAATAATTGAGAATGAAAAGCATTAATCTCTTTACCATAAAAGACTGACAGTTCAGAGAACCATTCAGAATAACAGTCTGGCTGATATGGCCTAACTAACGTAATGTATCTCATCATTTCATTGGCTGGGAAGTGTGTTGTCAATGAAGTCAATGAGACAGTACTGAAGAATTAGCCAGCATGATGATTTAGCAGAAGGCAGGGAGAGAGAAGTCTGATCTCTGATATGCCCATCTGTCTGTCTGTCTGTCTGTCTGTCTGTCTGTGCCAGGCCAAGCTAGGGAAGGAATGCCATAATTCCATAATAATCCGATCCATTTCCTGCTCTGGGCTGGTTGGCTGGCTGGCTCGCTGGCTGGCTGTGGCCGGCTGGCTGGCTAAGGCTGGCTGGCAGGCTGGCTGGCTGGCTATGGCTAGCTGGCTATGGCTAGCTGGCTGGCTGGCTGGCTATGGCTAGCTGGCTGGCTGGCTAGCTGGCCGGCTGGCTGTCTGGCTATGGCTAGCTGGCTGGTTGGCTGGCTGGCTGGGTATGGCTAGCTGGCTATGGCTGGCTGGCTGGCTGGCTAGCTGGCTGGCTGTCTGGCTGGCTGGCTATGGCTAGCTGGCTATGGCTAGCTGGCTGGCTGGCTGGGTGGCTGGCTATGGCTAGCTGGCTGTCTGGCTGTCTGGCTGGCTAGCTGGCTGGCTGTCTGGCTGGCTGGCTGGCTAGCTGGCTGTCTGGCTGGCTAGCTGGCTAGCTGGCTGGCTGTCTGGCTGGCTGGCTGGCTGGCTATGGCTAGCTGGCTGTCTGGCTGTCTGGCTGGCTGGCTGGCTAGCTGGCTGTCTGGCTGGCTGGCTAGCTGGCTGGCTGTCTAGTTGGCTATGGCTAGCTGTCTGTCTGGCTAGCTGGCTGGCTATGGCTAGCTGGCTGGCGGCTGTCTGGCTGGCTGGTGGAACCAGGCCATACGGACAGCCAGGGCAGACAACATCACAGGGCACAGTAATGAAAAGCTGTGAATATAAAGGATGTGTGTGGTGTCAGATGATGATAATAATAAACAGCAGGTCTTATGATGGGGACGCCAAGGGTCCATAACCTGGCCTAACAGCATTACAGGACTCGTAAAAAGGTAATGACGATAATGATGATAGTAATGTAATAACAGGCACACGGTCTCCCTCCATCTCTCTCGGCAAAACAATCTCATTCATTGATGTGATTTCCAGTCTGATATTAAAACCTCAATTTTGTTTCCTGAATGAATTTAATCAGCTCATATTTTCACCCGTTTTTCTATTATAGTGACCATAACCAATGTGAAATGAGGTAGTTTTCCTTATGTTGGCGAGTAAATTAAATTAATATTTTTCAGCGCAGAGGGCAGTGCTATGACAAGGGGAGGGTGGGGTGGGGGGGGGGGGGTGTATGTTGCAGTGTAATCAGGACCCAAATGAGGGAGGGAGGGTGTGAGAGAGAGAGCGATTGATTGTCTCAGGCAGCACGTTGCTCTCCTCTGCTACTCTCAGCTCTGCTATGCTCCCTGTTCCCTACCTCCCTGTGTCCCTGCCTTCAATTTCCCTGGCTCCCTGTTCCCTACCTCCCTGTTCCCCATCTCCCTGTTCTCCGTCTCCCTGTCCCCTGCCTCCCTGTTCCCCGCCTCCCTGTCCCCTGCCTCCCTGTTCCCTGCCTCCCTGTTCCCTGCCTCCCTGTTCCCTACCTCCCTGTGTCCCTGCCTCCAATTTCCTGGCTCCGTGTTCCCTGTCTCCCTGTCCCCTGTCTCCCTGTTCTCTGTCCCGTGTCTCCCTGTCCCCTGTCTCCCTGTCCCCTGTCTCCCTGTCCCCTGTCTCCCTGTTCTCTGTCCCGTGTCTCCCTGTCCCCTGTCTCCCTGTCCCCTGTCTCCCTGTTCTCTGTCCCGTGTCTCCCTGTCCCCTGTCTCCCTGTTCCCTGCCTCCCTGTTCCCTGCCTCCCTGTTCCCTGCCTCCCTGTTCCCTGTCTCCTTGTTCCCTGTCTCCTTGTTCCCTGTCTCCTTGTTCCCTGTCTCCTTGTTCCCTGTCTGCCTGTTCCCTGCCTCCCTGTGATGCTAATCAGAGCTGGAATAGGCTCATCAGGAAACGACTCCACACACAGAGCCAATTGCGACCGCTATTCAGACCTCCAGGAAGCCTCGGCTCTGACCGGTGCGTCATCACAATCTCAGTCTACACTGACCTTAGGATCAGAAAAGCCAATAGCAATATCATCACAGTCTCCAGCAGTGCTGAATACAAATAGGAACACCGTAGCATCAGTACCGGAACGGTCCAAAATGAACACACTAATAAAAATAACACTAGACCTATAGGCTATTCTACGCTGTAGACCTATAGTCTATACTGCGCTGGGTTGTAGACCTGTAGTCTATACTGCGCTGGGTTGTAGACCTGTAGTCTATACTGCGCTGGGTTGTAGACCTGTAGTCTATACTACACTGCATTGTAGACCTATAGTCTATACTACACTACGCTGTAGACCTGTAGTCTATACTGCGCTGGGTTGTAGACCTATAGTCTATACTACACTACGCTGTAAACCTGTAGTCTATACTGCGCTGGGTTGTAGACCTATAGTCTATGCTACACTGCATTGTAGACCTATAGTCTATGCTACACTGCATTGTAGACCTATAGTCTATACTACACTGGGTTGTAGACCTATAGTCTATGCTACACTGGGTTGTAGACCTATAGTCTATACTACACTGGGTTGTAGACCTATAGTCTATACTGCGCTGGGTTGTAGACCTATAGTCTATACTACACTACGTTGTAGACCTATTGTCTATACTACACTTAGTTATAGACTACGCTGAGTTGTAAGCCCATGTCTCTTGAGGAAATCTGAGCTGTAAAAACATTTCAGGCTATTCTGTTATTAAGACTACTAGAACCACATGTACAGGTCGTAATCAGAATGTGAACATTAATTGCCGCATTTCAAACTGTCCTTTTTGTGAAGCGAAGCCGGGAACTAACAACTTGGTCTCCCTCTCTGCATTCAAGCAGCATTTCACAGCTCATTCTGACCGGGCCAACTTGGTCTCCCTCTCTGCATTCAAGCAGCATTTCACAGCTCATTCTGACCGGGCCAACTTGGTCTCCCTCTCTGCATTCAAGCAGCTTTTCACAGCTCATTCTGACCGGGCCAACTTGGTCTCCCTCTCTGCATTCAAGCAGCATTTCACAGCTGATTCTGATTGGGCCAACTTGGTCTCCCTCTCTGCATTCAAGCAGCTTTTCACAGCTGATTCTGATTGGGCCAACTTGGTCTCCCTCTCTGCATTCAAGCAGCATTTCACAGCTCATTCTGACCGGGCCAACTTGGTCTCCCTCTCTGCATTCAAGCAGCATTTCACAGCTGATTCTGATTGGGCCAACTTGGTCTCCCTCTCTGCATTCAAGCAGCTTTTCACAGCTCATTCTGACCGGGCCAACTTGGTCTCCCTCTCTGCATTCAAGCAGCATTTCACAGCTCATTCTGACCGGGCCAACTTGGTCTCCCTCTCTGCATTCAAGCAGCATTTCACAGCTCATTCTGACCGGGCCAACTTGGTCTCCCTCTCTGCATTCAAGCAGCATTTCACAGCTCATTCTGACCGGGCCAACTTGGTCTCCCTCTCTGCATTCAAGCAGCATTTCACAGCTCATTCTGACCGGGCCAACTTGGTCTCCCTCTCTGCATTCAAGCAGCATTTCACAGCTCATTCTGACCGGGCCAACTTGGTCTCCCTCTCTGCATTCAAGCAGCTTTTCACAGCTCATTCTGACCGGGCCAACTTGGTCTCCCTCTCTGCATTCAAGCAGCTTTTCACAGCTGATTCTGATTGGGCCAACTTGGTCTCCCTCTCTGCATTCAAGCAGCTTTTCACAGCTCATTCTGACCGGGCCAACTTGGTCTCCCTCTCTGCATTCAAGCAGCATTTCACAGCTCATTCTGACCGGGCCAACTTGGTCTCCCTCTCTGCATTCAAGCAGCATTTCACAGCTGATTCTGATTGGGCCAAGGAAATAAAATGTTTATAGCTGTGAATATGCGCCAATTCTCTGTAGTTGTGAAGTATACGGGGTTTCAATTAAACATAATATGTACAGAAACTTTTCAAATGTACATTACAGCCTTACATTGTGAATGGAAACGTGCCATTGTCACTCTGCAGCTCTGTAAACATCAGTATCAGAGTAGCAACTAAGCCAGTAAGTATTATTCAACTATGCAAGCAACTTTTCCTCTTAAACAGCGTTCAAATACCGGTCGATTACCAAACATTTCTGTAAAAACTCAAAGGAAAAGCCTTGCTTTCCTATTTTCTTCATTTGTTTGGAGCTGTTGGCTGTAGGTGCACTTGATTCAGCAGCGCTAGCAACGGGAAGGCAAAGTGTTCCCATTTTGTCTGAAGGTAGAACTCCGCCTTGCCAGCAGACCCAGAGAGCAAATAAAGCGCCCCTATAAGCCTACTGCTGGCCAATTAGATAGCTTAGATCACCGTGTCTGCACAGATTTTCAAGCCATAGACTATAAAAAAAGCCTCTAACACACAGCAAAGTTGATACTGTGAGATTGAAAAAAAAATGTTTAAAACCATGACTAGAGAGACTCAATGAATACAGCAAAGAGCTGCTGTATGTTTAAGTTGTTATTCAGAACTGTCAACACTTCATTCAACACTTTTATAAGCCATAAACTGTGTTCTCCCTACTTCCACTCACGCTACAACCAGCACTGCAGCTGCAATGAATGAGTATAGCAAAGTGTTTTGATAAGCTTGCGTAGTTATTATTAGTGGCTTGTGTCTTTAATATAGAACAATATTTCACTTTCTCTGGTCATTGGAGTAACAACATGAATTGGTGCACGAGGCAGAAATAATGCAGTGCGAGATTGGTCATCAGCTGGAAGACTGTTGTCCCCTTTTCTCAGCGGAGGGACTGTGAGTCAGGTGAGAGGCAGCCTCACCTCTGCTCCCTCCCTTCTCTCAGACTGACCATCAGATGCAGGTCATCAGTCCAAAAAAAGGTAATTATTATGCTCACAAGTAATGTTACATTTTAAAAAAATGATCTATTATTTTGATCATATACCTTTAAATATCATTTCAAAATTGTCTGAGAATAACATTGGCAGGGCAAATCAAGCATAGCCAACATGCAGTGATAATGTATTGGACCTATAGACTACTGCACAAACCACATTACTACAGAACTGTTTTTAAGTGGTTAATGCTACATAATCTTACATTTTTTAAGTAATATTTTTTTTAAAGATCTGGGCGGTAGATCTCAGCTTGCATCTTGACTCAGAAAGTGATCTTGACTCAGAAAGTGATCTTGACTCAGAAAGTGATCTTGACTCAGAAAGTGATCTTGACTCAGAAAAGGTTGGGGGACCACTGTTCTAAAACATATTAGCTACACTCTTGAATAATACAACCAAACCAAATTACACTCTTGAATAATACAACCAAACCATATTACACTCTTGAATAATGCAACAATTCGAAAGCATGTACAGACAATTAAATGGTTTATTTTCTCATTCACACATGCATTAAATGTAGCTTGCAAGACAATGCACCACAGCAGGCTAGCTAGCTACTGCTAGTAACGTAATATCAAACATGAACATTTGCCCCTGTCATAACAATATAAAAGTTTAGTACCTTGTGCGTGGCTGAGGTGCACCCGTGACCGACTCGGAAACCGGATTGCACAGCGGAGAAGGTATGGTGAGATTCGAAATGATCAGTGATCTGTTTATTAACTTGGCTTTCGAAGACTTTAGATAGGCAGGGCAGGATGGATATAGGTCTATAACAGTTTGGGTCTAGAGTGTCACCCCCTTTGAAGAGGGGGATGACTGCGGCAGCTTTCCAATCTTTAAGGATCTCAGACGATACGAAAGAGAGGTTGAACAGGCTAGTAATAGGGGTTGCAACAATGGCGGCAGATAGTTTTAGAAAGAGAGGGTCCAGATTGTCTAGCCCAGCTGATTTGTACGGGTCCAGGTTTTGCAGCTCTTTCAGAACATCTGCTACCTGGATTTGGGGGAAGGAGAAGTTGGGGAGGCTTGGGCGAATAGCTGTGTGGGGGGGGGGGGGGGACCTGTTGGCCGGGGTTGGAGTAGCCAGGAGAAAGGCATGGCCAGCCGTTGAGAAATGCTTATTGAAATTTTCGATTATCATGGAATGATGAGTGGTGACCGTGTTGCCTAGCCTCAGTGCAGTGGGCAGCTGTGTGCAGTGCAGTGGGCAGCTCAGTGCAGTGGGCAACCCCAAAACTTTTTGGAGTTAGAGTTACAGGATGCAAATTTCTGCTTGAAAAAGCTAGCCTTTGCTTTCCTGACTGACTGTGTGTATTGGTTCCTGACTTCTCTGAACAGTTGCATATCGCGGGGACTTTTCGATGCTATTGCAGTCCACCACAGGATGTTTTTGTTGCTGGTCGGGGGCAGTCAGGTCTGGAGTGAACCAAGGGCTATATCTGTTCTTAGTTCTGCATTTTTTTGAACGGGGCATGCTTATCTAAGATGGTGAGGAAATTACTTTTAAAGAATAACCAGGCATCCTCGACTGACGGGATGAGGTCAATATCCTTCCACGATACCCGGGCCAGGTAAAAAGGCCTGCTCGCAGAAGTGTTTTAGGGAGCGTTTGACAGTGATGAGGGGTGGTCGTTTGACCGCAGACCCATAGCGGATACAGGCAATGAGGCAGATCCTGATTGAAAACAGCAGAGGTGTATTTGGAGGGCAAGTTGGTCAGGATAATGTCTATGATGGTGCCCATGTTTACGTATTTAGGGTTGTACCTGGTGGGTTCCTTGTTGATTTGTGTGAGATTGAGGACATTTAGCTTAGATTGTAGGACTGCCGGGGTGTTAATAAATCCTGTTGGTGCTAGGGGGCAGTATTTTCACGGCCGGATGAAAAACGTACCCAATTTGAAAAGGTTACTACTCTGGCCCAGAAACTAGAATATGCATATAATTAGTAGATTTGGATAGAGAACACTCAGAAGTTTCTAAAACTGTTTGAATGGTGTCTGTAAGTATAACAGAAATCATATGGCAGGCAAAAATCTGAGAAGAATACAAGCAGGAAATGAAAATCTTGTGGCTGTACTATTTTGAAGTCATTGCCAATGGAACACACAGTGACAAAGGATTCATTTTGCACTTCCTAAGGCTTCCACTAGATGTTAACAGTCTTTAGAAAGTTGTTTGAAGCGTCTATGATGAACAGAGACCGAATGAGAAGGAAGGGAAGTTGATGTCCCTGGGATGACATCACTTCATTGTCGCGCATTCATGTGAGATGAGACCTTGTGTTCCAAAACATTTTTCAAGACACAGGAAAGGTCCGGTTGAAATATTACTGACGTTTCCCGTTAAAATGGCCCTAAAGATTGATGCTATACAACGTTTGACATGTTTGAAGGAACGTAAATAGATTTTTTTTTTTGGCTTTTCGTCATGACATTTCCCTCGCGCGCCCTACATTTTGAGTAGCCTACTGAACGCGCTAACAACATGGAACAACATGGAGTTATTTGGACATAAATTATGAACTTTATTGAACAAAACAACATTTGTTGTGGACCTGGGATTCCTGGAAGTGCCTTCTGATGAAGATTATTAAAGGTAAGTGAATACTTCTAATGTTATTTATGATTTTAGATTACTTCAAAATGGCGGCTATCTGCATTGCGTAGTGTATTTTTCTGAGCACAGTACTCAGAATATTGCAAATTGTGCTTTCCCAATAAAGTTATTTTGAAATTTGTCAATGCGATTGCATTCAGGAGATGTTAATCTATAATTCTTTGAATAACAGTTTAATATTTTATCCACGTTTTATAATGAGTATTTTTGTAAATTCACCGGCAGTTTTGGGGGAGATACATTTTGTGTAAAATGCTGTTTTTGGATATAAATATGAACTTGATAGAACAAAAAATGCATGTATTGTGTAACATAATGTCCTAGGAGTGTCATCTGATGAAGATCATCAAAGGTTAGTGCATAATTTTAGCTGGTTTTCTGCTTTTGGTGACGCCTGTCCTTGAATTGAAAATGGCTGTGTACTTTTTTGGCTATGTACTCTCCTAACATAATCTAACTTTATGCTTTCGCCGTAAAGCCTCTTTGAAATCGGACAATGTGGTTCGATTAAGGAGATGTTTATCTTTCAAATGGTGTAAAATAGTTGATTGTTTGAGAAATTGAAATTATTAGATTTTTGCTGTTTTGAATTTCGCGCCATGCTAGCAATCCCGTCAGTGGGATTCTATCCCCAAGAGGTTTTAAGCATATCCCAGTTTAGCTAACAGAACGAACTCTGAGGCTAGATGGGGGGCGATCAATTCACAAATGGTGTCCAGGGCACAGCTGGGTGCGGAGGGAGGTCGATAGCAGGCGGCAACAGTGAGATACTTATTTCTGGAGAGATTAATTTTTTTAATTAGAAGTTCGAACTGTTTGGGTATAGACCTGGAAAGTATGACAGAACTTTGCAGGCTATCTCTGCAGTAGATTGCAACTCCTCCCCCTTTGGCAGTTCTATCTTGACGGAAAAAGTTGTAGTTGGGTATGGAAATCTCAGAATTTTTGGTGGCCTTCCTAAGCCAGGATTCAGACACGGCAAGGACATCAGGGTTGGCGGAGTGTGCTAAAGCAGTGAGTAAAACAAACTTAGGGAGGAGGCTTCTGATGTTGACATGCATGAAACCAAGGCTTTTTCGATCACAGAAGTCAACAAATGAGGGTGCCTGGGGACATGCAGGGCCTGGGTTTACCTCCAATTCACCCGAGAAACAGAGGAGGAGTAGGATGAGGGTACGGCTAAAGGCTATCAAAACTGGTCGCCTAGAGCGTTGGGGACAAAGAATAAAAGGAACAGATTTCTGGGCGTGGTAGAATAGATTCAGGGCATAATGTGCAGACAGGGGTATGGGAGGGTGCGGATACAGTGGAGGTAAACCCAGGCACTGAGTGATGATAAGAGAGGTTGTATCTCTGGACATGCTGGTTATAATGGGTGAGGTCACTGCATGTGTGGGAGGTGGGACAAAGGAGGCATCAGAGGTAAGATGAGTGGAACTCGGGGCTCCATTGTAAACTAAAACAATGATAACTAACCTAAACAACAGTATAAAAGGCATATTGACATTTGAGAGAGACACAGCGAGGCATAAAGTAATCACAGGTGTTGATTGGGAGAGCTAGCTAGACAACAACGGGTGAGACAACAACAGCTGATCAGCTAAAACAACAACAACAGGTAAAATGGCGATGACTGGGCAGAGAGGGTCGGTTAACTACACACAGAGCCTGAGTTCGCGGCTGGGGCCGACAGATAAACAAAAAATAAACAGAATGGAGTACTGTGATTAATGGACAGTCCAGCAGGCGTCAGCTATGTAGCCAAGTGATCATAGGGTCCAGTGAACAGCAATAGATGGAACAGGGAAGCCGCGGAGTAGTCGCTACTACGCTAGCACGCGTGCGACACAGCGTTTAAAGTTAGCAGGCCGGGGCTAGTAGAAGCGTCTGCTCCAACGTCCGACGGAGGCCGGTTGGAGGCACAGCAGATGGAGTATTCGTCGGCAGACCAGTCGTGGTGGTGCGGCGGGGCGCCGTGTCGACAAAGGATCCAAACCAGATGGCGAAAGAGGTATTGTAGTTGTAGTAATTTAGTTTTCTAGCCGGGAGATGCGCCTGGCTCACGGCTAACTAGTGCTAGCTTCGAGGCAGGGGCATTAGTCACTATAGCCACTCGGTAGCAGCGGTGATCCGGTGCCAAGGTCCAGAGCTTACGGCGAGGATCCGGTGGAGTAGTGGGTTCTAGCCGTGTTTGGGTGGAGTCCGGGTGAACAACTGAGTAGGTCGGGAGGTGGGCCTCAGGGATAGCTTCGGTACTAGGTCACTCGGTGGGTGCTAGCTAGCTGTGAAGATCAGGAGTAATGGTCCAGGGATTATGGCAGGAATCCGGTGTTGTAGTGGAGAAACAGTCGAATACTGGTAGGCTGGCGAGTATTATCCAGGCTAAAAAAAAGGGCTGGTATCTGTGCAGAAGGTAAAGGCTGCTAGCAGTGGCTAACAATGACTAAATAGCTTGTAGCTAATTAGCTGGTTAGCTTCTGATGGCTAGGTGGTTCTGGCTATAAGGTCTAAAAATTAAAAATAATAACGGTTCCGTATCACATTGGGTGAGGTAGGTTACCGGAAGGTATAATTGAATTAAAATGGAAAAGAGACTGAAAATAAATTTGAAATATATACCAAAAAAAGAAGAAAAATACAAAAGTACACGAGAGGACGTACAAAACACGTCTGCAATGCTACGCCATCTTGGAAAATGTAATAGTAGTCTAGTGGTAGTTAGTAGTCTAATGATAGCCTAGGCTTATTCATCCTGTTTAGCATAGTAGGCTTATCTACTGTGTTTAAACCCATAACCATCCAACCCACCTACGGTCTGATTGTAACAATACACATGGTTAGAGGTTATTCCTCTACTCTCCTTGGATGGTAACATCTTTCTAATGTGATGCACTGCCTCCTCCTGCTTCTTTAATTGTTGGTTTTCTGGAGCTGGGCCATGGTTATAGATGCTATCAGCTCATTCGAACAGCATCCAGCTCTACTCAGCTCAGTGCTCAGGCATCTGGCATTTCTGGCCCTAATGAAATAATAGCAAGGCGGCACACTCCCTCCCTCACTCCCTCCCTCCATTTGTCTTAGTAATTAAGTGGCCCTTTTCAGCAGTCTGATAACTTCCTGAGTGACTCCAGTCTTCTGACCAACTCCCCCCCCCACTCCCTTCTCTCACTTCCTCCCTCCCCTGCTTCAGGCTCCACTGACAATTCAGAGAATGCACTGCTGCTGGCCACAAGCTATTTACTATATCATACTGGTCTAATGCTCTACTACATCATACTGGTCTAATGCTCTACTACATCATATTGCTCTACTACATCACACTGGTCTAATGCTCTACTACATCATACTGGTCTAATGCTCCACTACATCATACTGGTCTAATGCTCTACTACATCATACTGGTCTAATGCTCTACTACATCATACTGGTCTAATGCTCTACTACATCATACTGGTCTAATGCTCTACTACATCATACTGGTCTAATGCTCCACTACATCATACTGGTCTAATGTTCTACTACATCATACTGGTCTAATGCTCTACTACATCATACTGGTCTAATGCTCTACTACATCATACTGGTCTAATGCACTGCTACAGGCTACAAACAATTTACTACATCATATGTGTCCCCTTTTTTAGGAAACTACTTCACATGAGAGTCATTTGAACACTTTTTCTTTTTCATTAACATTTACATTTACTTAATTTAGCAGACACTCTTATCCAGAGCGACTTACAAATTGGTGCATTCACCTTATGATGTCCAGTGAAACAACCACTTTACAATAGTACATCTATATTTTTTTGGGGGGGGGGGGGGTTAGAAGGATTACTATATCCTATCCCAGGTATTCCTTAAAGAGGTGGGGTTTCAGGTGTCTACGGAAGGTGGTGATTGACTCCGCTGTCCTGGCGTCGTGAGGGAGCTTGTTCCACCATTGGGGTGCCAGGGCAGCGAACAGTTTTGACTGGGCTGAGCGGGAACTGTGCTTCCGCAGAGGTAGGGGGCGAGCAGGCCAGAGGTGGATGAACGCAGTGCCCTTGTTTGGGTGTAGGGCCTGATCAGAGCCTGAAGGTACGGAGGTGCCGTTCCCCTCACAGCTCCGTAGGCAAGCACCATGGTCTTGTAGCAGAGTGGGGTGACGTGAGAGAACTTGGGAAGGTTGAACACCAGACAGGCTGCGGCGTTCTGGATGAGTTGTAGGGGTTAAATTGGCACAGGCAGGGAGCCCCGCCAACAGGGAGTTGCAGTAATCCAGACGGGAGATGACAAGTGCCTGGATTAGGACCTGCGCCGCTTCCTATGTAAGGCAGGGTCGTACTCTGCGAATGTTGTATTGCATGAACCTACAGGATCGGGTCACCGCCTTGATGTTAGCGGAGAACGACAGGGTGTTGTCCAGGGTCACGCCAAGGCTCTTAGCACTCTGGGAGGAGGACACAATGGAGTTGTCAACCGTGATGGCGAGATCATGGAACGGGCAGTCCTTCCCCGGGAGGAAGAGCAGCTCTGTCTTGCCGAGGTTCAGCTTGAGGTGGTGATCCGTCATCCACACTGATATGTCTGCCAGACATGCAGAGATGCGATTCGCCACCTGGTTATCAGAAGGGGGAAAGGAGAAGATTCATTGTGTGTCGTCTGCGTAGCAATGATAGGAGAGACCATGTGAGGATATGACAGAGCCAAGTGACTTGGTGTATAGCGAGAATAGGAGAGGGCCTAAAACTGAGCCCTGGGGGACACCAGTGGTGAGAGCACGTGGTGCGGAGACGGATTCACTCCACGCCACCTGGTAGGAGCGACCTGTCAGGTAGGACGCAATCCAAGAGTGAGCCGTGCCGGAGATACCCAACTCGGAGAGGGTGGAGAGGAGGATCTTATGGTTCACAGTATCAAAGGCAGCAGATAGGTCTAGAAGGATGAGAGCAGAGGAGAGAGAGTTAGCTTTAGCAGTGCGGAGAGCCTCCGTGACACAGAGAAGAGCAGTCTCAGTTGAATGACCAGCCTTGAAACCTGACTGATTTGGATCGAGAAGATCATTCTGAGAGAGATAGCAGGAGAGCTGGCCAAGGACGGCACGTTCAAGAGTTTTGGAGAGAAAAGAAAGAAGGGATACTGGTCTGTAGTTGTTGACATCGGAGGGATTGAGTGTAGGTTTTTTGAGAAGGGGTGCAACTCTCGCTCTCTTGAAGACGGAAGGGACGTAGCCAGTGGTCAAGGATGAGTTGATGAGCAAGGTGAGGTAAGAGAGAAGGTCTCCGGAAATGGTCTGGAGAAGAGAGGAGGGGATAGGGTCAAGCGGGCAGGTTGTTGGGCGGCCGGCCGTCACAAGACGCAAGATTTCATCTGGAGAGAGAGGGGAGAAAGAGGTCAAAGCATAGGGTAGGGCAATGTGAGCAGGACCAGCGGTGTCGTTTGACTTAACAAACGAGGATCGGATGTCGTCGACCTTCTTTTCAAAATGGTTGACAAAGTCATCCGCAGAGAGGGAGGAGGGGCGGAGGGGGAGGAGGATTCAGGAGGGAGGAGAAGGTGGCAAAGAGCTTCCTAGGGTTAGAGGCAGATGCTTGGAAGTTAGAGTGGTAGAAAGTGGCTTTAGCAGCAGAAACAGAGGAGGAAAATGTAGAGAGGAGGGAGTGAAAAGATGCCAGGTCCGCAGGGAGGCTAGTTTTCCTCCATTTCTGCCTGGCTGCCCGGAGCCCTTTTCTGTGAGCTCGCAATGAGTCGTCCAGCCACGGAGCAGGAGGGGAGGACCGAGCCGGTCGGGAGGATAGGGGACATAGAGAGTCAAAGGATGCAGAAAGGGAGGAGAGGAGGGTTGAGGAGGCAGAATCAGGAGATTGGTTGGAGAAGGATTGAGCAGAGGGAAGAGATGATAGGATGGAAGAGGAGAGAGTAGCAGGAGAGAGAGAGCGAAGGTTGCGACGGCGCAATACCAACTGAGTAGGGGCAGAGTGAGTTGTGTTGGAGGAGAGCGAGAGGGAAAAGGATACAAGCTAGTGATCGGAGACTTGGAGGGGAGTTGCAGTGAGATTAGTAGAAGAACAGCATCTAGTGAAGATGAGGTCAAGCGTATTGCCTGCCTTGTGAGTAGGGGGGGACGGTGAGAGGGTGAGGTCAAAAGAGGAGAGGAGTGGAAAGAAGTAGGCAGAGAGAAATGAGTCAAAGGTAGACGTATGGAGGTTAAAGTCACCCAGAACTGTGAGGGGTGAGCCATCCTCAGGAAAGGAACTTATCAAGGCGTCAAGCTCATTGATGAACTCTCCAAAGGAACCTGGAGGGTGATAAATGGTAAGGATGTTAGGCTTGAATGGGCTAGTGATTGTGACAGCATGGAATTCAAATGAGGAGATAGACAGATGGGTCAGGGGAGAAAGAGAGAATGTCCACTTGGGAGAGATGAGGATTCCAGTGCCACCACCCCGCTGACCAGATGCTCTCGGGGTGTGCGAGAACACGTGGTCGGACGAGGAGAGAGCAGTAGGAGTAGCAGTGTTTTCTGTGGTAATCCATGTTTCCGTCAGCGCCAAGAAGTCGAGGGACTGGAGGGTAGCATAGGCTGAGATGAACTCTGCCTTGTTGGCCGCAGACCGGCAGTTCCAGAGGCTGCCAGAGACCTGGAACTCCACGTGGGTCATGCGCGCTGGGACCACCAGATTAGAGTGGCAGCGGCCACGCGATGTGAAGCGTTTGTATGGCCTGTGCAGAGAGGAGAGAACAGGGATAGACAGACACATAGTTGATAGGCTACAGGAGAGGCTACGCTAATGCAAAGGAGATTGGCATGAAAATTAACTAAACAACTGGGGAAGCGAGAGAGCAGGGCCTCCCTCACTAACAATTCACTGAAACACTAAAACGCTAAAATATAACTTTTCTAGCTACCACTAGAAATTAAAATTGATGTAAACTATAGTGGTTCAATGTTTCCAGGAATAGGCTCAAACTTAGTTTATTTCGCTAGATAACTTGGTACAGTATTCTTCCGTGAAAACCCACCTAGTGCACCGTGTCCTATGACGCCGTAGCTAACTAGCTAACTAGCATGCTAGCCAGGGGCGAAAATCTGATATCAACTTTGGGGGGGACATTACATTAAATTTTCTCAAGAGCAATTCCTGAGGGGGACACCAAAAGTAGTGCTGTAACACATAGCCTACATTGTAATATGGTAAATGTATATTGAGGAACCAAAGAAATAAGGTGTTTGCCGTATTCCTAACTACCAGTACCCAAAACTACACAACTACTCACAACAGCAATACCATTGCCTTTAACAAATCTTAGTTCAGTCACCAGTTTAAGTTGAGAGTGGGGGTATCCATGGCATTTTCCAATTATGTTCCTATTTTACAAGTCAAAAAAATGTAGAACCTTTCATAATGTTGCCAAACAAAGACTCAACAAACTTACTTGAGACTCCGTCTCTGCCAGTCTGTCCCTGCATATCTGTCCCCAACTCTGCTGTCTGTGTGCCATCTGTTGCCTGCTCTGCCTAATGACATCATTGTGAAACATTTCCATTAGAATTTCATTTCTTTCTTATGAACATTTTATCAACTAGTCTTTGAGATATTAGGCTACTAGGGTTCTTACTTTGCGTTTTGGTGTACTGAAAAATACTCTGATGTCAGTCTTTTATTTTTCTGCCATTTTTCTACCTGGCTGGCTGGCTACACACACACAGTGTGTAGGTTATTTACAGTAGGAGATGGGCTTCTATCATCTTATCTTTTATCATTCTATTTGGGCTTCGATCTAAAAGGTAGCTAGCAAATGTGAAACGGATTAAAATGACAAGAGTTGACAGCTGTATGAGTTCACCATTTACACAACATATGCTGCAACCTTTTGTAATTGTAATAGTTTGTTTCATATTGGCTGGCTTCCAACAATAGCTGAATTTGCAAAGCAAGCGAGCACCAATTCCGTTTCAGTGGTGTTTGCTATAATCTTTGCTACCCGGGTTAAATAAAATAAATAAATAAAAGTTCCCTTGCGACAATTTAGCTTTTGCAACGAGACCATTAAATATATTTAAGACAATGGTAGAAGAAGAGTGTAGTTCTGTTCAGTTTGGACTTCAGTTTATCGTTAACCTTATCACAGGGACTTTGAAGCACTAACTTACATCATCTGCATGCTGATCTCGGAATAAATTGACGATAGCAAAGATTCCATCTTTGACGAGGCTACATAAATGGAATAGGTACTAGCTAGCTTAATAGTTAATATTTGCAAGCTGGCTCTGCATATTCAGCTAGTGTGTGTGCGCAATTGACTGGATTAACCTCACGCCAGTTACGTTCATTGAGTGCCTTTCAGACAGTAGACACGACCCCTCTGTTCCCTTGCCAGTGGATCAAACCATTGTGAGGAAAAAGGGTGGGGGGTCGCAATCTTTTGAAACTTAAACGCGCTATTAAGTGTCTATAATCAGCACAATTGCTTTCATTGCGTACTATTAATATTATTTAAATTACATAGTTATGTTTCAGTGATATATTGGGGGGGAAAAATCATATTTTTCCCAGGATGGGGGGGTCGTGTGTCCCCCGTCCCCCCCGGGATTTCTGCCCCTGATGCTAGCATCCTATAAACACACGGTTAACACCAATACTTGGTAACAACAAGCTACCAATGGATCATTCGTGTCCGTGTCTAGTTCATAACGCAGAAGTAATTAAACGTTGGCTAGCTAACACAAAGTCAGTCCTGCTAGCTACACAAGTGGCCTACACATCTCGAATGTTCAGAAAGTTAAGCTTACGTTGCAAAAATCTTATTGACTAAAAATGATACAGCTAGCTGGTAGGGTTAGCTAGCTAGCAGTGGGCGCGTTGTAGACGCATTGTAGACTATGTTAGAAAATGTAGCTGGCTAGCTAACCTCGATAGTTACTCTGTACTACACCTTTATCTTGATACAAAGACAACTATGTAGCTAGCTAACATTACACTAGTCAAATCGTTCCGTTGTAATGTATATAGTTTCTACAGTACTGCTAATTGGTAAAGTTGGCTAGCTAGCAGTGGTGTTTTTCGGCAGAAATGACTTCTCGAACGTGTGAACTTTCATGTGCCTTATTAACAAACGTGAATGCCATCTGTCAATACTAAGAAAATTGTTACATTTACGAGCCTTGTTAGTTTAGCCGCAGAAAAAGACAACAGCAATCTTCCCGCTAGCCATGATTGGCTGAGATAACGAGTGGGCTGGACATGCCGAGAGATGAGTTAGGATTGGTCTGCCATGTAGCACGCTTCTGTCTATAATATGAGCTGGTCAGTATGTGTAGGTAATCCTGTCTAGCGCTTCTTTTTTAAAAAGATATCATGAAGAACTGTATCAGTGTTGCTCTCCACTTTCTGGAGGACTGAGTTTTGAAATCAGTGGAATTCGAGTAAGATAGCTAAGGAGATGGAGAAAACACCTGTCACCGGATTACATCTTCAAACTAAGGGTAACCATGGCATCCATGACAGGGAGAAGCGTCCACTAGTATTACATTATATATATAATATATAGTATTATTATTAGTATTAGTATTATTATTATTAGTATTACTAGTATACACTAGCATCTGTGACAGAGAGGGAGAAGAGTTCATCCATGTATACGGGTAAGATAGTCTAGCTAGCTACATTTTCAGATATTACACGTTTCTAATTTTGTCACAAAGTCATTTTAATTTCAAGTTAAAGTGTACTCTTGGCTGGCTCGCTAGCTAACTTTACGTGTATGATCTGTTTAGTAATATTATTCATATTTTAGAGCCATTTGCATTGCAAGTTAAAGCCTAATGTCACTTAGCTTACATTGAACCTGGTTGGTTAGCCACCTGCAGAATCATGCAGGGTAGTAACGTTGTGAGTTGGGATTATGGTTTATTGTTTAGCTAGCTAGCTACATGGCTAAACAAAAGACTCCGCTATGCAACTAACCATTTCAATAAATTCACTCTGGCCATCTACTCCGATATCAGAGCACTCTCGTCTGAGTGTGCCAGAGCGCAGAATAACTGACAAATTTACAAATGCTCAACACCTGTTGAATGTGACCGGTGTCAGTAAACGTTGGCAAAAAAAAACTTAAATTGTTGCCAGCAGCACAGTTTCAGTCACCAACTCTCTAGATAACATAAAAACAGCCTAACCAGCTCTGCTAGGTTGAGTGAAATGGTCAGAGTGAGCTGTTCTCTCATTTGTGTCTGGAAGTAGCTAGCAAGCTAGCCAATATTAGCCAGTGAGCTTGTGTGCTTGACTGCTGTTGTTAGTACAGAACGCTTGGATCAACCCTCAAAGAAGCGGGTGGGGGCTAAAGCTTAAGAGGGTGTGAACGATGCTGAATGTGTGTAGACAAAGAAGAGCTCTCCAGTAGGTACCAAAACATCAAAAGGCCATTTTCTCAAAAGTGAGATTACAAGTTTATCAACTTTCAAAGCAGAATTACCTTCCCATTGTACCTCAACTGTAGTGTCTGATCTACCATTTTGTAGCTCTGAGTCTCTACTTTTACCCAATGTAAAAAAAAAAAATATCTTTTCAAATGTTGCTACATCAGACCGAATCGAGCCGGTCGGTAACAAATTAGTTCAACACCATTAACAACTGGTGACAGTCACGGCCGTTAACATGTTTTAGCTGATCACTGGCTCTTGGTACAGATTATTTCTATAAAGGCACTGGTACAAAAAAAGGTTGATATACAGTCGTGGCCAAAAGTTTATAGAATGACATAAATATTCATTTCTACAAAATTTGCTGCTTCAGTGTCTTTAGATATTTTTGTCAGATGTTACTATGGAATACTGAAGTATAATTACAAGCATTTCATAAGTGTCAAAGGCTTTTTATTGACAATTACATGAAGCTGATGCAGAGTCAATATTTGCAGTGTTGACCCTTCTTTTTCAAGACCTCTGCAATCCGCCCTGGCATGCTGTCAATTAACTTCTGGGCCACATCCTGACTGATGGCAGCCCATTCTTGCATAATGAATGC
Organism: Salmo salar; assembly: GCF_965601325.2. Taxonomy (NCBI): domain Eukaryota; kingdom Metazoa; phylum Chordata; class Actinopteri; order Salmoniformes; family Salmonidae; genus Salmo; species Salmo salar. The sequence continues at coordinate 55,174,339 of NC_138311.1, read as the reverse complement.
TTGGAGTTTGTCAGAATTTGTGGGTTTTTGTTTGTCCACTCCCCTCTTGAGGATCAGAAAGGGGATTCATCAGAGAAAATGACTTTACCCCAGTCCTCAGCAGTCCAATCCCTGTACCTTTTGCAGAATATAAGTCTGTCCCCGATGTTTTTCCTGGAGAGAGGTGGCTTCTTTGCTGCCCTTCTTGACACCAGGCCATCCTCCAAAAGTCTTCGCCTCACTGTGTGTGCAGATGCACTCACACCTGCCTGCTGCCATTCCTGAGCAAGTTCTGTACTGGTGATGCCCCGATTCCGCAGCTGAATCAACTTTAGGAGACGGTCCTGGTGCTTGCTGGACTTTCTTGGACACCCTGAAGCCTTCTTCACAACAATTGAACCTCTCTCCTTGATGTTCTTGATGATCCGATAAATGGTTGATTTATGTGCAATCTTACTGGCAGCAATATCCTTGCCTGTGAAGCCATTTTTGTGCAAAGCAATGATGACGACACATGTTTCCTTGCAGGTAACCATGATTGACAGAGGAAGAACAATGATTCCAAGCACCACCCTCCTTTTGAAGCGTCCAGTCTGTTATTCGAACTCAATCAGCATGACAGAGTGATCTCCAGCCTTGTCCTCATCAACACTCACATCTGTGTTAACGAGAGAATCACTGACATGATGTCAGCTGGTCCTTTTGTGGCAGGGCTGAAATGCAGTGGAAATGTTTTTGGGGGATTCAGTTCATTTGCATGGCAAAGAGGGACTTTGCAATTAATTGCAATTCATCTGATCACTCTTTATAACATTCTGGAGTATATGCAAATTGCCATCATACAAACTGAGGCAGCAGACTTTGTGAAAATTAATATTTGTGTCATTCTCAAAACATTTGGCCACGACTACACTGGCCTAGGCCATGCTGCCTGCTCATCACTAGTTGTTTGAGGACATTCAGAAAACTCTTGCTTTGCTGTAGATCTCTGAAATCCGCTGAAAGTAGCGACTGCCTACCTGCCTGCATAGTCCCAGCAAAGAGTAGATTACACAGCACAGAGTAGGTTACACAGCACAGAGTAGATTACACAGCACAGAGTAGGTTACACAGCACAAAGTAGGCACAGAGTAGGTTACACAGCACAGAGTAGGTTACACAGCACAGAGTAGGTTACACAGCACAGAGTAGATTACACAGCACAGAGTAGGTTACACAGCACAGAGTAGGATACACAGCACAGAGTAGGATACACAGCACAGAGTAGATTACACAGCACAGAGTAGGTTACACAGCACAGAGTAGGTTACACAGCACAGAGTAGATTACACAGCACAGAGTAGATTACACAGCACAGAGTAGGTTACACAGCACAGAGTAGGTTACACAGCACAGAGTAGGTTACACAGCACAGAGTAGATTACACAGCACAGAGTAGGTTACACAGCACAGAGTAGGTTACACAGCACAGAGTAGATTACACATCACAGAGTAGATTACACAGCACAGAGTAGATTACAGAGTAGGTTACACACACACAGAGTAGAATACAGAGTAGGTTACACAGCACAGAATAGGTTACACAGCACAGAGTAGATTACAGAGTAGGTTACACAGCACAGAGTAGATTACAGAGTAGATAACACAGCACAGAGTAGATTACAGAGTAGGTTACACAGCACAGAGTAGATTACAGAGTAGGTTACACAGCACAGAGTAGCCTAGTCTCTCTCTCCCTTTAATTCCCACATCTCACCCACAGCCATTGAAGTCTCTCTCCGCTACGACTCTGCCTTTCAGTTGTTGCTGCAACGCATTATAATTATTATTATTATTATTAGATTGTTAGATTTAGGTGCACTAATCTCATGTTACTTCGCCTTGTTAAGCAGCATGGTGTTTTCCTTACAAAGGACTAGTAGCATTTACAGAATAGAAGTGTAAATCACTAAAGATGTAGAGATTAGAGGGCTGCGTCTCATGTTCAAGGGAACTAGGCCTATATACATTCATTGGAGCTATAAATAACGTTGGCACTCCTAATTTATCACTTTGTTTGAAGTATTCATGGAGGTGTTTCATGTACCACAGAGAAGTCCTGTTACCTTAACATGAAATGAGTCTCAGCTGGCGTTTTCCCTCTCTGTAATAGAACCACATATTGTGAGCAGTGGACTATCGCGTAGCCAATGAGTTCCAAGGTGTATTTTAAAAGGACCAGCAGCAAGCTATTGGCCTAGTACTAGCTTCCTACTCTGGGGATCGCTTACATTACAACTAGCAGTACATTACAGTTAGCACCTAAACCAGGGGTTCCCCAGTCTCCCTCCACCTAAACTAGGGGTTCCCCAGTCTCCCTCCACCTAATCCAGGGGTTCCCCAGTCTCCCTCCACCTAATCCAGGGGTTCCCCAGTCTCCCTACACCTAAACCAGGGGTTTCCCCAGTCTCCCTCCACCTAAACCAGGGGTTCCCCAGTCTCCCTCCACCTAAACTAGGGGTTCCCCAGTCTCCCTCCACCTAAACCAGGGGTTCCCCAGTCTCCCTCCACCTAAACCAGGGGTTCCCCAGTCTCCCTCCACCTAATCCAGGGGTTCCCCAGTCTCCCTCCACCTAATCCAGGGGTTCCCCAGTCTCCCTCCACCTAAACCAGGGGTTTCCCCAGTCTCCCTCCACCTAAACCAGGGGTTCCCCAGTCTCCCTCCACCTAAACCAGGGGTTCCCCAGTCTCCCTCCACCTAAACCAGGGGTTCCCCAGTCTCCCTCCTCCTAAACCGGGGGTTCCCCAGTCTCCCTCCACCTAAACCGGGGGTTCCCCAGTCTCCCTCCACCTAAACCAGGGGTTCCCCAGTCTCCCTCCACCTAATCCAGGCCTTCCCCAGTCTCCCTCCACCTAAACCAGGGGTTCCCCAGTCTCCCTCCACCTAAACCAGGGGTTTCCCCAGTCTCCCTCCACCTAAACCGGGGGTTCCCCAATCTCCCTCCACCTAAACCGGGGGTTCCCCAGTCTCCCTCCACCTAAACCAGGGGTTCCCCAGTCTCCCTCCACCTAATCCAGGCCTTCCCAAGTCTCCCTCCACCTAAACCAGGGGTTCCCCAGTCTCCCTCCACCTAAACCAGGGGTTCCCCAGTCTCCCTCCTCCTAAACCAGGGGTTCCCCAGTCTCCCTCCACCTAAACCAGGGGTTCCCCAGTCTCCCTCCACCTAATCCAGGCCTTCCCCAGTCTCCCTCCACCTAAACCAGGGGTTCCCCAGTCTCCCTCCACCTAAACCAGGGGTTCCCCAGTCTCCCTCCACCTAAACCAGGGGTTCCCCCAGTCTCCCTCCTCCTAAACCGGGGGTTCCCCAGTCTCCCTCCACCTAAACAAGGGGTTCCCCAGTCTCCCTCCACCTAAACCAGGGGTTCCCCAGTCTCCCTCCACCTAATCCAGGGGTTCCCCAGTCTCCCTCCACCTAAACCAGGGGTTCCCCAGTCTCCCTCCACCTAAACCGGGGGTTCCCCAGTCTCCCTCCACCTAAACCAGGGGTTCCCCAGTCTCCCTCCACCTAAACCAGGGGTTCCCCAGTCTCCTTCCACCTAATCCAGGGGTTCCCCAGTCTCCCTCCACCTAAACCAGGGGTTCCCCAAACTCCCTCCACCTAAACCAGGGGTTCCCCAGTCTCCCTCCACCTAAACCAGGGGTTCCCCAGTCTCCCTCCACCTAATCCAGGGGTTCCCCAGTCTCCCTCCACCTAAACCAGGGGTTTCCCCAGTCTCCCTCCACCTAAACCAGGGGTTCCCCAGTCTCCCTCCACCTAAACCAGGGGTTCCCCAGTCTCCCTCCACCTAAACCAGGGGTTCCCCAGTCTCCCTCCTCCTAAACCAGGGGTTTCCCCAGTCTCCCTCCACCTAATCCAGGCCTTCCCCAGTCTCCCTCCACCTAAACCAGGGGTTCCCCAGTCTCCCTCCACCTAAACCAGGGGTTCCCCAAACTCCCTCCACCTAATCCAGGGGTTCCCCAGTCTCCCTCCACCTAAACCAGGGGTTCCCCAGTCTCCCTCCTCCTAATCCAGGGGTTCCCCAGTCTCCCTCCACCTAAACCAGGGGTTCCCCAAACTCCCTCCACCTAAACCAGGGGTTCCCCAGTCTCCCTCCACCTAATCCAGGGGTTCCCCAGTCTCCCTCCACCTAATCCAGGGGTTCCCCAGTCTCCCTCCACCTAAACCAGGGGTTTCCCCAGTCTCCCTCCACCTAAACCAGGGGTTCCCCAGTCTCCCTCCACCTAAACCAGGGGTTCCCCAGTCTCCCTCCACCTAAACCAGGGGTTCCCCAGTCTCCCTCCTCCTAAACCAGGGGTTTCCCCAGTCTCCCTCCACCTAATCCAGGCCTTCCCCAGTCTCCCTCCACCTAAACCAGGGGTTCCCCAAACTCCCTCCACCTAATCCAGGGGTTCCCCAGTCTCCCTCCACCTAAACCAGGGGTTCCCCAGTCTCCCTCCTCCTAATCCAGGGGTTCCCCAGTCTCCCTCCACCTAAACCAGGGGTTCCCCAAACTCCCTCCACCTAAACCAGGGGTTCCCCAGTCTCCCTCCACCTAAACCAGGGGTTCCCCAGTCTCCCTCCACCTAAACCAGGGGTTCCCCAAACTCCCTCCACCTAAACCAGGGGTTCCCCAGTCTCCCTCCACCTAAACCAGGGGTTCCCCAGTCTCCCTCCACCTAAACCAGGGGTTCCCCAGTCTCCCTCCTCCTAAACCAGGGGTTCCCCAGTCTCCCTCCACCTAAACCAGGGGTTCCCAAACTTTTTGGGGCCCACGACCCCATTTTGATATCTGAAACTTTTCGCAACCCCAACCATGTGGCAGTCAATTGAAAAACATTACAGGAGTATTACTGACCGTCTTCTCAACTCATGTTAATGTGGGACTATCACAGTCAATGAGTCTGACCTCATCTCTGCTGTCACATCCAACCTAGATTGATATTTGATTTCAATGCAAACGAGAGCACTGAATCCAGCTTCACACAGATATGAGCTGGTTGAAGGGTACCATGAGTTTTATGCTGCTTTCAAGACAACTGGGAACTTGGGAAAAAAATATGAGGTCAAATCATGATGTCAGTGTTCTTTAGGTCGGAAAGTCGGAGCTATACAAAGAGACCCGTGTCTGATGATCGTTCAAAAATGATTTTTAATTTCATTCCGAGTTCCCAGTTGTCTTGAACGCAATTAAGTAGGAAGTCGAGATTTTTCCAGTTCCCAGTTCCTAGTTCCCAGTTCCCAGTTGTCTTGAACGCACTTACGTCGGAAGTAGAGGTTTTCCCAGGTGCCAGTGGCAACTTGGCCTTTAGATCCTCCCGTGTGCAGTAGTCTGAGAGTGGGTTAGATCACTAGACTGGGTTAAACCACTAGACTGGGTTAAACCACTAGACTGGGTTAGGCCACTAGACTGGGTTAGACCACTAGACTGGGTTAGGCCACTAGACTGGGTTAAACCACTAGACTGGGTTAGACCACTAGACTGGGTTAAACCACTAGACTGGGTTAAACCACTAGACTGGGTTAGGCCACTAGACTGGGTCAGGTCACTAGACTGGGTTAGGCCACTAGACTGGGTTAGACCACTAGACTGGGTTAGGCCACTAGACTGGGTTAGGCCACTAGACTGGGTTAGACCACTAGACTGGGTTAGGCTAGGTTTATGTTATTCTGTGAGATTCGAGATAGATGGTGGGCAGAATGTCCTTTCTATTGCCGGTGTATATTACTGTCTCAGCAGCACTGCTGCACTGGGCATGAGAACCACAGAAGCATCTCAAATCAGTCAAATCGCCAGCCAGTTTAGCAGCGAGTGCAATAACACACAGTATTGCAAAGCCAATCTAAAAATCCCATCTCAGCCAGCCCTGCAGGACAACACGATGTTACCATTTATTAAGGATGAAGGATGCTTTATAAATAAGTCAAGAAGAGCCAGATGATGTCCCACAGGGATGAGAGGAATAGAGAGAGGGAGAGAAGAGACAGAGAAAGGGGTGAGGGAGAGAAGAGAGGGGAGGGTGAGGGAGAGAAGAGACAGAGCGAGGGGTGAGGGAGAGAAGATAGGGGAGGGAGAGAAGAGAGGGGAGACAGAGCGATGGGGTTGAGGGAGAGAAGAGAGGGGAGACAGAGCGAGGGGTGAGGGAGAGAAGAGACAGAGCGAGGGGTGAGGGAGAGAAGAGAGGGGAGACAGAGCGAGGGGTGAGGGAGAGAAGAGACAGAGCGAGGGGTGAGGGAGAGAAGAGAGGGGAGACAGAGCGAGGGGAGAGTGAGGGAGAGAAGAGACAGAGCGAGGGGTGAGGGAGAGAAGAGAGGGGAGACAGAGCGAGGGGGGGTGAGGGAGAGAAAGCGGTGAGTGTGAGAGAGAAAGAGAGAAAAATTGAGGGAGAGAAAGAAAGCGAGAGAGGGGTGCATCTGTGTCTGTCTGGCTGGTGTCTGACTGACTGGTTGTCTGTCTGACTGGTTGTCTGTCTGACTGGTTGTCTGTCAGACTGGCTGACTGGTGTCTGTCTGACTGGTTGTCTGTCTGACTGGTTGTCTGTCTGACTGGTGTCTGTCTGACTTTCTGTGCTCTTTTAATAATGGAGCCAATATGATCTGGAGCACTGACTGAAGGACATCTCTGATGAGGACCAGGGGTTCACCGCTTCAGAGACCAGACCAATCACAAGGAATCATAGTGTCATTTGCATTCATCACTGAAGAGTAATGGAACAAGTCACATCTGTGGCCCTGTCAGAGCGCAGAATATCAAGTCCAAGGCTTGAATTTTTCATCATGCAATTACTGCAACTTAGACCTCCCTGGTATTGCTTAATTTCCCAAGACCTTGAGAATAAAAATGGAATGTAATATCAACTTTGTAAAAGGGGAAAACTGAAACACTAGAGTATGCTATAATAATATACTATACTGTAATAAGTCACTGTGAAACTACAAAAGTCCCAAACAGATTATAGTTCCACATGGCATATGATAACATCGGTACCGATGATAAAGTGAAGAGAAAATTAGAGACAGAATATAGTGTGATTTCAACATCAATGATTTCCAATTATCTGGTCAAAACAACATGACCTAGGCCTAATAACCAGGAAACATTATTACAACAATCCAACAGATCGTTTTCAAAAGGTATAGCTAGCTACCTGTTCCAATAATGTCCTGTATCTCTGTGTGTCTTGTTGAAGGTCCCGTGCGGCTCAGTTGGTAGAGCATGGTGTTTGCAACACCAGAGTTGTGGGTTCGATTCCCACGGGGGACCAGTATGGGGGGGAAAAAAAATAATTATGAAATGTATGCATTAAGTGTATGCAAATGTATGCATAAGTCGATCTGGATAAGAGTGTCTGCTAAATGACTAACATGTAAATGAATGAGATCACGGACTGTCCATCCCTCCTTACACAGTACCACGACGTCTGACTGAATGTCACTTTCAATGATGAAGATGGTTCTTCGTCCAAATTATGGCCATTGGGAATGTTAAGGAGGGGAAGAAAAAAAGTATCTTTCCTAGAGCTGTTTGATGTTAAAGTTACGCATCAACAATCAACGCCGTGTTTTTAGTTTGTCTGACATGGGACACAGGAATTGCAAATATTGAGCTGTCGATACCTGTATGTCCGTGTCAAGTAATTTAACTAACTTAAGTTATTCCACATTCATCATAAAATTCGGAAGATATTTCCTACAGGTACTGTAGATACTGCTGGAGAGGCTAGCAGGTATGCTACCTGTTTTTTTTTGTTTTTTTATCTTCATTGGCTTGCATCCGTGAGCACAAGTACTGTAGTAAGATGCTATAGCTAGCAGCTACCTACCACTGCTGCTTAACTTGCTTGCCAGAAAGCTCAAGTTAACTTACAAGTGAGCAACAAGTGAGGAAACCACCAAAATGGGTACCATAACCTGTATCATAAATGATGTGTTGTAATTAAAAGTTAATGCAGCTAGGTAATAGCTAATTTAATAATAGCTAACTAGCAAATGTAGCTAGCCAGTGTAACAGTGTAGGTTCCGTCCCTCTCTTCGCCCCAACCTGGGCTCGAACTAGGGACCCTCTGCGCACATCAACAACTGACACCCCACGAAGCATCGTTTCCCATCGCGCCACAAAAAGCAGCGGCCCTTGCAGAGCAAGGGGAACAACCACTTCAAGGTCTCAGAGCGAGTGACGTCACTGATTGAAATGCTATTAGCGCGCACCACCGCTAACTAACTAGCCATTTCACATCGGTTACACCAGCTCGGACATCCCTTTTCCACAAGTTATCCTTGCAGCAAATTCCTCCTACTTCTACTTGTGGCTGGTTACTATTCTGTTTTCCTGTTTGAATTTCCACCGAGGCACCAATAACCGATAATATTATGTATTGTGGGTGCAAATAGAAAGTGATCACAGATCAGACTGTGTTACCTATCTTAAAGTCAAAATTCCTCTGTTGCGGATCAGTTCAGAACTTACTAGGGCCCACTCAACTTGCTGTCACTTTGTGAAAGAGATTTCCTAGGAGGGCACTCATGCCGTCTTCTCAGCACCAATAATGTACCAGTAGTTTAGACTACTATGTAAGTAATTTACACTGGTCACCAAAATAGAGCTGCTTATAAGAAATTGGCTTTGTTTAGTTACTAAAGCTATTGAATGTATAAGGTGCATGCATGAAGCAGTGAATTGCAATGAAGGAAATCTGTCAACTCAATTGAATGTTGAAAATAGGATTCCTCTGACCTGCAATCTTAACGAGGTTCAGAATCATCAATAATTGTCTGTTAGTCTACCTAAAATCTTAAATATAGGCCTACTTTTTCATTGGAACAATAGTCCATAACAAATGGTCTAAATTAGATTTACAAGCATCAATATAACATGTGAAAGTTTAAAAAAAAGTGCCTAGCTAGTAATTAAAAATGAAAGTGTGTGCAGATATCTAGATGCATTAAAAACCAAAGTGTATGCAGATCAGATGTGTGTTGATTTATAGACTACAGTGATTTTCTGGGTCATTGAATTACATCTGAAATAATGAGGCCCTAAAGAGAATGCAATTTCTGCATGAATGCAATTTCTTACTTATTCTTGCTTTGTTGAAATGATAACTGCATTAAAATACAAATTTATAAATGTTTTATTGTGAATAATTATGAATAATTGGAACTTAGAAAAAGTTGAATTTTATGAGGTAAGAAAAAGTGCATTCAATCATGATTTACCTCTTGAGAACTTAGCCTAATATACGTAATATGAGTCTTGGGATGGGAAAATATATTCTTAACAAAAATAAAAAATTGTGATTATGTCTGCACAATTGATCTATTAAAAATATATAATTAACTCTTCTCGATTTTGTTATCATTCTTTTTTTTTTAAAGAATGTATAAGATGTAAAGTAAGAAGTTCCTAGTTCATCTAACATCTGCATCAAACCACCAAGTAGTATTCAAGATGTGGTTCTGTGTTCCAGGACTTCACCTCTAAGTGAACCACATCCATTGAATTGTTCCCTGCCTATAGTCAGGGCGGCAGGTAGCCTAGTGGTTAGAGCGTAGGGGCGGCAGGTAGCCTAGTGGTTAGAGCGTAGGGGCGGCAGGTCAGCCTAGTGGTTAGAGCGTAGGGACGGCAGGTAGCCTAGTGGTTAGAGTGTAGGGGCGGCAGGTAGCCTAGTGGTTAGAGTGTAGGGGCGGCAGGTAGCCTAGTGGTTAGAGCGTAGGGACGGCAGGTAGCCTAGTGGTTAGAGTGTAGGGGCGGCAGGTAGCCTAGTGGTTAGAGTGTAGGGGCGGCAGGTAGCCTAGTGGTTAGAGTGTAGGGGCGGCAGGTAGCCTAGTGGTTAGAGTGTAGGGGAGGCAGGTAGCCTAGTGGTTAGAGTGTAGGGGCGGCAGGTAGCCTAGTGGTTAGAGTGTAGGGGCGGCAGGTAGCCTAGTGGTTAGAGCGTAGGGGCGGCAGGTAGCCTAGTGGTTAGAGCGTAGGGGCGGCAGGTAGCCTAGTGGTTAGAGCGTAGGGACGGCAGGTAGCCTAGTGGTTAGAGTGTAGGGGCGGCAGGTAGCCTAGTGGTTAGAGTGTAGGGGCGGCAGGTAGCCTAGTGGTTAGAGTGTAGGGGCAAGAGTTAGCCTAGTGGTTAGAGTGTAGGGGCAGCAGGTACCCTAGTGGTTAGAGTGTAGGGACGGCAGGTAGACTAGTGGTTAGAGTGTAGGGGAGGCAGGTAGCCTAGTGGTTAGAGTGTAGGGGCGGCAGGTAGCCTAGTGGTTAGAGTGTAGGGGCGGCAGGTAGCCTAGTGGTTAGAGTGTAGGGGCGGCAGGTAGCCTAGTGGTTAGAGTGTAGGGGCGGCAGGTAGCCTAGTGGTTAGAGTGTAGGGGCGGCAGGTAGCCTAGTGGTTAGAGTGTAGGGGCGGCAGGTAGCCTAGTGGTTAGAGTGTAGGGGCGGCAGGTAGCCTAGTGGTTAGAGTGTAGGGGCGGCAGGTAGCCTAGTGGTTAGAGTGTAGGGGCAAGAGTTAGCCTAGTGGTTAGAGTGTAGGGGCGGCAGGTACCCTAGTGGTTAGAGTGTAGGGACGGCAGGTAGCCTAGTGGTTAGAGTGTAGGGGCGGCAGGTAGCCTAGTGGTTAGAGCGTAGGGGCGGCAGGTAGCCTAGTGGTTAGAGCGTAGGGGCGGCAGGTAGCCTAGTGGTTAGAGTGTAGGGGCGGCAGGTAGCCTAGTGGTTAGAGTTTAGGGGCGGCAGGTAGCCTAGTGGTTAGAGTGTAGGGGCGGCAGGTAGCCTAGTGGTTAGAGTGTAGGGGCGGCAGGTAGCCTAGTGGTTAGAGTGTAGGGGCGGCAGGTAGCCTAGTGGTTAGAGTGTAGGGGCGGCAGGTAGCCTAGTGGTTAGAGTGTAGGGGCGGCAGGTAGCCTAGTGGTTAGAGTGTAGGGGCGGCAGGTAGCCTAGTGGTTAGAGTGTAGGGGCGGCAGGTAGCCTAGTGGTTAGAGTGTAGGGGCGGCAGGTAGCCTTGTGGTTAGAGTGTAGGGGCGGCAGGTAGCCTAGTGGTTAGAGTGTAGGGGCGGCAGGTAGCCTAGTGGTTAGAGTGTAGGGGCGGCAGGTAGCCTAGTGGTTAGAGTGTAGGGGCGGCAGGTAGCCTAGTGGTTAGAGTGTAGGGGCGGCAGGTAGCCTAGTGGTTAGAGTGTAGGGGCGGCAGGTAGCCTAGTGGTTAGAGTGTAGGGGCGGCAGGTAGCCTAGTGGTTAGAGTGTAGGGGCGGCAGGTAGCCTAGTGGTTAGAGTGTAGGGGCGGCAGGTAGCCTAGTGGTTAGCGTGTAGGGGCGGCAGGTAGCCTAGTGGTTAAAGGGGTAGTTTGAATGGAATGTCATGCACTCTGACACTAAGGGGACACTTCACATGATATCAGTTTCCATTTCCCTTTGTTTTCTCTATTAGGCCTTACATTGTAGAGGACTACTTCCTCTTAGTACAGTTACTGGAGATGGAGGTGGTGTGTTTCCCTGGAGATGGAGGTGGTGTGTTTCCCTGGAGATGGAGGTGGTGTGTTTCCCTGGAGATGGAGGTGGTGTGGTTCCCTGGAGATGGAGTGTTTCCCTGGAGATGGAGGTGGTGTGTTTCCCTGGAGATGGAGGTGGTGTGTTTCCCTGGAGATGGAGGTGGTGTGTTTCCCTGGAGATGGAGGTGGTGTGTTTCCCTGGAGATGGAGGTGGTATGTTTCCCTGGAGATGGAGGTGGTGTGTTTCCCTGGAGATGGAGTGTTTCCCTGGAGATGGAGGTGGTGTGTTTCCCTGGAGATGGAGGTGGTGTGTTTCCCTGGAGATGGAGGTGGTGTGTTTCCCTGGAGATGGAGGTGGTGTGGTTCCCTGGAGATGGAGGTGGTATGTTTCCCTGGAGATGGAGGTGGTATGTTTCCCTGGAGATGGAGGTGGTGTGTTTCCCTGGAGATGGAGGTGGTGTGTTTCCCTGGAGATGGTGGTGGTGTGTTTCCCTGGAGATGGAGGTGGTGTGTTTCCCTGGAGATGGAGGTGGTGTGTTTCCCTGGAGATGGAGGTGGTGTGTTTCCCTGGAGATGGAGGTGGTGTGTTTCCCTGGAGATGGAGGTGGTGTGTTTCCCTGGAGATGGAGGTGGTGTGTTTCCCTGGAGATGGAGGTGGTGTGTTTCCCTGGAGATGGAGGTGGTATGTTTCCCTGGAGATGGAGGTGGTGTGTTTCCCTGGAGATGGAGGTGGTGTGTTTCCCTGGAGATGGAGGTGGTGTGTTTCCCTGGAGATGGAGGTGGTATGTTTGCTTTGGCTGACTAATTTACACTGGGCTTCAGAGTGGAATAACTTATCTAGGTAAACCAGAGATTCCTGCCAGACCAGGAGAGACTGAGCAAAACAGTTGAGCTTGACCAAGCTGGGTGACCTAACAGTGTTACAGTCAAAGATTACTGCATTCAGAACTGAAATGTTTGAATAAATAAAATGGTGTGATAATATATTTAGCAGAATTGGTCTCTATAGGCCAGAGAGTTGTAATACTGAGCTAGGTTTACAGTGTAGAGCTACAAATGGAATTTACTTTAATTAAATATTCATTTCCTAGATAACATCAATCACCATTGTTCTCTGAGGGTTGTGTAGGCCTACACTCACTGTAACACATGACCTGTATAAAGATGCTGCTGTGATCCTGTCCAGTCCATATGGTTGCTCCACTATAGCCCATAAGGTGAAGGTCTTATCTCTGCTGTTTGCTCCACTCTAGCCCATATAGTGGAGGTCTTATCTCTGCTGTTTGCTCCACTCTAGCCCATATAGTGGAGGTCTTATCTCTGCTGTTTGCTCCACTCTAGCCCATATAGTGGAGGTCTTATCTCTGCTGTTTGCTCCACTCTAGCCCATATAGTGGAGGTCTTATCTCTGCTGTTTGCTCCACTCTAGCCCATATAGTGGAGGTCTTATCTCTGCTGTTTGCTGTACATCTGTGTCCTCTGTGTTCATAGTGTGCTCTGAACACCTCCCCGCTGTTCTGCAAGAGGAGAGAAGAGGGGAGAGGTGGGAGAGAGGAGGAGATGGGAGAAGAGGAGGAGGAGATGGGAGAAGAGGAGGAGAGGAGAAGAGTGGGAGGAGAGGAGAAGGGTGGGAGGAGAGGGAGAAGAGGAGGAGAGGAGAAGAGTGGGAGGAGAGGAGAAGAGTGGGAGGAGAGGAGAAGAGGGGGAGAGAGGAGGGGGAGGAGATGGGAGGAGAGGAGAAGAGTGGGAGGAGAGGAGAAGAGGGGGAGGAGATGGGAGGAGATGAGAAGAGTGGGAGGAGAGGAGAAGAGTGGGAGGAGAGGAGAAGAGTGGGAGGAGAGAGGAGGAAACAAATCAATGCGTTTGCTGAACACGTCCAGGCTAGGAGGACACAGCAGAGCCACAGCAGGGGGCACTGATCAGTAGTAGAGAGGGCCCTGGTCCAAATGTGTGTACTAAATAGGGAAAAGGTGGCCATTTGGGATGCAACCCCTCCCTCCGCTTAACAGGGTTAGGGTCCCCACACAGTAAACTATACATTTTACAGTGCTAGTTTACAGGGTTAACCTGTTTAGGATAGGGGGCAGTATTTTCACGGCCGGATAAAAAACGTACCGATTTAATCTGGTTATTACTCCTGCCCAGAAACTAGAATATGCATATAATTGTTTGATTTGGATAGAAAACACCCTAAAGTTTCTAAAACTGTTTGAATGGTGTCTGTGAGTATAACAGAACTCATATGGCAGGCCAAAACCTGAGAAGATTCTAAACAGGAAGTGCCCTCTCTGACCATTTCTTGGCCTTCTATAGCCTCTTTATCGAAAACAGAGGATCTCTGCTGTAACATGACATTTTCTAAGACTCCCATAGGCTCTCAGAAGGCGCCAGAACGGGGAATGATGACTCTGCAGTCCCTGGCTGAAAAACAGTAGCGCATTTGGATAGTGGTCGATCTGAGAACAATGAAACGGGCGCACACGTGCACGTGAAGAGTCCATTTTACATTTTCAGTCTTTGAACGAAAACGACGTCTCCCAGTCGGAATATTAGCGCTATTTTACGAGAAAAATCGCATAAAAATTGATTTTAAACAGCGTTTGACATGCTTCGAAGTACGGTAATGGAATATTTTGAATTTTTTTGTCACGAAACGCGCCGGCTGCGTCACCCTTCGTTACCCTTCGGATAGAGTCTTGAACGCACTAACAAAACGCCGCTATTTGGATATAACTATGGATTATTTGGAACCAAAACAACATTGGGTGTAAAGTACAAGTCCTGGGAGTGCATTCTGACGAAGAACAGCAAAGGTAATCCAATTTTTCTTATAGTAAATCTGAGTTTGGTGAGTGCCAAACTTGGTGGGTGTCAAAATAGCTAGCCATGATGGCCGGGCTATCTACTCAGAATATTGCAAAATGTGCTTTCACCGAAAAGCTATTTTAAAATCGGACATAGCGATTGCATAAAGGAGTTCTGTATCTATAATTCATAAAATAATTGTTATGTTTTTTGTGAACGTTAATCGTGAGTAATTTAGTAAAGTCACCGGAAGTTTCGGTGGGTATGCTAGTTCTGAACGTCACATGCTAATGTAAAAAGCTGGTTTTTGATATAAATATGAACTTGATTGAACAAAACATGCATGTATTGTATAACATAATGTCCTAGGGTTGTCATCTGATGAAGATCATCAAAGGTTAGTGCTGCATTTAGCTGTGGTTTCGGTTTTTGTGACATTATATGCTAGCTTGGAAAATGGGTGTCTGATTATTTCTGGCTGGGTACTCTCCTGACATAATCTAATGTTTTGCTTTCGTTGTAAAGCCTTTTTGAAATCGGACAATGTGGTTAGATAAAGGAGAGTCTTGTCTTTAAAATGGTGTAAAATAGTCATATGTTTGAAAAATGGAAGTTTTGGGATTTTTGAGGAGTTTGTAATTCGCGCCACGCCCTATCATTGGATATTTGGAGCGGTGTTCCGCTAGCGGAACATCTAGATGTAAGAGGTGCCCACACAGCAAACTATACATTTTACAGTGCTAGTTTACAGAAGACAGAGGCGACCACCTGTGCTAATTAGCTATCTATCGTGCTAGAACACCTGTGCTAATTAGCTATCTATCGTGCTAGAACACCTGTGCTAATCAGCTATCTATCGTGCTAGAACACCTGTGCTAATCAGCTATCTATCGTGCTAGAACACCTGTGCTAATTAGCTATCTATCGTGCTAGAACACCTGTGCTAATTAGCTATCTATCATGCTAGAACACCTGTGCTAATTAGCTATCTATCATGCTAGAACACCTGTGCTAATTAGCTATCTATCGTGCTAGAACACCTGTGCTAATTAGCTATCTATCATGCTAGAACACCTGTGCTAATTAGCTATCTATCGCGCTGGAACACCTGTGCTAATTAGCTATCTATCGTGCTAGAACACCTGTGCTAATTAGCTATCTATCGCGCTAGAACACCTGTGTGTAAGACGTTGAGTTTGTCGGCTGGAGACACACAGGTATGGATCAATCCTGCAACTAGTAAGTTTATATTTTTATTTTAAAGATTCTCGCTGATATGAAAGATAAGTTCCATATGTAAAAAAAAATATATATATATATATTTTTTTAAACTCATTGCAAGCAATGATTATTGACATTTCTTGAACGTTAAAACAGAGTGTCTGGATTGTAGCTTGGCATTGCTTTATAGCTGAGAACCTTGGGGGTGTAAAAAGCAGAATGCCTCGTTTGGGTTCTCGAGAGAAAAGTACATCTCATACTCCGCGATGCCACTGAGTTGAGTGCAGACGAGAGTTTATTGGAGTGAACCTCCGACTCTTTTAGAGTTCGCTCTGCAGTCGGTACTTTAAAAACCTACACGTAGATTCTTACACCGCTACCGTGTACCTATGTTTGGACTCTGTTGTTGCCTGCCTTTCTTTGTTTGCTCAAACATGTACCTTTTTAATAAAACGTTAATCCAACACACCGACTGTTTCCTCATTGAGATTCAATCGGCGCTGAGTTGCCATTTTGGCGCAACAGCAACAAGGAATGTCTGGATTATGTGTGTATTGTTTTCTATTGTATTTTTACTGCTAGGTATTACTGCGCTGTTGGAGCTAGAAACACAAGCATTATCGCTGCGCCTGCGATAACGACGCATGAACCATTGTACACCCTTTTTCTCCCCAATTGCATATTATCCAATTGCTAGTTACAGTCTTGTCTCATCGCTGCACCTCCCTTACGGACTCGGGAGAGGCGAAGGTCGAGAGCCGCGCGTCTTACGAAACACAACCCAACCAAGCCGCACTGCTACTTGACACAATGCCTACTTAACCCGGAAGCCAATGTGTCGGAGGAAACACCGTACACCTGGCGACCGTGTCAGCGTGCACTGCGCCCGGCCCGCCACAGGAATCGCTAGTGCGTGAAGGGGCACAGAGTAGGCTTAGAAAGCACCATATTGAAATGCTATGCCAATATTGTAATTGTCAACAAAACGTAGTAACCGCCGATAACTTCCTCTATTCTATCCGGAGTGTGATTTGATTGTGTGTAAAGGGGATAATGCTCGAGTTGATTCAAAATGCCTTTACTTTACTCTTGGACTGTGGAATAGATTCATTTCTAAAAACCCAATTGCAGCCATTGCTGAAGGCACCGTTCTGAAATAATCATCACAGCATTTATGTGAGGAGCAAGGAAAAGGTCAGGGAAACAAAAGAGAGAAAGAGCAGAAAAAATATATATTTTTGGAAGAGAGGCTTAGATAACAATGTATTTTTTTTTCTTCCCTTTTTTCTTCACAGGATTCCAGAATATCTCCGTCCCAAAACGGCCGCCTTTTAACCTATGGGCCATGGTCCAAGGTAGTGCACTGTATAGGGAATAGGGTGCCATTTTGGGAAGCACACTAATTGAATATCCATACAGGTTGCCTGCAGTGCTGAGAGGACATTCCTATAAGTATTTCTGTGGTCACACCACAGAGCTCATCTATATTTCCACGTAGAAAATCGAGGCCATCCTGCTTACATCCTGCTTCTATCCTGCTTTTATCCTGCTACTATCCTGCTTCTCATCCTGCTTCTCATCCTGCTTTCCATCCTGCTTCCATCCTGCCTCTATCCTGCTTCTATCCTGTTTCCGTCCTGCTTCTTTCCTGCTTCTATCCTGCTTTCAACCTGCTATCATCCTGCTTCTCATCCTGCTTACATCCTGCTTTCATCCTGCTTCCATCCTGCCTCTATCCTGCTTCTATCCTGCTGTCATCCTGCTTCTATCCTGTTTCCGTCCTGCTTCTTTCCTGCTTCTATCCTGCTTTCATCCTGCTACCATCCTGCTTCTCATCCTGCTTTCCATCCAGCTAACATCCTGCTTCTATCCTGCTATCATCCTGCTTCTATCCTGCTTCCATCCTGCTTAGCTAAATATACATATAACGTTCCTCTCTAGTGACCACTAGATTTCCACCGAAGAAACATTCTACAATATGTTTATCTATGTTTTCTAAGCATTTTATTGTACTGTGTACACTTCGCTGTATCCTATGCATTTGACAATCTTTTATTCGATTTGAATACTCTTTGGGGGGGAGGGGGGGTTCCCCCCGTAACGGAAACGCTGAGAGTTCGAGAAGCAAAAAGAAACGTTTAAAAAAAATAAAATAAAAATACACAACAAACATGAAACAAGAACAACGTTAACAGTTGGCGTCTAAGCATAAACACAGGAGCAATACTGACGGCGGAAAGAGCCAAAGGAGAGTGACAGATACAAGGGAGGTAATCAGGAAGATGATGGAATCCAGGTGAGTCTCATGATGACGTGCAGGTGTGTGTAACGATGAATCCCAGGACCGGCAGGTTAGTTTACCGGCAACGCCGGAGGGGAAGAGACGTGACAGTTTTATCCGTTCATTTCACACTCTTTTTAAAAAAAAATGTTTTATCTTCTGTACTCCCTTCAGTTTCACAACTGAAAGTAGATTGTAAGTGTGATTATCCTTTCACATTTAATTACATTTTTTGTCTCCTGGTACAGAAATAGACACATGGTGAATATACAGTGTGTGTGTGTGAGGTTTCATATTTCACCCCCTCTCCAGAGAGACACCAACAGGTGTTAATGAAGCAGTTACTGTAGCCAGAAGTGACAGAGAATCTGCTGACGTCTCACCTTTCTAACTAATAGTTCAATTAGCACTGTGTCACATAACGAGACGGGCAGCTTTCACCGTCTGCCTTCTAGCGGGTAGAGAGAGAAACAGGAAGTAATTGATCTATTTTCAGCAGGGACCTATTTAAAAAAAAAAAAAAAAGAATTATGTGTGTATAATAGGCTTAACAATTAATACTCTTTGCTTTAATAGTCTCTTATATGGGATAATACCTTTTTTTATATGTCGATGGATGTAACAGATAGCCCTTGCTAGTCCCGTTTTTTTTGTTGTTGTTGTGGACAATAGCTGCCTATACCCAGTAGGTTGTGGTAATAAAGTACTGCGCTATAGGGAATAGTTTACCATTGGGACGCAAGCCTCTGTGACTCAGCCTCTGTGACTCAGCCTCTGTGACTCAGCCTCTGTGACTCAGCCTCTGTGACTCAGCCTCTGTGACTCATGTGTTTTTTTTCTGCATCTGAACTAAAGGTAGAAAAGTACATCAGTATAAATAACAGATATCCCATCCAGTATTCCATCCACACGTTTGCCTTGTGATGGCACCATGCCCCGTCCCCCGTCCCCCCCCCCCCCCCATAGTGCACTGCTTTACTTTTGACCAGAGTCCATAGGGTCAGAGTAGTGCTCTATAAATAGAATAGCTCAACCCCATGCCAAGCAACATTGTATAGCTGGTTCATCCCATGGGAAGGAAGACCCGACTAGAAAGTTGATAGTTGGAATGCTGACACCTGCTTTCTCTCTTCTACAGAAAATATAAGACGTTTTAAATAATGCATGAAGCAATTTATTCTCTCTCTCTCTCTCTCTCTCGGAGGGAGGGGGGGTGGTATGAACGCACACCCAAGCCTCTGAAATTAAGAGCTATCACGCAGATCTCTTCTCTCGTGCAGAGGTCACTATCTCATTCACCCGTAGTGAAATGAAGATATCCCAGCTGTAATGACATCCCATAGACCAAAGACAGTCCATTATGGTATGTAAATGTGCTAATTGCAAATCCCTGACTCTCCTGACCCACAGGTTGACCTCTGGGTTGTCGCACAAAACCCTTCTCATCTATACAGACAAGCCCTTTCCCGTCACATTTATACAGACAAGCCCTTTCCCGTCACATTTATACAGACAAGCCCTTTCCCGTCACATCTATACAGACAAGCCCTTCCCAGATACAGGTATAGTTGTCGGTA
>NC_138311.1:55090000-55150000 GCF_965601325.2 Salmo salar | reverse complement strand
TTGTCTCAGAATGGTAAGTTGGTGGTTGGAGATATCCCTTTAGTGGTGTGGGGGCTGTGCTTTGGCAAAGTGGGTGGGGTTATATCCTGCCTGTTTGGCCCTGTACGGGGATATCATCGGACGGGGCCACAGTGTCTCCTGACCCCTCCTGTCTCAGCCTCCAGTATTTATGCTGCAGTAGTTTATGTGTCGGGGGGCTAGGGTCAGTCTGTTACATCTGGAGTATTTCTCTTGTCTTATCCTGTGTCCTGTGTGAATTTAAATATGCTCTCTCTAGTTCTCTCTCTCTTTCTCTCTTTCTTTCTTTCTCTCTCTTGGAGGACCTGAGCCCTAGGACCATGCCTCCGGACTACCTGGCATGATGACTCCTTGCTGTCCCCAGTCCACCTGGCTCTGCTTCTGCCCCAGTTTCAACTGTTCTGCCTGCGGCTATGGAAGCCTG
Organism: Salmo salar; assembly: GCF_965601325.2. Taxonomy (NCBI): domain Eukaryota; kingdom Metazoa; phylum Chordata; class Actinopteri; order Salmoniformes; family Salmonidae; genus Salmo; species Salmo salar. The sequence continues at coordinate 55,149,558 of NC_138311.1, read as the reverse complement.
ACCTGTTCACCGGACGTGCTACCTGTCCCAGACCTGCTGTTTTCAACTCTCTAGAGACAGCAGGAGCGGTAGAGATACTCTCAAAGATTGGCTATGAAAAAGCCAACTGACACTTACTCTTGAGTTGCTGACTTGTTGCACCCTCGGCAACTACTATGATTATTATTATTTGACCATGCTGGTCATTTATGAACATTTGAATATCTTGGCCATGTTCTGTTATAATCTCCACCCGGCACAGCCAGAAGAGGACTGGCCACCCCTCATAGCCTGGTTCCTCTCTAGGTTTCTTCCTAGGTTCTGGCCTTTCTAGGGAGTTTTTCCTAGGCACCGTGCTTCTACACCTGCATTGCTTGCTGTTTGGGGTTTTAGGCTGGGTTTCTGTACAGCACTTTGAGATATCAGCTGATGTAAGAAGGGCTATATAAATACATTTGATTTGATATTTAGAGTACCTAATATTAGTAGCACTCTTGTCTTGTAGCTGGAGAATCCACTAAGATTCAGAGTACCTAATATTAGTAGTACTATTGTCTTGTACCTGGAGAATCCACTAAGATTCAGAGTACCTATTATTAGTAGTACTATTGTCTTGTAGCTGGAGAATCCACTAAGATTCAGAGTACCTAATATTAGTAGTACTATTGTCTTGTAGCTGGAGAATCCACTAAGATTCAGAGTACCTAATATTAGTAGTACTATTGTCTTGTACCTGGATAATCCACTAAGATTCAGAGTACCTATCATTAGTAGTACTGTTGTCTTGTAGCTGGAGAATCCACTAATATTCAGAGTACCTAATATTAGTAGTACTATTGTCTTGTAGCTGGAGAATCCACTAAGATTCAGAGTACCTAATATTAGTAGTACTACTGTCTTGTAGCTGGAGAATCCACTAATATTCAGAGTACCTAATATTAGTAGTACTATTGTCTTGTAGCTGGAGAATCCACAAATTTTCAGAGTACCTATTATTAGTAGTACTATTGTCTTGTAGCTGGAGAATCCACTAAGATTCAGAGTACCTATTATTATTAGTAGTACTATTGTCTTGTAGCTGGAGAATCCACTAAGATTCAGAGTACCTATTATTAGTAGTACTATTGTCTTGTAGCTTGAGTATCCACTAATATTCAGAGTATCTATTATTAGTAGTACTAGATTCAGAGTACCTAATATTTGTTCCTTCCATCTCAATCCACCTACAGTAACACTGTGCTTGTCTTCCTTTGTGATTTGACTGTCTTGTAGTGCTGGTTGATACAGTATTGCTCTAGAAGGAAGACAGAAATCTAATGAATAAAATCGTCCTTGTCATTTCTCCTGTTGTAACCCTTCAGTGAAATATTAAAAGCTTTTGTTATTTTAGTTGTCCAGTTGTCTCAAGTTGTTTGACAAGTCATACTTTCCCTTTTATAGGTTGGTGTTTTGGAAATCATTGTACAAAGGAGGTCTGACTTCTTATTTTATCTGTGATCAGTTCATGTAAAACTTCTGTTAAGGAGACGAGGCGTATTGAATTCTCTTCCAACTACTGTGAGGCTGATGATGTCAACGTCGTGGATTGTGTTTGGAGGCTTTTCTGACTTTTCATTAACAGTGACAACAAAAGCTGTTAACTCTCTCTCTCTCGCTCTCTCTCTCTCTCCACCTCTCTCTCTCTCCCTTTCTTGCTCTTCTCCATCTCTCGCCTACCTCCCTTTCATTCAAACCCTCTAAATCTCTCATTAATTCGCCCCTACCTATCGCTCTCTCTTTCTCTCCGTCTCCCTCCCTCCCTCTCTCTACCTCTCTACCCCTCCCTACCTCCCTCTATCGCTGGTGACCATCTATGAGGAGCAAGAGGCCCGGCAGAGAGGGGCTGTGAGTCATGGAGGAAGAGGAGGAGTAACTGGAAGGCTTGTAGATAGAAACTGTCTCTGAGCCTGTTGGTATCAGACCTCATGCTCTGATACAGTCTGATGGCTTGTAGATAGAAACTGTCTCTGAGCCTGTTGGTATCAGACCTCATGCTCTGATACAGTCTGATGGCTTGTAGATAGAAACTGTCTCTGAACCTGTTGCTATCAAACCTCATGTGGAGACCTTGTTGATGCTGCGTGCCTTCCTCAGGCACCGTTTCGAGTAAATGTCCTGGATGGATGGGAGCACGGTCCCAGTGATGTACTGGGCCGTCTTCACCACATGCCGGAGGGCCTTGCGGTCGTGGACGCAGCAGGCCGTGATGCAACTGGTTAGGTGGTGCAGCAGTAGTTCTTGTATAGGTCCTGGGGTGGCATGACAAATTTCTTCAGCCGCCTTAGGAAGTGGAAACGCTGTTGTGCCCTCTTGACGAGAGTGGTTGTGTTATTGGTCCACGTCAAGTCCTCGGTGATGTGGACGCTGAGGAACCTAAAACTGCAGTCCTTTTGATGTGGATCGGGGCATGTTCCCTCCTTCTGCTTCCTGAAGTCAACAATCAACTCCTTTGTTTTGCTGACGTTGAGGGAGTGGTTGTTATCTTAGAACCACATTGCCAGTTCATTTACTTCCTTCCTATAGGCTGACTGGTCATATGGTTGATTATCAGGCCTTGTGGTGTCGTCAGAAAACTTGATGATGGAGTTGATGCCGTGCAAAGCCAAGCAGTCGTGGGTGAACAGGGAGTACAGCAGAGGACTGAGGACACACCCCTGAGGAGCCCCTTGTGTTAAGAGTCAGTGTGAAGGAAGTGTTGTTGCCAATCCTCACAGCCTGTGGTCTGCCCATCAGGAAGTCCAGGATCTAGTTGCAGGTGGGTAGTGTCCAGACCCAGGGCTCCGAGCTTGGAGGGAACACTAGTGTTTAATGCTGAACTGTAGTCAATGAACAGCATTCTCACGTAGGTGTTCCTCTTATCCAGATGTGTTACGGCCGTGTGAATAACGATGGAAAGGGCGTCTTCCATGGAGCTGTTGGAGTGGGTCCAGTATGAAAGAAGTTGACATGTATCTCTCAGTATCCTCAGATTTTCACTAGTCTGTTTCCCCATTCAAATCCAGGGATGCATCTCAAATGACACACTATTCCCTATATAGTGCACTACTTTTGTCAAAAGTAGTGTACTATATAAGGGATAGGGTGCCATTACAGACGGTTTCTCAAGAGCATGGATTGTAAGGACACAAGGCTTCTCAGTACAGCGTTATTCAGACATAGGGCTTGTCAGGTTACAAACGACAAAGCAGCCACATCTAACAGCAGAAGAAAAAAAAAATCAGAAAAATGTATTTTTTTTACACTTATATACAAAGCACAAACACTGCCAACTTTTCAGAGAGGGTTGAGTTAACTTTGTAACCTGTAATGGATGAAGGAAGGTATTGCAACTCGTAGCACAGCGGTCTTAAATATGATTTTCAGCTGGTCAAAAGGGTCACAGGACTTTCTAAGTTGTGGGGAGAAAAAAAAAATCAATTTTACTTGTCATTCAGGTCACTCTCTCTCTTTTTCTCTGGCTCGGTGAAACTTTAGCAACTGCTCACGTTCTGACCTTTTCATTCTGGAAAGACTTTGGCTGTGTCCCATATGACATTCTACTCATCCTGTAGTGCACTACTTTTCACCAGGGCCCAATATAGGGAATAGGGTGCCATTGGGATGCATCCCATTTAACACTATAGCCTACAGAGGTAGAATACTTCACGGCACCAGAGAGAGGACCAGACTGCTCTAAATCAGAGTAGCGTATTGTCTTTTATAGCAGAAAGCATTTGATTGTTTGACAACACGATCCTGATTATATAGAAGACATAAGATCTATGTTGAACAACTGTAAATGACATTTAATTCAAATCGAATTGTATCGGTCGCTTACACATATTTATCAGATCTGCACGTGTGCTCCCTCTCCGGCCTCTGGGTCACCAAGCAGCTCGTTATGGCGCACGGCTGTCACCATCGTTACGCGCACCTGCGCGTCATCAGACTCACCTGGACTCCATCACTTCCCTGATTACCTGCCCTTTATATGTCACTCCCTTTTAGGTTTTCTTCTCTAGTCGGTGGTTAGACCTCCACAAGTCTGGTTCATCCTTGGGAGCAATTTCCAAACGCCTGAAGGTACCACGTTCATCTGTGCAAACAATAGTACGCAAGTATAAACACCATGGGACCACGCAGCCGTCATACCGCTCAGGAAGGAGACGCGTTCTGTCTCCTAGAGATGAACATACTTTGGTGTGAAAAGTGCAAATCAATCCCATAACAACAGCAAAGGACCTTGTGAAGATGCTGGAGGAAACAGGTACAAAAATATCTATATCCACAGTAAAACGAGTCCTATATCGACATAACCTGAAAGGCCGCTAATCAAGGAAGAAGCCACTGCTCCAAAACCGCCATAAAAAAAGCCAGACTACGGTTTGCAACTGCACATGGGGACAAAGATCGTACTTTTTGGAGAAATGTCCTCTGGTCTGATGAAACAAAAACAGAACTGTTTGGCCATAATGACCATCATTATGTTTGGAGGAAAAAGGTGGAGGCTTGCAAGCCGAAGAACACCATCCCAACCGTGAAGTATGGGGGTGGAACTGGTGCACTTCACAAAATAGATAGCATCATGAGGAGGGAAAATTATGTGGATATATTGAAGCAACATCTCAAGACATCAGTCAGGAAGTTAAAGCTTGGTCGCAAATGGGTCTTCCAAATGGACAATGACCCCAAGCATACTTCCAAAGTTGTGGCAAAATGGCTTCTGGACAACAAAGGCAAGGTATTGGAGTGGCCATCACAAAGCCCTGACCTCAATCCTATAGAAAATTTGTTGGCAGAACTGAAAAAGCGTGTACGAGCAGGGAGGCCTACAAACCTGATTCAGTTACACCAGCCCTGTCAGGAGGAATGGGCCAAAACTCACCCAACTTATTGTGGGAAGCTTGTGGAAGGCTACCCGAAACGTTTGACCCAAGTTAAACAATTTAAAGACAATGCTACCAAATACTAATTGAGTGTATGTAAACTTCTGACCCACTGGGAATGTGATGAAAGAAATAAAAGCTGAAATAAATCATTCTCTCTACGATTATTCTGACATTTAAAATAAAGTGGTGATCCTAACTGACCTAACACAGGGAATATTTACTTGGATTAAGTGTCAGAAATTGTGAAAAACTGAGTTTAAATGTATTTGGCTAAGGTGTATGTAAACTTCGTACTTCAACAGTTCGTAACCAATAAAATTTTATTTGAAATAAATGTAATTTACAGTTGTTTTCACCAGAGATCTTATGTTATGTTCTATGTATTACAGTATGTTCAGGATCTCCTGGGATCCTGAGTGGCGCAGCGGTCTAAAAGCATTATCTTAGTGCTAGAGGCATCACTACAGACACCCTGGTTTGAATCCAGGCTGTATCACAACCGGCCGTGATTGGGAGTCCCATAGGGCGGCGCACAATTGTCCCAGCGTCGTCCGGGTTTGGACGGTGTAGGCCGTCATTGTAAGTAAGAATTGGTTCTTAACTACATTTACATTTACATTTTAGTCATTTAGCAGACGCTCTTATCCAGAGCGACTTACAGTAGTGAATGCATACATTTCATTTTTTTCATTTCATACATTTTTTTCGTACTTGGCCCCCCGTGGGAATATAACCCACAACCCTGGCGTTGCAAACACCATGCTCTACCAACTGAGCTACAGGGAAGGCTGACTTGCCTAGTTAAATAAAGCTTACATTAAAACTATATATATATATTTGCTTCGTGTGTTTAATCGTGATTTTTTTCACATAACAAACCTCTCTATGTTCTAATGTTCCGTGCCCTCTGCTCTGAACCCTTGTGAGTTTTTTATTTTTTTTATTTTACTGTACTTGTACAATAAAATTTGGAAACTTATTGGATGCTGTCAATAATGTCTGATCCCTGGTTCTGACCCTACTATCAGTAATAGAGATCCCTGTCAGTTATAGAGATCACTGTGACTAATAGAGATCACTGTGACTAAGAGATCACTGTGATTAATAGAGAATACTGTGACTAATAGAGATCACTGTGATTAATAGAGATCACTGTGACTAATAGAGATCACTGTGACTAATAGAGATCACTGTGACTAATAGAGATCACTGTGACTAACAGAGATCACTGTGACTAATAGAGATCACTGTGACTAATAGAGATCACTGTGACTAATAGAGATCACTGTGACTAATAGAGATCACTGTGACTAACAGAGATCACTGTGACTAATAGAGATCACTGTGACTAATAGAGATCACTGTGACTAATAGAGATCACTGTGATTAACAGAGATCACTGTCAGTAGTAGAGATCACTGTGACTAATAGAGATCACTGTCAGTAGCAGAGATCACTGTGACTAATAGAGATTTAGGGTCCACTCAGCACCACTACTACGCCCTGTTCACATCAAACACAGATAGAGACTGTGTCACAAATGGCACACTATTGCATTTAACCAGAGAAGTAAAGGCCCTGGTCAAAAGTAGTGCACTATGTAAGGAATAGGTTGCCATTTTTGACGCTGACTGTGCCAGCAGGGATTAGGGCTGAGGAGGAAAGCCTTCTGTCTTGGTCAGAGTTGACATGAGGCTGTCTCCGGCTCCTTTTGAAGTTGAGTTAAGTATGACCTTGGACGTGCTCTGTGTTTTAAAATACATGGTTGTGAGGCTCAAATGGTACGCTATTCCCTATATAGTGCACTAGGTTTGAGCAGAGCCCTATTGTGCACTATATAGGAAATGGGACACCATTTGAGACGCAACCAAAGCAAAAAACAAAGTTAGGAACTGACACTAACATAAAACTCATGGCTTCAGTCACTGTTTATTTTTTTTATTTTTTTTTTCTCACTTAATCTCATCTCCACCCAGGTCAGAAAGAGATCTGATTGAAGTTATTTTTATATATTTTTGTTGCTTCCTTTGAAGAAGGAATTTCTTCCCTTTGTTCTTTTGAGAGAAGTGGGTGGCCCAGAGCTGACCTTTCATTTCTCATTTATTTGTTCTCCCATCGGCTGTAAAAGTTACTCTCACATGCCCCCCCCCCTCCTCCCTGTAGCATCTTGGGGAGGTAGGGATTTAGACGTCTCACTCCCAGTGTTTGTCCCAAATTGCACCCTATTCCCTATACAGTAGAGTGCACAAATTTGGACTAGAACCCTATGTTCGAAAGTAATCCACTACATAGGGAATAGGGTTCCGTTTGGGACCCAGATCCCTGACAGTTCTAGCTGTAATTTATTTGCCAACCGCCACCCTAACTCCTGTCTGTCTGTCTGTCTGTCTGTCTGTCTGTCTGTCTGTCTGTCTGTCTGTCTGTCTGTCTGTCTGTCTGTCTGTCTGTCTGTCTGTCTGTCTGTCTGTCTGTCTGTCTGTCTGTCTGTCTGTCTGTCTGTCTGTCTGTCTGTCTGTCTGTCTGTCTGTCTGTCTGTCTGTCTGTCTGTCTGTCTGTCTGTCTGTCTGTCTGTCTGTCTGTCTGTCTGTCTGTCTGTCTGTCTGTCTGTCTGTCTGTCTGTCTGTCTGTCTGTCTGTCTGTCTGTCTGTCTGTCTGTCTGTCTGTCTGTCTGTCTGTCGCTTAGCAGAGCTCAGGCAGGAAAGGAGGGAGAGACAAGGCAAGGAGGAGAGGAAAGGAGGAACAGAGTTCAGGGAAGGAAGGTGAGGCGAGGAGAGGAGGAACAGAGTTCAGGGAAGGGAAGAGGAAGAGACAAGGTGAAGAGGAGAGTAACAGAGTGTTAAATTGGAAATTAGCTGAGTTAGCTGAACTAGAGTGAGTTTCAGAGGGCAGGAAGTTGCAGCCGTTTCAGATGAGCTTTAATCTAATCTCAAAGGGAGAGGCGAGGAGAGCTTCTGCCGCTTAGCTTAGCTCTGGATTGAAGGGTTCTTCCAAATGCTATAGGTGTGGCAATAACAGACATACCTGTATTAGCACCAGCAGAAAAAAATTGATATTATTACATAACACAACACACATGACTATCGTCCTAGCTTCAAACAAAATACTTCTATCCCGGAAACAAACAAAACAATTATGTTTTATTGTCACATACACCAGATAGGTGCAGTGTAAAGTGTTGTTTTACAGGATCAGCCATAGTAGTATGATAGGTGTTGTTTTACAGGGTCAGCCATAGTAGTATGATAGGTGTTGTTGTACAGGGTCAGCCATAGTAGTATGATAGGTGTTGTTGTACAGGATCAGCCATAGTAGTATGATAGGTGTTGTTGTACAGGGTCAGCCATAGTAGTATGATAGGTGTTGTTGTACAGGATCAGCCATAGTAGTATGATAGGTGTTGTTGTGCAGGGTCAGCCATAGTAGTATGATAGGTGTTGTTGTACAGGGTCAGCCATAGTAGTATGATAGGTGTTGTTGTACAGGATCAGCCATAGTAGTATGATAGGTGTTGTTGTACAGGGTCAGCCATACTAGTATGATAGGTGTTGTTGTACAGGATCAGCCATAGTAGTATGATAGGTGTTGTTGTGCAGGGTCAGCCATAGTAGTATGATAGGTGTTGTTTTACAGGGTCAGCCATAGTAGTATGATAGGTGTTGTTTTACAGGGTCAGCCATAGTAGTATGATAGGTGTTGTTGTCCAGGGTCAGCCATAGTAGTATGATAGGTGTTGTTGTGCAGGGTCAGCCATAGTAGTATGATAGGTGTTGTTGTACAGGATCAGCCATAGTAGTATGATAGGTGTTGTTGTACAGGGTCAGCCATAGTAGTATGATAGGTGTTGTTTTACAGGGTCAGCCATAGTAGTATGATAGGTGTTGTTGTACAGGGTCAGCCATAGTAGTATGATAGGTGTTGTTTTACAGGGTCAGCCATAGTAGTATGATAGGTGTTGTTGTACAGGGTCAGCCATAGTAGTATGATAGGTGTTGTTGTACAGGGTCAGCCATAGTAGTATGATAGGTGTTGTTGTACAGGGTCAGCCATAGTAGTATGATAGGTGTTGTTGTACAGGGTCAGCCATAGTAGTATGATAGGTGTTGTTGTACAGGATCAGCCATCGTAGTATGATAGGTGTTGTTGTACAGGGTCAGCCATAGTAGTATGATAGGTGTTGTTGTACAGGATCAGCCATAGTAGTATGATAGGTGTTGTTGTGCAGGGTCAGCCATAGTAGTATGATAGGTGTTGTTGTACAGGGTCAGCCATAGTAGTATGATAGGTGTTGTTGTACAGGATCAGCCATAGTAGTATGATAGGTGTTGTTGTGCAGGGTCAGCCATAGTAGTATGATAGGTGTTGTTGTACAGGGTCAGCCATAGTAGTATGATAGGTGTTGTTGTACAGGATCAGCCATAGTAGTATGATAGGTGTTGTTGTACAGGGTCAGCCATACTAGTATGATAGGTGTTGTTGTACAGGATCAGCCATAGTAGTATGATAGGTGTTGTTGTGCAGGGTCAGCCATAGTAGTATGATAGGTGTTGTTTTACAGGGTCAGCCATAGTAGTATGATAGGTGTTGTTTTACAGGGTCAGCCATAGTAGTATGATAGGTGTTGTTGTCCAGGGTCAGCCATAGTAGTATGATAGGTGTTGTTGTGCAGGGTCAGCCATAGTAGTATGATAGGTGTTGTTGTACAGGATCAGCCATAGTAGTATGATAGGTGTTGTTGTACAGGGTCAGCCATAGTAGTATGATAGGTGTTGTTTTACAGGGTCAGCCATAGTAGTATGATAGGTGTTGTTGTACAGGGTCAGCCATAGTAGTATGATAGGTGTTGTTTTACAGGGTCAGCCATAGTAGTATGATAGGTGTTGTTGTACAGGGTCAGCCATAGTAGTATGATAGGTGTTGTTGTACAGGGTCAGCCATAGTAGTATGATAGGTGTTGTTGTACAGGGTCAGCCATAGTAGTATGATAGGTGTTGTTGTACAGGGTCAGCCATAGTAGTATGATAGGTGTTGTTGTACAGGATCAGCCATCGTAGTATGATAGGTGTTGTTGTACAGGGTCAGCCATAGTAGTATGATAGGTGTTGTTGTACAGGATCAGCCATAGTAGTATGATAGGTGTTGTTGTGCAGGGTCAGCCATAGTAGTATGATAGGTGTTGTTGTACAGGGTCAGCCATAGTAGTATGATAGGTGTTGTTGTACAGGATCAGCCATAGTAGTATGATAGGTGTTGTTGTACAGGGTCAGCCATAGTAGTGTGATAGGTGTTGTTGTACAGGATCAGCCATAGTAGTATGATAGGTGTTGTTGTGCAGGGTCAGCCATAGTAGTATGATAGGTGTTGTTTTACAGGGTCAGCCATAGTAGTATGATAGGTGTTGTTTTACAGGGTCAGCCATAGTAGTATGATAGGTGTTGTTGTCCAGGGTCAGCCATAGTAGTATGATAGGTGTTGTTGTGCAGGGTCAGCCATAGTAGTATGATAGGTGTTGTTTTACAGGGTCAGCCATAGTAGTATGATAGGTGTTGTTTTACAGGGTCAGCCATAGTAGTATGATAGGTGTTGTTTTACAGGGTCAGCCATAGTAGTATGATAGGTGTTGTTGTACAGGGTCAGCCATAGTAGTATGATAGGTGTTGTTTTACAGGGTCAGCCATAGTAGTATGATAGGTGTTGTTTTACAGGGTCAGCCATAGTAGTATGATAGGTGTTGTTTTACAGGATCAGCCATAGTAGTATGATAGGTGTTGTTTTACAGGGTCAGCCACAGTAGTATGATAGGTGTTGTTTTACAGGGTCAGCCATAGTAGTATGATAGGTGTTGTTGTACAGGGTCAGCCATAGTAGTATGATAGGTGTTGTTGTACAGGATCAGCCATAGTAGTATGATAGGTGTTGTTGTCCAGGGTCAGCCCATAGTAGTATGATAGATGTTGTTTTACAGGGTCAGTCATAGTAGTATGATAGGTGTTGTTTTACAGGGTCAGCCACAGTAGTATGATAGGTGTTGTTTTACAGGGTCAGCCATAGTAGTATGATAGGTGTTGTTGTACAGGGTCAGCCATAGTAGTATGATAGGTGTTGTTTTACAGGGTCAGCCATAGTAGTATGATAGGTGTTGTTTTACAGGGTCAGCCATAGTAGTATGATAGGTGTTGTTTTACAGGGTCAGCCATAGTAGTATGATAGGTGTTGTTGTACAGGGTCAGCCATAGTAGTATGATAGGTGTTGTTTTACAGGGTCAGCCATAGTAGTATGATAGGTGTTGTTTTACAGGGTCAGCCATAGTAGTATGATAGGTGTTGTTTTACAGGATCAGCCATAGTAGTATGATAGGTGTTGTTTTACAGGGTCAGCCACAGTAGTATGATAGGTGTTGTTTTACAGGGTCAGCCATAGTAGTATGATAGGTGTTGTTGTACAGGGTCAGCCATAGTAGTATGATAGGTGTTGTTGTACAGGATCAGCCATAGTAGTATGATAGGTGTTGTTGTCCAGGGTCAGCCCATAGTAGTATGATAGATGTTGTTTTACAGGGTCAGTCATAGTAGTATGATAGGTGTTGTTTTACAGGGTCAGCCACAGTAGTATGATAGGTGTTGTTTTACAGGGTCAGCCATAGTAGTATGATAGGTGTTGTTGTACAGGGTCAGCCATAGTAGTATGATAGGTGTTGTTGTACAGGATCAGCCATAGTAGTATGATAGGTGTTGTTGTCCAGGGTCAGCCCATAGTAGTATGATAGATGTTGTTTTACAGGGTCAGTCATAGTAGTATGATAGGTGTTGTTGTACAGGGTCAGCCATAGTAGTATGATAGGTGTTGTTGTCCAGGGTCAGCCCATAGTAGTATGATAGATGTTGTTTTACAGGGTCAGTCATAGTAGTATGATAGGTGTTGTTGTACAGGGTCAGCCATAGTAGTATGATAGGTGTTGTTGTCCAGGGTCAGCCATAGTAGTACGGCACCCCTGGAGTAAATGTGGGTCAATTGTCTTGCTCAAGGGCACTTTGGCAGATTTTTTAACTTTATCGGCTCAGGTATTCGTATCAACAGCTTTTTGGTAACTGGCACAACGCTCTAACCACTAGGCTACCTGTCGCTTTAGCCCAGCAATACCATTTGATATTGTATAAATCTCGTTTACCAGACTCCGAACTCTCGAATACAGCGTCTGTGGGAAAATAATATAATAATATTCTGATCATTTTTAAATATCATGAAATGTTCTACTTTATCTTTCTAGCCTATCTTTTACTAGAAGAATCTCTAATCTAGAATAATCTCTCATTTAGAATAATCTCTAATCTAAAATAATCTCTCATTTAGAATAATCTCTAATCTAAAATAATCTCTAATTTAGAATAATCTCTAATTTAGAATAATCTGTCATTTAGAATAATGAGCGGGGGTACAGGTTAGTCAAGGTAATTGAGGTAATATGTACATGTAGGTAGGGGTAAAGTGACTATGCACAGATAACAAACAGCGAGTAGCAGCAGCGTTTAAGTAATAGTGGGCAGGCAATGCAAATTGTCTGGGTAACCATTTGCTTAATTGTTCAGCAGTCTTATGGCTTGGGGGTAGAAGCTGTTAAGGAGTCTTTTGGACCTAGACTTGGCACTGCATGCCGTGCTGTAGATGAGAGAACAGTCTATGACTTGGGTGGCTGGAGACTTTGACAATTTTTTGGGCCTTCCTCTGACACCGCCTAGTATATAGGTCCTGGATGGCAGGAAGCTTGGCCACAGTGATGTACTGGGCCGTACACACTACCCCCTGTAATGGTTTAATGGTCGAATGCCGAGCAGTTGCCATACCAGGCGGTGATGCAACTGGTCAGGATGCTCTTGATGGTGCAAATGTAGAACCTTTTGAGGATCTGAGGACCCATGCCAAATCTTTTCAGTCTCCTGAAGGGGGATAGGCTTGTCGTGCCCTCTTCATGACTGTCTTGGTGTGCTTGGACCATGTTAGTTTGTTGGTGATGTGGACGCCAAGGAACTTGAAGCTCTCAACCTGCTCCACTACAGCCCCGTTGATGAGAATGGAGGCGTGCTCGGTCCTCCTTTTCCTGTAGTCCACAATCATCTCCTTTGGCTTGATCACGTTGAGGGAGAGTTTGTTTGTCCTGGCACCACACGGCCAGGTCTCTGACCTCATCCCTATAGGCTGTCTTGTCGTTGTCGGTGATCAGGCCAACCACTGATGGTGTTGGAGTCGTGTCTGGCCGTGCAGTCGTGGGTAAACAGGGAGTACAGGAGGGGAAAGAGCACACACCCATATTCTAGCTCAAATAGACAGAAGGACATCTGTCAGGATAGCTTTTAGCAGAACAGCAATAGATCAGCACTCGTAGAACAGCAATAGAATTCAGAACAGCAATAGAACTCAGAACAGCAATAGAACTCAGAACAGCAAAAGGACTCAGAACAGCAATAGAACTCAGAACAGCAATAGAACTCAGAACAACAATAGAACTCAGAACTCAGAGCAGCAATAGAACTCAGAGCAGCAATAGAACTCAGAACAGCAATAGAACTCAGAGCAACAATAGAACTCAGAGCAACAATAGAACTCAGAGCAACAATAGAACTCAGAGCAACAATAGAACTCAGAGCAACAATAGAACTCAGAGCAACAATAGAACTCAGAGCAGCAATAGAACTCGGAACAACAATAGAACTCAGAACAACAATTTGATATTGCAATATTCTGTGATCTTCGACTGCATCTTTCATCTTGGTGGAAATTAATGGCTGCGTACGGTTTCCATGGTATCAAGATTACATGACGCCCACTTGAACTTGCCACAGTGTTAACAGAAGACAGGACCTCTCCATGTTCCACAACTACGTCCTGAATGTCACCCTATTCCCTACATAGTGCACAACTTTAACCAGAGCGCTATGGGATATCCGATGGGCCGCTATATAAAGAATAGGGGGCCATTTGGGACGATACCAGCCCATGTCCCTGGGTCAGAGTTGTGAAGGGCCCCTGAGTGGGCTGGGTAATTGGCTACAGGCTGAGACCGGTATCTATTCTTCAAGGAGACAGTTTGCATCCCAAATGGCACCCTATTTCCAACATTGTGCACTACTGTAGACCAGGACCCATAGGGCATAGTGCACTACTGTAGACCAGGACCCATAGGGCATAGTGCACTACTGTAGACCAGGACCCATAGGGCATAGTGCACTACTGTAGACCAGGACCCATAGGGCATAGTGCACTACTGTAGACCAGGACCCATAGGGCATAGTGCACTACTGTAGACCAGGACCCATAGGGCATAGTGCACTACTGTAGACCAGGACCCATAGGGCATAGTGCACTACTGTAGACCAGGACCCATAGGGCATAGTGCACTACTGTAGACCAGGACCCATAGGGCATAGTGCACTATATAGTGCACTACTTTTCTCCTCTCATCCCTTCTTCTTCCTCTACCTCTCCACTCCTCTCCTTTCCTCTACCTCTCCACTCCTCTTCCTCTCCCCTCCTCTACCTCTCCCCTCCTCTACCTCTCCACTCCTCTCCTTTCCTCTACCTCTCCACTCCTCTACCTCTCCACTCCCCTTCCTCTCCACTCCTCTACCTCTCCACTCCTCTTCCCAGTCCTCTCCACTCCTCTTCCTCTCCACTCCTCTACCTCTCCACTCCTCTTCCCAGTCCTCTCCACTCCTCTTCCTCTCCACTCCTCTACCTCTCCGCTCCTCTTCCCAGTCCTCTCCACTCCTCTTCCTCTCCACTCCTCTACCTCTCCGCTCCTCTTCCCAGTCCTCTCCACTCCTCTACCTCTCCTCTCCTCTTCACTCCTCTACCTCTCCACTCCTCTACCCCTCCGCTCCTCTTCCCAGTCCTCTCCACTCCTCTACCTCTCCACTCCTCTTCCCAGTCCTCTCCACTCCTCTTCCTCTCCACTCCTCTACCTCTCCGCTCCTCTTCCCAGTCCTCTCCACTCCTCTTCCTCTCCACTCCTCTACCTCTCCGCTCCTCTTCCCAGTCCTCTCCACTCCTCTTCCTCTAATCTCCACTCCTCTACCTCTCCGCTCCTCTTCCCAGTCCTCTCCACTCCTCTTCCTCTCCTCTTCACTCTACCTCTCCACTCCTCTACCTCTCCACTCCTCTACCTCTCCACTCCTCTCCCTCTCCACTCCTCTTCCTCTCCTCTCCACTCCTCTACCTCTCAACTCCTCTCCACTATATATGAAATAGGGTGCCATTTCAGATTGTTTCGAATGGCCACATTTTTCTCTCACAACTGAACAGTGTGCACCACCAGATAAACTATGTGCCTTGATTGGAGCAAAACACAGGTATGCAACAGTTTGTTAACACCATCTGCTCTACAATTCTCTCACTGTACATCATTCAGAACAACACTGTACATAACGATCGGCTACATTTACACAGGCAGCCCAATTCCAATATATGTTTTTGGTCTTTTGACCAATCAGATCAGTTCTGAAAAAGATCTGATTTTAAAAGATTTGATGTGCTTGTGTAAAAGACCAATAGGTGGAAAAAGATCAGAATTGGGTTGCCTGTGTAAAGTAGCCTATGAAATCTAAATGTATATTCCCATGAAACTGATTGAGATCAAATGGTTGGCGTTAAGATGCTGCATGGATGGCCTCCTGAGTGGCGCAGCGATCTAAGGCACTGCATCGCAGTGCTAGAGGTGTCACTACAGACCCGGGTTCGATCCCAGGCTGTGTCGCAGCCGGCCGTGACCGGGAAACCCATGAGGCGGCATACAATTGTCCCAGCGTCGTCCGAGTTAAGGGAGGGTTTGGGCGGCTGGGATGTCCTTGTTGCGGGCTGGGCACATGCACGCTGACTTCGGTTGCCAGTTGTACGGTGTTTCCTTCGACACATTAGTGCGGCTGGCTTCCCTGGTTAAGAGAGCAGTGTTTCAAGAAGCAATACGGCTCGGAAGGGTCGTATTTCAGAGGACGCACGGCTCTCGCCTTCGCCTCTCCCGAGTCCGTACGGGAGCGATGGGACAAAACTGTAACTGCCAATTGGGGAGAAAATGGTGTAAAAATAAGATGCTGGATGGACGTTTCACAGGGTGGTTTGGTTACCTACGGATCTACAGCGTCTGCCTAAAATATACAGTGGGGGAAAAAAGTATTTGATCCCCTGCTGATTTTGTATGTTTGCCCACTGACAAAGAAATTATCAGTCTATAATTTTAATGGTAGGTTTATTTGAACAGTGAGAGACAGAATAACAACAAAAAAATCCAGAAAAACGCATGTCAAAAATGTTATAAAATGATTAGCATTTTAATGAGGGAAATATGTATTTGATCTTCTCCAAGTCATTAAGGTTTCGAGGCTGACGTTTGGCAACTCGAACCTTCAGCTCCCTCCACAGATTTTCTATGGGATTAAGGTCTGGAGACTGGCTAGGCCACTCCAGGACCTTAATGTGCTTCTTCTTGAGCCACTCCTTTGTTGCCTTGGCCGTGTGTTTTGGGTCATTGTCATGTTGGAATACCCATCCACGACCCATTTTCAATGCCCTGGCTGAGGGAAGGAGGTTCTCACCCAAGATTTGACAGTACATGGTCCCGTCAAATGATGCGGTGAAGTTGTCCTGTCCCCTTAGCAGAAAAACACCCCCAAAGCATAATGTTTCCACCTCCATGTTTGACGGTGGAGATGGTGTTCTTGGGGTCATAGGCAGCATTCCTCCTCCTCCAAACACGGCGAGTTGAGTTGATGCCAAAGAGCTCCATTTTGGTCTCATCTGACCACACCACTTTCACCAGTTCTCTGAATCATTCAGATGTTCATTGGCAAACTTCAGACGGGCATGTATATGTATTCTTGAGCAGGGGGACCTTGCGGGCGCTGCAGGATTTCAGTCCTTCACGGCGTAATGTGTTACCAATTGTTTTCTTGGTGACTATGGTCCCAGCTGCCTTGAGATCAGTGACAAGATCCTCCCGTGTAGTTCTGGGCTGATTCCTCACCGTTCTCATGATCATTGCAACTCCACGAGGTGAGATCTTGTATGGAGCCCCAGGCCGAGGGAGATTGACAGTTCTTTTGTGTGTCTTCCATTTGAGATTAATCGCACCAACTGTTGTCACCTTCTCACCAAGCTGCTTGGCGATGGTCTTGTAGCCCATTCCAGCCTTGTGTAGGTCTACAATCTTGTCCCTGACATCCTTGGAGAGCTCTTTGGTCTTGGCCATGGTGGAGAGTTTGGAATCTGATTGATTGATTGCTTCTGTGGACAGGTGTCTTTTTTACAGGTAACAAGCTGCGGTTAGGAGCACTCCCTTTAAGAGTGTGCTCCTAATCTCAGCTCGTTACCTGTATAAAAGACACCTGGGAGCCAGAAATCTTTCTGATTGAGAGGGGGTCTAATACTTATTTCCCTCATTAAAATGCAAATCAATTTATAACATTTTTGACATGCGTTTTTCTGGATATTTTTGTTGTTATTCTGTCTCTCACTGTTCAAATAAACCTACCATTAAAATTATAGACTGATCCTTTCTTTATCAGTGGGCAAACGTACAAAATCAGCAGGGGATCAAATACTTTTTTCCCCCACTGTATGCCCCTTGAAAAATCTGACCGGGCTTCCTGTCCCTGTCCTTTCTCCTTTCTCTGAGATGAGCATGCTTAGCTATCAAAACATTCACAATGTATTTCTTGGACAGTTGGGTTTGTCCCCAAATAGCACCCTATTCCCTAGGTAGTGCACTACTTTTATAGCACCCTATTCCCTATGTAGTGCACTACTTTTGACCC
Source organism: Salmo salar (assembly GCF_965601325.2). Lineage (NCBI taxonomy): Eukaryota > Metazoa > Chordata > Actinopteri > Salmoniformes > Salmonidae > Salmo > Salmo salar. Next base: position 55,131,874 of record NC_138311.1, on the reverse strand, counting down.
AGGCCCATAGGGAATAGGATTGGGTTTAGGCTTTTAACAGGGCTTGGGCGATATACAGTTTATACTGTATCCCGGGGTAATTTGAAATAAAGATGGTTCGATTTTCAATACTGTTTAACAATGATAACATTTCTTTTTGGGGGGGGGGGGGGGGGGGGGGGGGGGTGGGTTGGAGGCAACCAGGGGCTTGCAAGGGCTGCGAGGCCACTGCTTGTTAAGTATAACTACACCAAATCTAAGATGTGTCAAATAAATTATATCGAGCCCAGCTTTGCATTTGATTCGCTAACTTTCTAGATGTCAAGATCAAACTTTTTGGTTACAGCAGAGACGTTGTGCGGAGTGGTGCGGACCTCACAGCTATCCTCCAATCACAACGATTATCCAAATATTGGAACTCTGTAACTTTGTTTTTCTTCTCCTCCACAGAACACGTTGGTATGCGGTTGCTAAGCAACCGTTTAGCGTTTTTCTAGCTAAATGTCTCTTACTAAAATACATACTGCAAAACCTGTTTGCTTTGATTTTAAGCCTCAAAATACAACAACTTACCAATATAACAGCTAAATGTTATTTTTTTTTCATGTTTTTGAGGATTCACATGGGAAAATATTAATGTTATTTCCAACAACCGATGAGCAACTCTGCTGTAAATTCATCTGCATATTGAAAGTTGAGATTGCCCAAAGGCTCTTTGGCAATGACATGGAGTGGCAAGGAGTGGAATTTTAGCTAAACAGACTGGTCACAGACACATTTACAGTCAGCGGATAATCCTCCATAAGCTGTAGGATTTTTGTAGGAGAGGAGGGAGAGGAGTGGAGGACAAGGGGAGAGGAGGGAGGGGAGAGGAGGGAGAGGAGCGGAGGACGAGGGGAGAGGAGGGAGGGGAGAGGAGGGAGAGGAGTGGAGGACGAGGGGAGAGGAGGGAGGGGAGAGGAGGGAGAGGAGTGGAGGACGAGGGGAGAGGAGGGAAGGGAGAGGGAGGGAGAGGAGTGGAGGACAAGGGGAGAGGAGGGAGAGGAGTGGAGGACGAGGGGAGAGGAGGGTAAGGGAGAGGAGGGAGAGGAGTGGAGGACGAGGGGAGAGGAGGGAGAGGAGTGGAGGACGAGGGGGAGAGGAGGGAGGGGAGAGGAGGGAGAGGAGTGGAGGGACGAGGGGAGAGGAGGGAGAGGAGTGGAGGACGAGGGGAGATGAGGGAAGGGAGAGGAGGGAGAGGAGGGGTGAGGGGAGAGAAGGTAAGGGAGGGGAGAGGAGGACGAGGGGAGAGGAGGGAGGGGAGAGGAGAACGAGAGGAGCGAGGGGAGAGGAGGGAGAGGAGTGGAGGACGAGGGGAGAGGGGGGGAGAGGAGTGGAGGACGAGGGGAGAGGAGGGAGAGGAGAGGAGGACGAGGGGAGGAGGGGGTCACATTTGACATTTTAGTAATTTAGCACACTCTTATCCAGACTGACTTACAGTAGTGAGTAGATGTCTAAGTATCACCTCCCCTCCCCCCTGGATCCCCTCCCCCTCACTCCATCACCTCCCCTCCCCCTCCCTGCATCACCTCCCCTCCCCCCCTCCCTGCATCACCTCCCCTCCCCTCACTGCATCACCTCCCCTCCCCCCTCACTGCATCACCTCCCCTCCCCCCTCACTGCATCACCTCCCCTCCCCCCTCACTGCATCACCTCCCCTCCCCCCTCACTGCATCACCTCCCCTCCCCCCTCACTGCATCACCTCCCCTCCCCCCTCACTGCATCACCTCCCCTCCCCCTCACTGCATCACCTCCCCTCCCCCTCACTGCATCCCCTCCCCTCCCCATCACTGCATCCCCTCCCCTCCCCCATCACTGCATCACCTCCCCTCCCCCTTCACTGCATCACCTCCCCTCCCCCCACTGCATCACCTCCCCTCCCCCCTCACTGCATCACCTCCCCTCCACCCTCACTGCATCACCTCCCCTCCCTTCCCCCTCACTGCATCACCTCCCCTCCCCTCCCCCTCACTGCATCACCTCCCCCCCCTCCCCCTCACTGCATCACCTCCCCTCACTCCCCCTCACTGCAACACCTCCCCTCACTCCCCCTCACTGCATCAACTCCCCTCCCCATCACTGCATCCCCTCCCCCTCACTGCATCACCTCACCTCCCCTCCCCATCACTGCATCACCTCCCCTCCCCATCACTGCATCACCTCCCCTCCCCCCTCACTGCATCATCTCCCCTCCCCCTCACTGCATCACCTCCCCTTCCCCCTCACTGCATCAACTCCCCTCCCCCTCACTGCATCACCTCCCCTCCCCCCCTCACTGCATCACCTCCCCTCCCCCCTCACTGCATCACCTCCCCTCCCCCTCACTGCATCACCTCCCCTCACTGCATCACCTCCCTCCCCATCACTGCATCCCCTCCCCATCACTGCATCACCTCCCCTCCCCCCTCACTGCATCACCTCCCCTCCCCCTTACTGCATCACCTCCCCTCCCCCTTACTGCATCACCTCCCCTCCCCCCTCACTGCATCACCTCCCCTCCCCCCTCACTGCATCACCTCCCCCTCACTGCATCACCTCCCCCTCACTGCATCACCTCCCCTCCCCCTCACTGCATCACCTCCCCTCCCCCCTCACTGCATCACCTCCCCTCCCCCCTCACTGCATCACCTCCCCCCTCCCCATCATTACATCATCTCCCCTCCCCTCACTCCATCATCTCCCCTCCCCTCACTCCATCACCTCCCCTCCCCCTCAGTGCTTCACCTCCCCTCCCCGTCATTGCATCATCTCCCCTCCCCCTCACTCCATCACCTCCCCTCCCCCTCACTCCATCACCCCCCCTCCCCCTCACTGATTCCCCTCCCCCTCACTGCTTCACCTCCCATCCCCCTCACTGCTTCACCTCCCCACCCCCTCACTGTTTCACCTCCCATCCTTTCCCCCCTCACTGCTTCACCTCCCATCCCCTCCCCCCTCACTGCTTCACCTCTCATCCCCTCCCCCTGACTGTTTCACCTCCCACCCCCCCTCACTGCTTCACCTCCCATCCCCTCCCCCTTCACTGCTTCACCTCCCATCCCCTCCCCCCTAACTGCATCCCCTCCCCCCTCACTGTATCACCTCAATGTACATCACAGCCCAGCCTACTATCAATCTGGTGACAGTAGCTTGGTGACAGTAGCTTGGTGACAGTAGCTTGTCCTTAGACCTCAGTGTTTGTTTGAGATTGGACTACATTGCAGTCAGAATGCACAGAATTACTGACCTAGAAATCACCTTGCCACTCTGGACACCAGTCACCTTGCTCCCTGCCAGTCTGGACACCAGTCACCTTGTTCCCTGCCACTCTGGACACCAGTCACCTGCTCCCTGCCACTCTGGACACCAGTCACCTGCTCCCTGCCACTCTGGACACCAGTCACCTGCTCCCTGCCAGTCTGGACACCAGTCACCTTGCTCCCTGCCACTCTGGACACCAGTCACCTGCTCCCTGCCACTCTGGACACCAGTCACCTGCTCCCTGCCACTCTGGACACCAGTCACCTGCTCCCTGCCACTCTGGACTCCAGTCGCCTGCTCCCTGCCACTCTGGACACCAGTCACCTGCTCCCTGCCACTCTGGACACCAGTCACCTTCTCCCTGCCACTCTGGACACCAGTCACCTGCTCCCTGCCACTCTGGACACCAGTCACCTGCTCCCTGCCACTCTGGACACCAGTCACCTGCTCCCTGCCACTCTGGACACCAGTCACCTGCTCCCTGCCACTCTGGACTCCAGTCGCCTGCTCCCTGCCACTCTGGACACCAGTCACCTGCTCCCTGCCACTCTGGACACCAGTCACCTGCTCCCTGCCACTCTGGACACCAGTCACCTTCTCCCTGCCACTCTGGACACCAGTCACCTTCTCCCTGCCACTCTGGACACCAGTCACCTTGCTCCCTGCCACTCTGGACACCAGTCACCTGCTCCCTGCCACTCTGGACACCAGTCACCTGCTCCCTGCCACTCTGGACACCAGTCACCTGCTCCCTGCCACTCTGGACACCAGTCACCTGCTCCCTGCCAGTCTGGACACCAGTCACCTGCTCCCTGCCAGTCTGGACACCAGTCACCTTCTCCCTGCCACTCTGGACACCAGTCACCTTCTCCCTGCCACTCTGGACACCAGTCACCTTGCTCCCTGCCACTCTGGACACCAGTCACCTGCTCCCTGCCACTCTGGACACCAGTCACCTTGCTCCCTGCCACTCTGGACACCAGTCACCTTCTCCCTGCCACTCTGGACACCAGTCACCTGCTCCCTGCCACTCTGGACACCAGTCACCTTGCTCCCTGCCACTCTGGACACCAGTCACCTGCTCCCTGCCAGTCTGGACACCAGTCACCTTGCTCCCTGCCACTCTGGACACCAGTCACCTGCTCCCTGCCAGTCTGGACACCAGTCACCTGCTCCCTGCCACTCTGGACACCAGTCACCTGCTCCCTGCCAGTCTGGACACCAGTCACCTGCTCCCTGCCACTCTGGACACCAGTCACCTGCTCCCTGCCAGTCTGGACACCAGTCACCTGCTCCCTGCCACTCTGGACACCAGTCACCTGCTCCCTGCCACTCTGGACACCAGTCACCTTGCTCCCTGCCACTCTGGACACCAGTCACCTTGCTCCCTGCCACTCTGGACACCAGTCACCTTCTCCCTGCCACTCTGGACACCAGTCACCTGCTCCCTGCCAGTCTGGACACCAGTCACCTGCTCCCTGCCACTCTGGACACCAGTCACCTGCTCCCTGCCAGTCTGGACACCAGTCACCTTGCTCCCTGCCACTCTGGACACCAGTCACCTTGCTCCCTGCCACTCTGGACACCAGTCACCTGCTCCCTGCCACTCTGGACACCAGTCACCTGCTCCCTGCCAGTCTGGACACCAGTCACCTGCTCCCTGCCAGTCTGGACACCAGTCACCTGCTCCCTGCCACTCTGGACACCAGTCACCTTGCTCCCTGCCACTCTGGACACCAGTCACCTGCTCCCTGCCACTCTGGACACCAGTCACCTTGCTCCCTGCCACTCTGGACACCAGTCACCTGCTCCCTGCCACTCTGGACACCAGTCACCTGCTCCCTGCCACTCTGGACACCAGTCACCTGCTCCCTGCCACTCTGGACACCAGTCACCTTGCTCCCTGCCACTCTGGACACCAGTCACCTGCTCCCTGCCAGTCTGGACACCAGTCACCTTGCTCCCTGCCACTCTGGACACCAGTCACCTGCTCCCTGCCACTCTGGACACCAGTCACCTTGCTCCCTGCCACTCTGGACACCAGTCACCTTGCTCCCTGCCACTCTGGACACCAGTCACCTGCTCCCTGCCACTCTGGACACCAGTCACCTGCTCCCTGCCACTCTGGACACCAGTCACCTGCTCCCTGCCAGTCTGGACACCAGTCACCTTGCTCCCTGCCACTCTGGACACCAGTCACCTGCTCCCTGCCACTCTGGACACCAGTCACCTGCTCCCTGCCACTCTGGACACCAGTCACCTGCTCCCTGCCACTCTGGACACCAGTCACCTGCTCCCTGCCACTCTGGACACCAGTCACCTGCTCCCTGCCAGTCTGGACACCAGTCACCTTGCTCCCTGCCACTCTGGACACCAGTCACCTGCTCCCTGCCACTCTGGACACCAGTCGCCTGCTCCCTGCCACTCTGGACACCAGTCACCTGCTCCCTGCCACTCTGGACACCAGTCACCTGCTCCCTGCCAGTCTGGACACCAGTCACCTGCTCCCTGCCACTCTGGACACCAGTCACCTGCTCCCTGCCACTCTGGACACCAGTCACCTGCTCCCTGCCACTCTGGACACCAGTCACCTGCTCCCTGCCAGTCTGGACACCAGTCACCTGCTCCCTGCCAGTCTGGACACCAGTCACCTTCTCCCTGCCACTCTGGACACCAGTCACCTTGCTCCCTGCCACTCTGGACACCAGTCACCTGCTCCCTGCCAGTCTGGACACCAGTCACCTTCTCCCTGCCACTCTGGACACCAGTCACCTGCTCCCTGCCAGTCTGGACACCAGTCACCTGCTCCCTGCCACTCTGGACACCAGTCACCTGCTCCCTGCCAGTCTGGACACCAGTCACCTTGCTCCCTGCCACTCTGGACACCAGTCACCTGCTCCCTGCCACTCTGGACACCAGTCACCTGCTCCCTGCCACTCTGGACACCAGTCACCTGCTCCCTGCCACTCTGGACACCAGTCACCTGCTCCCTGCCACTCTGGACACCAGTCACCTGCTCCCTGCCAGTCTGGACACCAGTCACCTTGCTCCCTGCCACTCTGGACACCAGTCACCTGCTCCCTGCCACTCTGGACACCAGTCACCTTGCTCCCTGCCACTCTGGACACCAGTCACCTGCTCCCTGCCAGTCTGGACACCAGTCACCTGCTCCCTGCCAGTCTGGACACCAGTCACCTGCTCCCTGCCAGTCTGGACACCAGTCACCTGCTCCCTGCCAGTCTGGACACCAGTCACCTGCTCCCTGCCAGTCTGGACACCAGTCATTGGGGATGGTAGAGTAGTGGGAAAGCTCCAACGGGAAAAGTAGCTCTGACAAAAGCATCTTACGGACTGTGCCACAAAAGCACGGGGCTCTGGGCAGAGGCAGTAAAACGCTCACAGACGCTAGGTCTGAACCTCAGACTCCTCCTTATGGTGGCTGTTGGATACAGTAGTACTACAATGAATTACCTGGATAAGACTGGAGAGTCTGGGTTGATGAGATAGAGACAAGTTTGATCCACTTGCATAATTGAGGCATTCTTAATTAATTCCTGATGTGAAGAGATTTGGCTATAAATAAAATAGCGAAAATGTATTTCACTATAAAAATATGTCATTGGTGTAAAGAGGACCAGGTAATGAGCATTTAGTCTGGTTGGATACCTTGCAGCTATAACATTAACACACACACACACACACACACACACACACACACACACACACACACACACACACACACACACACACACACACACACACAATGCTATACACACACATAATGCCATACATAATTCATAATGCACATCTGAGAGCGGTAGTGTTAGTTGGCATGGTAGCCATGGAACCTGTAGATGTGATGGGGAATGGAGGGAGTTCTAACACACACACACACACACACACACACACACACACACACACACACACACACACACACACACACACACACACACACACACACACACACACACCCATGAGTATGGTTAGCATCCATCAGCTAGGAACACATTGAAACAACAGCTGCTATTAATTAAAAATTCACGTTTAAGTTCCTGTGAAAATCATCCTGCTTGGTGTGGGGGGGACGGGACTAGAGCAGTGTTAGTATAGAATACTGGGGGAGGAACTAGAGCAGTGTCAGTATAGAATACTGGGAGGAACTAGAGCAGTGTCAGTATAGAATACTGGGGAGGAACTAGAGCAGTGTCAGTATAGAATACTGGGGGAGGAACTAGAGCAGTGTCAGTATAGAATACTGGGGGGGAACTAGAACAGTGTCAGTATAGAATACTGGGGGAGGAACTAGAGCAGTGTCAGTATAGAATACTGGGGGAGGCACTAGAGCAGTGTCAGTATAGAATACTGGGGGAGGCACTAGAGCAGTGTCAGTATAGAATACTGTGGGGGAACTAGAGCAGTGTCAGTATAGAATACTGGGGGAGGAACTAGAGCAGTGTCAGTATAGAATACTGGGGGAGGAACTAGAGCAGTGTCAGTATAGAATACTGGGAGGAACTAGAGCAGTGTCAGTATAGAATACTGGGGGAGGAGCTAGAGCAGTGTCAGTATAGAATACTGGGGGAGGCACTAGAGCAGTGTCAGTATAGAATACTGGGGGAGGCACTAGAGCAGTGTCAGTATAGAATACTGGGGAGGAACTAGAGCAGTGTCAGTATAGAATACTGGGGAGGAACTAGAGCAGTGTCAGTATAGAATACTGGGGAGGAACTAGAACAGTGTCAGTATAGAATACTGGGGGAGGAACTAGAGCAGTGTCAGTATAGAATACTGGGGGAGGAACTAGAGCAGTGTCAGTATAGAATACCGGGGTAGGAACTTGAGCAGTGTTAGTATAGAATACTGGGGAGGAACTAGAGCAGTGTCAGTATAGAATACTGGAAGAGGAACTAGAGCAGTGTCAGTATAGAATACTGGGGGGGAACTAGAGCAGTGTCAGTATAGAATACTGGGAGGAACTAGAGCAGTGTCAGTATAGAATACTGGAAGAGGAACTAGAGCAGTGTCAGTATAGAATACCGGGGGAGGAACTAGAGCAGTGTCAGTATAGAATACTGGGTGAGGAACTAGAGCAGTGTTAGTATAGAATACTGGGGGAGGAACTAGAGCAGTGTTAGTATAGAATACTGGGGGAGGAACTAAAGCAGTGTCAGTATAGAATACTGGGGGAGGAACTAGAGCAGTGTTAGTATAGAATACTGGGAGGAACTAGAGCAGTGTCAGTATAGAATACTGGGGAGGAACTAGAGCAGTGTCAGTATAGAATAGTGGGGGAGGAACTAGAGCAGTGTCAGTATAGAATACTGGGGGCGGAACTAGAGCAGTGTCAGTATATAATACCGGGGGAGGAACTAGAGCAGTGTCAGTATAGAATACCGGGGGAGAAGCTAGAGCAGTGTCAGTATAGAATACTGGGGAGGAACTAGAGCAGTGTCAGTATAGAATACTGGGGAGGCACTAGAGCAGTGTCAGTATAGAATACAGGGGAGGAACTAGAGCAGTGTTAGTATAGAATACTGGGGAGGAACTAGAGCAGTGTCAGTATAGAATACTGGAAGAGGAACTAGAGCAGTGTCAGTATAGAACACTGGGGGAGGAACTAGAGCAGTGTCAGTATAGAATACTGGGGGGGAACTAGAGCAGTGTCAGTATAGAATACTGGGAGGAACTAGAGCAGTGTTAGTATAGAATACTGGGGAGGAACTAGAGCAGTGTCAGTATAGAATACTGGGGGAGGAACTAGAGCAGTGTCAGTATAGAATACTGGGGGAGGTACTGGAGCAGTGTCAGTATAGAATACTGGGAGGAACTAGAGCAGTGTCAGTATAGAATACTGGGAGGAACTAGAGCAGTGTTAGTATAGAATACTGGGGAGGAACTAGAGCAGTGTCAGTATAGAATACTGGGGGAGGAACTAGAGCAGTGTCAGTATAGAATACTGGGGGAGGTACTGGAGCAGTGTCAGTATAGAATACTGGGGAGGAACTGGAGCAGTGTCAGTATAGAATACTGGGGGAGGAACTAGAGCAGTGTCAGTATAGAATACTGGGGAGGAACTAGAGCAGTGTCAGTATAGAATACCGGGGGAGGCACTTGAGCAGTGTCAGTATAGAATACTGGGTGAGGAACTAGAGCAGTGTTAGTATAGAATACTGGGGGAGGAACTAGAGCAGTGTTAGTATAGAATACTGGGGGAGGAACTAAAGCAGTGTCAGTATAGAATACTGGGGGAGGAACTAGAGCAGTGTTAGTATAGAATACTGGGAGGAACTAGAGCAATGTCTGTATAGAATACTGGGGAGGAACTAGAGCAGTGTCAGTATAGAATACTGGGGGCGGAACTAGAGCAGTGTCAGTATATAATACCGGGGGAGGAACTAGAGCAGTGTCAGTATAGAATACCGGGGGAGAAGCTAGAGCAGTGTCAGTATAGAATACTGGGGAGGAACTAGAGCAGTGTCAGTATAGAATACTGGGGAGGAACTAGAGCAGTGTCAGTATAGAATACTGGGGAGGAACTAGAGCAGTGTTAGTATAGAATACTGGAAGAGGAACTAGAGCAGTGTCAGTATAGAATACTGGGGAGGAACTAGAGCAGTGTCAGTATAGAATACTGGGGAGGAACTAGAGCAGTGTCAGTATAGAATACTGGGGGAGGAACTAGAGCAGTGTCAGTATAGAATACTGGGGGAGGAACTAGAGCAGTGTCAGTATAGAATACTGGGGGAGGAACTTGAGCAGTGTCAGTATAGAATACTGGGGGAGGAACTAGAGCAGTGTCAGTATAGAATACTGGGGGAGGAACTAGAGCAGTGTCAGTATAGAATACTGGGGGAGGAACTAGAGCAGTGTCAGTATAGAATACTGGGGAGGAACTAGAGCAGTGTCAGTATAGAATACTGGGGAGGAACTAGAGCAGTGTCAGTATAGAATACTGGGGGAGGAACTAGAGCAGTGTCAGTATAGAATACTGGGGGAGGAACTAGAGCAGTGTTAGTATAGAATACTGAGGAGGAACTAGAGCAGTGTCAGTATAGAATACTGGGGGAGGAACTAGAGCAGTGACAGTATAGGGAAAGTTTACCTACTGAGGGTGTAGAACATTGATGGACTACTGGGGGTGTAGAACAGTGATGGACTACTGGGGGTGTAGAACAGTGATGGACTACTGGGGGTGTAGAACAGTGATGGATTAGTGTGGGTGTTGAACAGTGATGGACCACTGGGGGTGTAGAACAGTGATGGACTACTGGGGGTGTAGAACAGTGATGGACTACTGGGGGTGTAGAACAGTGATGGACTACTGGGGGTGTAGAACAGTGATGGACTACTGGGGGTGTAGAACAGTGATGGATTAGTGTGGGTGTTGAACAGTGATGGACCACTGGGGGTGTAGAACAGTGATGGACTACTGGGGGTGTAGAACATTGATGGACTACTGGGGGTGTAGAACAGTGATGGACTACTGGGGGTGTTGAACAGTGATGGACTACTGGGGTGTAGAATAGTGATGGTTTACTGGGGGTGTAGAAGAGTGATGGATTACTGGGGGTGTAGAATAGTGATGGTTTACTGGGGGTGTAGAAGAGTGATGGATTACTGGGGGTGTAGAACAGTGATGGACCACTGGAGGTGTAGAACAGTGATGGACTACTGGGGGTGTAGAACAGTGATGCACCACTGGGGGTGTAGAACAGTGATGGACTACTGGGGGTGTAGAACAGTGATGGACTACTTGGGGTGTAGAACAGTGATGGACTACTTGGGGTGTAGAACAGTGATGGACTACTTGGGGTGTAGAACAGTGATGGACTACTTGGGGTGTAGAACAGTGATGGACTACTTGGGGTGTAGAACAGTGATGGACTACTTGGGGTGTAGAACAGTGATGGACTACTAGGGGTGTAGAAGAGTTTGAGAAAAAAATTGTGTAATAAGTGATTTAAAGTGCCGTAAACAAATTGAGCAACTTGAAAATAATGAATTTGTTAAGATTCCAATTGGTGCTGAATGGTCTCTAAAACTGGCAGATATAATTATTCCAGATTGTTTCTACAGGCGATATTTTGCTAGTAGTTTTGTGTGTGCTGGCCCGTATAATGCTAAATTAACTGACGAATTGGATGATCATTGTGTCGTAGAGACTGAGAGCAGTGCTTCTGTTTTAAAGGAGATCTCATTTTGCCAAGTATCCCGTATTTTTGGGTATGTTAAAGGTTATTATATTTGTGTGGTTTCCATGACATTTCATCATCAATCGGAACACCAAGAAAGCGGGTTGTACAGGTCTGATCAACAGGATTATTAATATGTACACCTATATAATCAGTATTGTATTTTCTTTTCTTTGGACCAAATAATAAAACATTTTATTTTAATTTTTTTAGATTCAGTGACAATTTGTTAATTTTAAACCACTTTGAAATATTACATAGTTCATCATTAACAACATTAATAAGGTAATTTAAATCTTTGTGAGAGTAAAATATATATCATCATGTATCATCAGCAAATAATATCTGGGAGAACACTTTGGATGCATTGGGCAAATCACTGATATAAATCAGTAGTAATAGTGGTCCAAGAATTGATCCCTGCAGGACACCACACTTCATCTCCAGAAATCTCCAAAGGGGTAGTATCTATTCCTTTGAAAGTCACATGTTCCATTCTATCCTTTAGATAGCTGGAGAACCAAAGTAGAGATTGTTCAGTCACGCCAATAGTTTCAAGTTTTTTTGTCATAAAATATTATGATCAACAGCATCAAATGCTTTTTGAGAGATCTCAAAAAATGCCTAATTTATGATCTTTGTGATAATTTGCCTTCATGTATTTCGTCAATTAAATAAGTAACAGTCATGTAGGTAGAGTGAGATTTTCTGAAGCCATACTGATGTTTATATAACAGACTTCATTTGTTAATAAGATATTTTATTAATCTGTTATATGCAAGCTTCTCTGAAATTGTTGAGATAGCCGTCAGAATTGAGATTGGTCTGTAATTGGTAAAGTTTGCCGGATCATCAGCTTTCTGAATTGGAACAATTTAGGCCATTTTCAGCTGATAAGGCACAATGCCCTTTGCAAATTATAAGAGGTGTGATAATGAAATCAACCACTTCTTTTAGCCAGTGTTGCATCCAATCTTTTGTGACCAGAGGCAGTGTTTTTTCAGAGATAATAAGATTCCACTTACCTCATTACAGGACACGGGTCAATATTAACTTTCTAGATTGAGACAGATTCGTCAATTGGAGTGGACTTTCATCAGTCACGGCAATTGTGTCTTCTAAAGTAGGCACAGATTCTGTGAAGAAGAAGAAAAAAAACAGATTCAACTTGTGAGCTATTGTTGTTGGATCGGAAGTAAGTGATCCGTCGACTAGGAATTAACTGGGAGGGATTTGGGTTTCATCCTTACTGAGGAGTTAATTGATAGTGCCCCATAGTGCTCTCATCTTGCTCTTCTGCTTTGACAGGTCACAGTCATAGCTTCTTTGGTTGTTTGAGTAATTCAGTAGTTTGTTTCTATCTGTTTTTAATCCTTCATGGTTGTATAGAATAGGGTTTGAAAGATTTGTGTAATTTCTTCTTAAAATAAAGGGATTTAATGATGCCAGGGTTGTCTTATTTTAGGTAGTACTTTAGTCATTTTTTCTTTTTTCAGGAAAAGTAAGATTGTAAGATTCAAAAACTGTCGTGCAGAGGATAATACGCTTCCAAAGTCTCATTCCAAGAAACACATTTATTTTTATTTAACCAGGTTAGGCCAGTTGAGAACAAGTTCTCATTTACAACTGTGACCTGGCCACGATAAAGCAAAGCAGTGCGACAAAAACAACAACACACAGTTACACACGAAAAACAAACGTACAGTCAATAACACAATAGAAAAATCTATATACAGTGAAGGAAAAAAAAAATCTATGAACAAATCATTGATTGTATGCTGGTTGACTATCCTATACATTTTGTTGATTTGATGCCATTAACCTGTTTCTTCGCTGACGTCGATGACGACAGGAATATGGGAAGTTGATCAGAAATATCAAAGGATACCAGAAAATAATTTCTAAATATGTTATCAATTAAGGTTGCGACGTTTTCTGTAATTCTAGTTGGTTTAAAAATCGCAGGATAAAAACAACGTGAATACATGGTATCCAAAAATACTTTAGTAATATCATGACGATATTAATATGAAGTCTTCCGTAATATAGCAGTCCTTTCCCTCCCTGGTTACTATATCAATGTCACGTTATGTTATTTTCTATGGTAGAGTAGGTCAGGGTGTGATGGGGTTGTGTCTAGTTTAGATTATCTATGTTTTTTTTTTGGGGGGGGGGATGATCTCCAATTAGAGGCAGCTGGTCATCGTTGTCTCTAATTGGGGATCATATTTAAGTAGTTGTTTTTCCCCACCTGGGTTTGTGGGAGATTGTTTTGAGGTAGTGTATGTTTCACCTCTTCGTCACAGTTTGTTATTTTGTTTATTTGTATGTCTTGCATAGTTTCACAGTTATATTAAAATGTGGAACGATACACACGCTGCGCCTTGGTCCCATTCTTCAGAAAGCCGTGACAATCAAGTGCAGTCTGCCAAGCGGAGGTTGAATTATCTGTTATAGTTAGGTCTGTAAATACACCCAATGATATCACTGGTTTCGACAAACATAGATTCTCCAGACACACGAAAAACAATCTTCAATATAATTTCTTTGAGAGTATTCTATGTTCTCATTAATGTACAAAGAGACTCCTCCACCTCACCGGCCTTCTCTACACCTGTAGACATGATTATAGTTTTCAATATGGTAGAGCTATACATTATCTTTATACAACCATGTCTCTGTAACTCCAAGAATAGAAAAACATGTAATTAATGCTAGATAATCCAAGGATCAGGTTATGAAAAACTTTAGACAAAGAACGAGCAATTACATGCAAAATAGATAAAGCCGAATGTTTAAATGTATTTTCTGGTTGACTTGGCTGTGTGCTTAAGGTTGTTGTCCTGTTGGAAGGTGAATCTTCGCCCCAGTCTGAGGTCCTGAGCACTCTGGAGGAGGTTTTCATCAAGGATCTCTCTGTACTTTGCTCCATTGATCTTTCCCTCAATCCTGACTAGTCTCCCAGTCCCTGGTGCTGAAAAACATCCCCACAGCATGATGCTGCCACCACCATGCTTCATCGTAGGGATGGTGCCATGTTTCCTCCAAACGTGACGCTTGCTGTTCATGCCAAAGAGTTCAATTCTTGTTTCATCAGACCAAAGAATCTTGTTTCTCATGGTCTGAGAGTCCTTTAGGTGCCTTTTGGCAAACTCCAAGCAGAATGTCATGTGCCGTTCCCTGAGGAGTGGCTTCCGTCTGGCCACTCTACCGTAAAGGCCTGATTGGTGGAGTGCTGCAGAGATGGTTGTCCTTCTGAAAGGTTCTACCATCTCCACAGAGGAACTCTGGAGCTCCGTCAGAGTGACCATCGGGTTCTTGGTCACCTCCCTGACCAAGACCCTTCTCCCCCGATTGCTCAGTTTGGCCGGGCGGCCAGCTCTAGGAAGAGTCTTGGTGGTTCCAAACTTCTTCCAGAATGATGGAGGCCACTGTGTTATTGGGGACCTTCAATGCTGCATAAATGTTTTGGTTCCCTTCCCCAGATCTGTGCCTCGACACAATCCTATCTTGGAGCTTAACGGACAAGTCCTTCAACCTCATGGCTTGGTTTTTGCTCTGACATGCACTGTCAACTGTGGGACCTTATATAGACAGGTGTGTGCCTTTCCAAATCATGTCCAATCAATTGAATTTACCACAGGTGGACTCCAATCAAGTTGTAGAAACATCTCAAGGATGATCAATGGAAACAGGATGCACCTGAACTCAATTTCGAGTCTCATAGCAAAGGGTCTGAATACTTATGTAAATAAGGTATTTCTGTCTTTTATTTTAATACATTAGCAAAAACTTCAAAAAATGTTTTCAATGGTATATTTTCAATATTCAGAAATGAATGCAAAAACAGACAAAATTCAACCGTTTTTTTCTCCAAATTGCACTTACACAAAAATGAAATTATCATTATTTTCACAATTTCAGAGTGATATTTCGACCACATATTGTGGAAATATCTTTTTTTTTAAAACAGGAAAATCACATTAACTGCACTGCCCCTTTAAGATACAAATGTCAAATATAAGTCAACAATCCTTCCTCTAAAGGACCCTTCTATGAATTTTACATTCAGAGAAAATCCCTAAAGTCGTGCTCTTGTTTTGCTGTAGTTTGTGAGGAATCACCCACATATAGAGAGAGGGAAGTTGCATCCCAAATTGCCACCTGTTCCCTACAGTATATAACCCTATAGACTCTGATCAAAAGCACAGTATGTAGGGAAAGGGGTGCCATTTGGGACGATAATGGATATGCTCAACACCTGCACTTCGCCCTCCATCTCCATCTTCTCCATCTTGAGGAGAAGGTGAACGTGGAGGAAAATGCACTTGTACGCAGTGAGACTCTCCTTCTCCACTGACGCAAATGATGTTTTACGGCGTGCGTCCTAAAAATAATGTCCAAAGTGATAAAAAAACGAATTAAGTTTAGTTTTGTAGTATATTGTAGCATGCTTCTCTCCTCTTACAAAACAATAGCTGATTCAAAGAGAGTGTGGCAGATTTCTAAACTCTTCCACGAAGGACTCCGGTAAGATACACAATGACTATCCTTGATGAAAGGTGGCTATCGAGGAGGGGAGGCCGTTCTTCAATTAGCCTACTAAACTAATTGATATGTACTCAACCACTTATCAGTTTCCGGGGTCACAGAGGAGAGAGAGGCTTGAGGGTGGACTTTTGCCCAAATGAGAAAAAGCCTATTTCTCTCATTATAAACATATTCAGTCATACCAGACACGCCCAGAGAACTGTGATATACACACTCTTTGTCTCTCTCCACCAACCCGAGATATGGCTGTGAAATTGGGCTTGTAGTCACAGAAGGAAAGGCTGTTAGGAATAAAACACATTGTGCGAGAGACTCGCTGCTTCCTTCTGTTCCAGAACGACAGGGGTATTTACACACTAATGTCTACTTTCTATCTTAGGCAATGTCTAAAATGGCACTCTATATTGACTAAGTAGTGCACTACTTTTAGTGTACAAGTAGTGCACTAGGGAATAGTAGTGCCGTTTTGAGGACACCTTTCTTCTTTAGAAGAAGAGACGGCTGGTAAAGCAGGAAAATGTAATCAACCCAGTGCTGAGTCCAGCCTCATTGATGGAATTATCCAATTATCCTAATCAATAGCCTCACATATTGATTACCACATAACGGATACACACACACACACACACACACACTCACACACTCACACTCACACACACACACACACACACACACAGACACACTCACACACACACACACTCACACTCACACTCACACACACTCACACACAGACACACTCACACACACACACACACACTCACACACTCACACTCACACACACTCACACACAGACACACACACACACACACACACACACACACACACACACACACACACACACACACACACACACACACTGACACACACACACACACACACACACCACACTGACACACACACACACACACACACACTGACACACTCACACTCACACACACACTCCCGTTAAACCAGACGATGAATAGGAGATCGTCTCTCTGCTACGTTATAAATGTCCGAAATACATTCGTTACTCACCAAACCTGCCTGAACAAAGGTCTAAATAAAATCGTACAACAGTATTGGCTGTCCTGCCTGAACAAAGGTCTAAATAAAATCGTACAACAGTATTGGCTGTCCTGCCTGAACAGGTCTAAATAAAATCGTACAACAGTATTGGCTGTCCTGCCTGAACAAAGGTCTAAATAAAATCGTACAACAGTATTGGCTGTCCTGCCTGAACAGGTCTAAATAAAATCGTACAACAGTATTGGCTGTCCTGCCTGAACAAAGGTCTAAATAAAATCGTACAACAGTATTGGCTGTCCTGCCTGAACAGGTCTAAATAAAATCGTACAACAGTATTGGCTGTCCTGACTGAACAGGTCTAAATAAAATCGTACAACAGTAAATCAGATAAATGTATGAAAATACCTTTCAGAATATAAGATGACATTCTGTACCGTCGCCTCGTATATAAGAAATCATGTTGGACTATAGAGTCAAATGTTACGTTTTATCTTCACTGTCCAAATAAATACATAAGGAGGAGGAGGAGGAGGGGGGGGGGGGTATTCCATTATCTTACAAGGTGTACCTGGCTTAGAATAATTAATGAAACTACTAACAGCATCTGTTGGTGAGAGAGAGAGAGAGAGAGAGAGAGAGAGAGAGAGAGAGAGAGAGAGAGAGAGAGAGAGAGAGAGAGAGAGAGAGAGAGAGTGGGTTTTTTTTCTATCTCAAGGCCATCAGACTGTTAAATAGCCATCACTAGCCAGCTACCACCCGGTTACTCAACCCTGCACCTTAGAGGCTGCTGCCCTACAGTCTGTACATAGACATGGAATCACTGGTCACTTTAATAATGGAACACTCGTCACTTTAATAATGTAGACCTACTGCTTTACTCATCTCATATGTATATACTGTATATTATTCTACTGTATTTTAGTCAATGCCACTCTGACATTGCACATCCTAATATTTACATATTCCTTAATTCCATTATTTTACTTTTAGATGTGTGTGTTTTGTTGTCAATTGTTGTATATTACTGCACTGTCGGAGCTGGGGACACAAACGTTTAGCTACAGCTGCAATAACATCTGTTAAACACGTCTGTGTGACCAATAACATCTGTTAAAACACGTCTATGACCAATAACATCTGTTAAAACACGTCTATGACCAATAACATCTGTTAAACACGTTTGTGACCAATAACATCTGTTAAACACGTCTATGACCAATAACATCTGTTAAACACGTCTATGACCAATAACATCTGTTAAACACGTCTATGACCAATAACATCTGTTAAACACGTCTATGTGACCAATAACATCTGTTAAACACGTCTATGACCAATAACATCTGTTAAACACGTCTATGTGACCAATAACATCTGTTAAACACGTCTATGACCAATAACATCTGTTAAACACGTCTATGACCAATAACATCTGTTAAAACACGTCTATGACCAATAACATCTGTTAAAACACATCTATGACCAATAACATCTGTTAAAACACATCTATGACCAATAACATCTGTTAAAACACGTCTATGACCAATAACATCTGTTAAACACGTCTATGTGACCAATAACATCTGTTAAACACGTCTATGTGACCAATAACATCTGTTAAACACGTCTATGACCAATAACATCTGTTAAAACACGTCTATGACCAATAACATCTGTTAAACACGTCTATGACCAATAACATCTGTTAAACACGTCTATGACCAATAACATCTGTTAAAACACGTCTATGTGACCAATAACATCTGTTAAACACGTCTATGACCAATAACATCTGTTAAACACGTCTATGTGACCAATAACATCTGTTAAAACACGTCTATGTGACCAATAACATCTGTTAAAACACGTCTATGACCAATAACATCTGTTAAACACGTCTATGTGACCAATAACATCTGTTAAAACACGTCTATGACCAATAACATCTGTTAAAACACGTCTATAACCAATAACATCTGTTAAAACACGTCTATGACCAATAACATCTGTTAAACACGTCTATGACCAATAACATCTGTTAAAACACGTCTATGTGACCAATAACATCTGTTAAACACGTCTATGACCAATAACATCTGTTAAAACACGTCTATGACCAATAACATCTGTTAAACACGTCTATGACCAATAACATCTGTTAAACACGTCTGTGACCAATAACATCTGTTAAACACGTCTGTGACCAATAACATCTGTTAAACACGTCTATGACCAATAACATCTGTTAAACACGTCTGTGACCAATAACATCTGTTAAACACGTCTATGTGACCAATAACATCTGTTAAACACGTCTATGACCAATAACATCTGTTAAACACGTCTATGTGACCAATAACATCTGTTAAACACGTCTATGACCAATAACATCTGTTAAAACACGTCTATGACCAATAACATCTGTTAAAACACGTCTATGACCAATAACATCTGTTAAACACGTCTGTGTGACCAATAACATCTGTTAAACACGTCTATGACCAATAACATCTGTTAAAACACGTCTATGACCAATAACATCTGTTAAACACGTCTATGACCAATATCATCTGTTAAACACGTCTATGACCAATAACATCTGTTAAACACGTCTATGACCAATAACATCTGTTAAACACGTCTATGACCAATAACATCTGTTAAACACGTCTGTGACCAATAACATCTGTTAAAACACGTCTATGACCAATAACATCTGTTAAACACGTCTATGACCAATAACATCTGTTAAACACGTCTATGACCAATAACATCTGTTAAACACGTCTATGACCAATAACATCTGTTAAACACGTCTATGACCAATAACATCTGTTAAAACACGTCTGTGTGACCAATAACATCTGTTAAACACGTCTATGACCAATAACATCTGTTAAACACGTCTATGACCAATAACATCTGTTAAACACGTCTGTGTGACCAATAACATCTGTTAAAACACGTCTATGACCAATAACATCTGTTAAACACGTCTATGACCAATAACATCTGTTAAACACGTCTATGTGACCAATAACATCTGTTAAACACGTCTATGACCAATAACATCTGTTAAAACACGTCTATATGACCAATAACATCTGTTAAACACGTCTATGTGACCAATAACATCTGTTAAACACGTCTATGACCAATAACATCTGTTAAAACACGTCTATGTGACCAATAACATCTGTTAAAACACGTCTATGACCAATAACATCTGTTAAACACGTCTATGTGACCAATAACATCTGTTAAACACGTCTATGTGACCAATAACATCTGTTAAACACGTCTATGACCAATAACATCTGTTAAACACGTCTGTGTGACCAATAACATCTGTTAAAACACGTCTATGACCAATAACATCTGTTAAACACGTCTATGACCAATAACATCTGTTAAACACGTCTATGACCAATAACATCTGTTAAAACACGTCTATGACCAATAACATCTGTTAAACACGTCTATGTGACCAATAACATCTGTTAAAACACGTCTATGTGACCAATAACATCTGTTAAACACGTCTATGTGACCAATAACATCTGTTAAACACGTCTGTGTGACCAATAACATCTGTTAAAACACGTCTATGACCAATAACATCTGTTAAACACGTCTATGACCAATAACATCTGTTAAAACACGTCTATGACCAATAACATCTGTTAAACACGTCTATGACCAATAACATCTGTTAAAACACGTCTGTGACGAATAACATCTGTTAAACACGTCTATGTGACCAATAACATCTGTTAAAACACGTCTGTGACCAATAACATCTGTTAAACACGTCTATGTGACCAATAACATCTGTTAAAACACGTCTATGACCAATAACATCTGTTAAACACGTCTATGTGACCAATAACATCTGTTAAAACACGTCTGTGACCAATAACATCTGTTAAAACACGTCTGTGACCAATAACATCTGTTAAACACGTCTATGACCAATAACATCTGTTAAACACGTCTATGTGACCAATAACATCTGTTAAACACGTCTATGACCAATAACATCTGTTAAACACGTCTATGTGACCAATAACATCTGTTAAAACACGTCTATGTGACCAATAACATCTGTTAAAACACGTCTATGTGACCAATAACATCTGTTAAACACGTCTATGACCAATAACATCTGTTAAAACACGTCTATGTGACCAATAACATCTGTTAAAACACATCTATGTGACCAATAACATCTGTTAAAACACGTCTATGACCAATAACATCTGTTAAAACACGTCTATGACCAATAACATCTGTTAAACACGTCTATGACCAATAACATCTGTTAAACACGTCTATGACCAATAACATCTGTTAAAACACGTCTATGACCAATAACATCTGTTAAAACACGTCTATGACCAATAACATCTGTTAAACACGTCTATGTGACCAATAACATCTGTTAAACACGTCTATGACCAATAACATCTGTTAAACACGTCTATGTGACCAATAACATCTGTTAAAACACGTCTATGACCAATAACATCTGTTAAAACACGTCTATGACCAATAACATCTGTTAAACACGTCTATGTGACCAATAACATCTGTTAAACACGTCTATGTCAATAACATCTGTTAAACACGTCTATGTGACCAATAACATCTGTTAAACACGTCTATGACCAATAACATCTGTTAAACACGTCTATGACCAATAACATCTGTTAAAACACGTCTATGACCAATAACATCTGTTAAAACACGTCTATGACCAATAACATCTGTTAAACACGTCTATGACCAATAACATCTGTTAAAACACGTCTATGACCAATAACATCTGTTAAACACGTCTATGACCAATAACATCTGTTAAAACACGTCTATGACCAATAACATCTGTTAAACACGTCTATGACCAATAACATCTGTTAAACACATCTATGTGACCAATACAATTTGATTTGATTTCCGCAACGTCAAAATAAAGAGTTTGTTCTTAACTGACTCGCCTGGTAAAAATAAATAAAGATGAAATAAAAACTTTAACTTGAGTTTCAATCAAAAGTGTAAGTTGGTCTAAGGTGAAGAAGGACGTGTGCTAAAGCTACTTTGCCACGTCTTAGAAAGAGATTTAAATTTGTTCAATCACTGAAAGATGAGGGTCTTTTCTCTCAGGGGTTGGGGTACTAGGCTCCTCCTGAGAGAAGGGGTGGAGGGGGGCCTGTTTCTGGTTATATTGAATGGCTGTGTCCAAAATGGCACCCGATTCACTATATAAAGAACAAGAAGGGTGCACTGTATAGTGAATAGGGTGCCATTTTGGACCCAGATCCTTTGTCTTAGAGTTGGAACTACTAAATCCTGAGAGGGGGTCTATTTTCTGAGGTTAATTCATGTGTTTTTAATCAAGCAGGTCCTTGGAGACAGAGAGACGGTTCAAACCAGACCTTTACCAAGACCCATTAACCAGAGAGAGTACCCTATAGCCCTAATCCCACTCCAGACACCTTGTAATGAATCCACCATGCTTCAGAAACAGCACGCTTCGCACCACACCGCTCTACAGGGACCAGCCCATTTAAATACTCACATGGAAGTGGCAGTACAATCAAATGCAATGGGACAGAGAGAAAGAGTCCAGCATTAAGGTACAGTGGCTTGTGAAAGTATTCACCCCACTTCACATTTTTCCTATTTTGTTGCCTTACAACCTGGAATTAAAATAGTTTTTTTTTGGGGGGGGGGGGGGGGGGGTTGTATCATTTGATTTATACAACATTCCTACCACTTTGAAGATGCTAAATATTTTTTTGTGTGAAACAAACAAGAAATAAGACAAAAAACAGAAAACTAGAGCGTACATACCCCCCCCCCCAAAAAAAATTAATAAAATAAACAATACTTTGTAGAGCCACCTTTAACAGCAATTACAGCTGCAAGTCTCTTGGGGTATGTCTCTATAAGCTTGGCACATCTAGCCACTGGGATTTTTGGCCATTATTCAAGGAAAAAATGCTTCAGCTCCTTCATGTTGGCTGGGTTCCGCTGGTGTACAGCAATCTCTAAGTCATACCACAGATTCACAATTGGATTGAGGTCTGGGCTTTGACTAAGCCATTCCAAGACATTTAAATGTTTTCCCTTTAAACCACTCGAGTGTTGCTTTAGCAGTATGCTTAGGGTCATTGTCCTGCTGGAAGGTGAACCTCCAGACCAGTCTCAAATATCTGGTTGACTGAAAAAGGTTTCCTTCAAGAATTTCCCTGTATTTAGCGCCATCCATCATTCCTTCAATTCTGACCAGTTTCCCAGTCCCTGCCGATGAACAACATCCTCACAGCATGATGCTGCCACCACCATGCTTCACTGTGGGGATGGTATTCTCGGGGTGATGAGAGGTGTTGGGTTTGTGCCAGGCATAGCATTTTCCTTGATGGCCAAAAAGCTACATTTGTGTCTCATCTGACCAGAGGACCTTCTTCCATATGTTTCGGTGTCTCCCACATGCCCTCTGGCAAACACCAAACGTGTTTGCTTATTTTATCTTTAAGAAATTGCTTTTTTTCTGGCCACTCTTCCGTAAAGCCCAACTCTGTGGAGTGTACGGCTTAGTGGTCCTATGGACAGATACTCCAATCTCTGCTGTGGAGCTTTGCAGCTCCTTCAGGGTTATCTTTGGTCTCTTTGTTGCCTCTCTGATTAATGCCCTGCTTTCCTTGTCCGTGAGTTTGGTGGGCGGCCCTCTCTTGGTAGGTTTGTTGTGGTGCCATAATCTTTCCATTTTTTAATAATGGATTTAATGGTGCTCCGTGGGATGCTCAAAGTTTCTGATATTTTTTTATAACCCAACCCTAGTCTGTACTTCTCCACAACTTTGTCCCTGACCTGTTTGGAGAGCTCCTTGGTCTTCATGGTGCCGCTTGCTTGGTGGTGCCCCTTGCTTAGTGGTGTTGCAGACTCTGGGGCCTTTCAGAACAGGTGTACATATACTGAGATCATGTGACAGATCATGTGACACTTAGATTGCACACAGGTGGACTTTATTTAACTAATTATGTGACTTCTGAAGGTAATTGGTTGCACCAGATCTTTTTTAAGGACTTCATAGCAAAGGGGTGAATACATATACACGCACCACTTTTCCAAGTTTTTTAAAATAATTTTTTCAAAAAAGTAATTTTTTTCATTTCACTTCACCAATTTGGACTATTTTGTGTATGTCCATTACATGAAATCTAAATAAATGTTTTATTTAAATTACAGGTTGTAATGCAACAAAATAGGAAAAACGCCAAAGGGGGTGAATACTGAATTGTTTTTACTTCCTTATGTGAAGTAAAGGAAACATTAAGAGAAAGAGAGAGACTGGGTAGGTGTTTGGAACCATCCTGGGGTGTTTTTGTCCCATTTGATTCCAAGCCTTTTCAGAGCTCAGTAATGGCATATTGAGAACCACCCCTTATCCCCCACCTCAATCTCATCCTTCCATTATCCCTTTCTACCTGCACTCTCCCTTCTCCTCACTCTCTCTCATTTTCATTACGCCTCATGGTCAGCCATGCTGGGCTCTCTCTCTGTCTTCCTATATCCTCTTTCTCTCTCACACTCTCTCGCTCTCTCTTCCTATATTCTCTCTCTCTCTCTCTCTTCCTATATTCTCTCTCTCTGTCTCTTCCTATATTTTCTCTCTCTCTCTCTCTCTTCCTATATTCTCTCTCTCTCTCTCTCTTCCTATATTCTCTCTCTCTCTCTCTTCCTATATTCTCACTCTCTCTATTCTCTCTCCTATCTTTTTCTCTCTCTCCCCATATTATCTCTCTCCACTCTCCCTCTTTCTCTCTCTCTCCCAATCAATCTCTCCCTCATCTCTCTCCTTTTCTCTCTCTCTCCCTATATTCTCTCTCCTCTCTCTCTCTCTCTCCCCCCCTCTCTTCTTGCTCTCTTTTTCTCTCTCCTCTCTGTGCGTTTGTTAATTCTGGGTAGTGATGATGCCGAGTCGTTCCTTTTTCTCTCTCCTCTCTCTTTCTCTCTCTGTGCGTTTGTTCGTTGTTTGTTCTGGGTAGTGATGATGCCGAGTCGTTCCTTTCTCTCTCTCCTCTCTGTGCGTTTGTTCTGTCGTTCGTTTCTGAGTAGTGATGATGCCGAGCCGTTCCTTTCTCTCTCTCTGTTAGTCTTCTTATCTCCTCCATGGTGCTAGATGGTAATGGTATGGTAATATAAGAGAAGTGTGTTCCTTTAGAGAGCCAGGGTTCATAATCCCTGATGAAAAGGGGAAACGGAAGGTAGGCTGAGGCTCCTGGCTCCTGTAGTATTCGAGCAGCAAGAAAATAATAGATGACAAAAGGAAATCAGAAAATGGAAAGCCTTGGTGTTGAACACATTAGCTAGGAAATGAACTAAGCATGAAAAAAAAATAGCATTTCATAAATCAGCTATTTGTTTGCAGAATAGGAGATCGGAGATGGCAGAATAGGTGATCGGAGATGGTAGAATAGGAGATTGGAGATGGCAGAATAGGTGATCGGAGATGGCAGAATAGGTGATCGGAGATGGCAGAATAGGAGATCGGAGATGGCAGAATAGGAGATCGGAGATGGCAGAATAGGAGATCGGAGGTGGCAGAATAGGGGATGGCAGAATAGGAGATCGGAGATGGCAGAATAGCGGATGGCAGAATAGGAGATCGGAGATGGCAGAATAGGAGATCGGAGATGGCAGAATAGGAGATCGGAGATGGCAGAATAGGAGATCGGAGATGGCAGAATAGGAGATGGCAGAATAGGAGATCGGAGATGGCAGAATAGCGGATGGCAGAATAGGAGATCGGAGATGGCAGAATAGGAGATCGGAGATGGCAGAATAGGAGATGGCAGAATAGGGGATGGCAGAATAGGAGATGGCAGAATAGGAGATCGGAGATGGCAGAATAGGAGATCGGAGATGGCAGAATAGGAGATCGGCGATGGCAGAATAGGAGATCGGAGATGGCAGAATAGGAGATGGCAGAATAGGTGATCGGAGATGGCAGAATAGGAGATGGCAGAATAGGTGATCGGAGATGGCAGAATAGGAGATCGGAGATGGCAGAATAGGTGATCGGAGAAAAAGGACAAATGATACTAATCCTCTGATGATATTAGTTCCAATACTTGGCATGTATGGTTGCCATTGACTACCTCATCATCAACATGGGGTATATACTGTTACAGATATTCAGTGCCCTCCGTAATTATTGGGGCAGTGATGGATTTGTTCTTCTTCTGGTTCTATACTCCAAACGTTTGATTTGAAATCAAAACAATTACAATGAGGTTAAAGTACACACTGTCAACTTTAATGTGAAGTATTTTCATTCATATTGGATGAACCATTTAGAAATTATAGCATGTAATACTTTATCTGTACTAAAGTAGTAAAAAGTTAAGTATTTGATCCCATATTCATAGCAATGACTACATCAAGCTTGTGTGTAACGATGTGCGCTGAGAGTCGGGAAGCAAGTTCAGGGAGTGAGTGTTTTAATAAATAAACAAAACAATAAATAAATACTTAACACAAACAACGCACCGACATGAAAACAGAGTCAACAACACCTGGGGAAAGAACCAAGGGGAGTGACAGATGTAGGGAAGGTAATCAAGGAGGTGATGGAGTCCAGGTGAGTGTCATGAGGCGCAGATGCTCGCAACGATGGTGACAGGTGTACAGGATAATCAGCAGCCTGATGACCTAGAGGGAGGAGAGGGAGTATAATCAGCAGTCTGATGACCTAGAGGGAGGAGAGGGAGTATAATCAGCAGTCTGATGACCTAGAGGTCAGAGAGGGAGTATAATCAGCAGCCTGATGACCTAGAGGGAGGATAATCAGCAGCCTGATGACCTAGAGGTCAGAGAGGGAGGATAATCAGCAGCCTGATGACCTAGAGGTCAGAGAGGGAGTATAATCAGCAGTCTGATGACCTAGAGGTCAGAGAGGGAGTATAATCAGCAGCCTGATGACCTAGAGGTCAGAGAGGGAGGATAATCAGCAGCCTGATGACCTAGAGGTCAGAGAGGGAGTATAATCAGCAGCCTGATGACCTAGAGGGAGGAGAGGGAGGATAATCAGCAGCCTGATGACCTAGAGGTCAGAGAGGGAGGATAATCAGCAGCCTGATGACCTAGAGGTCAGAGAGGGAGGATAATCAGCAGCCTGATGACCTAGAGGTCAGAGAGGGAGTATAATCAGCAGCCTGATGACCTAGAGGTCAGAGAGGGAGTATAATCAGCAGCCTGATGACCTAGAGGTCAGAGAGGGAGGATAATCAGCAGCCTGATGACCTAGAGGTCAGAGAGGGAGGATAATCAGCAGCCTGATGACCTAGAGGTCAGAGAGGGAGGATAATCAGCAGCCTGATGACCTAGAGGAAGGAGAGGGAGTATAATCAGCAGCCTGATGACCTAGAGGGAGGAGAGGGAGTATAATCAGCAGCCTGATGACCTAGAGGTCAGAGAGGGAGTATAATCAGCAGCCTGATGACCTAGAGGTCAGAGAGGGAGTATAATCAGCAGCCTGATGACCTAGAGGTCAGAGAGGGAGGATAATCAGCAGCCTGATGACCTAGAGGTCAGAGAGGGAGTATAATCAGCAGCCTGATGACCTAGAGGGAGGAGAGGGAGTATAATCAGCAACCTGATGACCTAGAGGAAGGAGAGGGAGTATAATCAGCAGCCTGATGACCTAGAGGTCAGAGAGGGAGTATAATCAGCAGCCTGATGACCTAGAGGAAGGAGAGGGAGTATAATCAGCAGCCTGATGACCTAGAGGAAGGAGAGGGAGGATAATCAGCAGCCTGATGACCTAGAGGGAGGAGAGGGAGTATAATCAGCAGTCTGATGACCTAGAGGAAGGAGAGGGAGTATAATCAGCAGCCTGATGACCTAGAGGTCAGAGAGGGAGGATAATCAGCAGCCTGATGACCTAGAGGTCAGAGAGGGAGGATAATCAGCAGCCTGATGACCTAGAGGTCAGAGAGGGAGGATAATCAGCAGCCTGATGACCTAGAGGTCAGAGAGGGAGTATAATCAGCAGCCTGATGACCTAGAGGTCAGAGAGGGAGGATAATCAGCAGCCTGATGACCTAGAGGTCAGAGAGGGAGTATAATCAGCAGTCTGATGACCTAGAGGTCAGAGAGGGAGGATAATCAGCAGCCTGATGACCTAGAGGTCAGAGAGGGAGTATAATCAGCAGCCTGATGACCTAGAGGTCAGAGAGGGAGGATACGTGACATTGTGACTTTACAACTTTGGGGGATGTATTTGCTGTTTGTTTTGGTTGTGTTTTAGATTATTTTGTGTCCTATAGAAATGAAGGTAAATAATGTAAAATACCGTCAAATTAAAGCTGACAATCTGCACTAAGTCACTGTACCTGCAGGCTTTCCTGTCCGAATAATTACGGAGGACACTGTACCTGCAGGCTTCCCTGTCCCAATAATTACAGAGGACACTGTACCTGCAGGCTTCCCTGTCCCAGTAATTACAGAGGACACTGTACCTGCAGGCTTCCCTGTCCGAATAATTACGGAGGACACTGTACCTGCAGGCTTCCCTGTCCCAATAATTACGGAGGACACTGTACCTGCAGGCTTCACTGTGAAAGGGAGAGAGAGAGATGGAAGGAAAGGGAGAGAGAAATGGAAGGAAAGGGAGAGAGAGAGATGGAAGGAAAGGGAGAGAAAGAGCGGGAGAGAGGGAGAGAAAGAGAGAGAGAGAGAGAGAGAGAGAGAGAGAGGTCTATAATTAGCGCAGAGAGAGCTGGGCAGGTGAAGCTGTCTAACAGGCTCAGTGGGACAGACAGGACAGAGAAGGAGGCCTAAGTCTACATCCCTAGCCCTAAAGCTGTTTGCTCAGTGGGACAGAGAGCACTAGGCAGGTGAACAGGCTTCGACTGGCTCCAGCAGCCGCGGGACGCTGTGTTTTCTCCTACGCCCTCCTTCGCCATAGAGCTTCAGTCACCACAGGAACAATGGGCCCTACCCCTGCCTCTGACAGGCTCAGTGGGGAGGGGATTGCACTGACTCTGATTGGATGATTACTGGCAGCGGGAGATCCAATCAGGGCCTTTCAGGGAAGCGGAGTTGGAAGCGTTTGGTTAAGTGGATTGGCAGGTGCAGCAGAAGGTGTTTCAGGTAGATGCTGCCGGACTGACGTTTAGGGAAGGATGGGGAGAGAGAGGGGTGATGAAGGATTTGGTTGAGAATGGGGGAGGAAGGATAGAGGGAAAGAAGGGGGAGGAATGATAAAAAGAGAGAAGGGGGAGGAAGGATAGAGGGAGAGAAGGGGGAGGAAGGATAGAGGAGGGGAGAAGGGGGAGGAAGGATAGAGGAGGAGAGAAAGGGGGAGGAAGGATAGAGGGAGAGAAGGGGGAGGAATGATAAAAAGAGAGAAGGGGGAGGAAGGATAGAGGGAGAGAAGGGGGAAGAAGGAGCAAAGGAGAGAAGGGGGAGGAAGGATAGAGGAGGAGAGAAAGGGGGAGGAAGGATAGAGGAGGAGAGAAAGGGGGAGGGGGAACACAGCCGGTAGATACTGCGACATTTGGTTTGGTCGCTGTGGTCTGGACAGAC
Organism: Salmo salar; assembly: GCF_965601325.2. Classification (NCBI taxonomy): domain Eukaryota; kingdom Metazoa; phylum Chordata; class Actinopteri; order Salmoniformes; family Salmonidae; genus Salmo; species Salmo salar. The sequence continues at coordinate 55,102,270 of NC_138311.1, read as the reverse complement.
GGTTGGGGGAGGAGGGGATGGGAGGAAAGAGACGGGTAACTTATTTCCATCTGCCACTCAGCTAAGAAAAACTCTACGGTATAACCATGGCAACGGAGTAACTCTACGGTACAACCATGGCAACGGAGTAACTCTACAGTATAACCATGGCAACAGAGTAACTCTACGGTACAACCATGGCAATGGAGTAACTCTCCAGTATAACCATGGCAATGGAGTAACTCTACAGTATAACCATGGCAACGGAGTAATTCTACAGTATAACCATGGCAATGGAGTAATTCTACAGTATAACCATGGCAATGGAGTAACTCTACAGTATAACCATGGCAATGGAGTAACTCTACAGTATAACCATGGCAATGGAGTAACTCTACAGTATAACCATGGCAACGGAGTAACTCTACAGTATAACCATGGCAACGGAGTAACTCTACAGTACAACCATGGCAATGGAGTAACTCTACAGTACAACCATGGCAATGGAGTAACTCTACAGTACAACCATGGCAACAGAGTAACTCTACAGTATAACCATGGCAATGGAGTAACTCTACAGTACAACCATGGCAACGGAGTAACTCTACAGTACAACCATGGCAACGGAGTAACTCTACAGTATAACCATGGCAACGGAGTAACTCTACAGTACAACCATGGCAACAGAGTAACTCTACAGTACAACCATGGCAACGGAGTAACTCTACAGTATAACCATGGCAATGGAGTAATTCTACAGTATAACCATGGCAATGGAGTAACTCTACAGTATAACCATGGCAATGGAGTAACTCTACAGTATAACCATGGCAATGGAGTAACTCTACAGTACAACCATGGTAACGGAGTAACTCTACAGTATAACCATGGCAACGGAGTAACTCTACAGTACAACCATGGCAATGGAGTAACTCTACAGTACAACCATGGCAATGGAGTAACTCTACAGTACAACCATGGCAACGGAGTAACTCTACAGTATAACCATGGCAACAGAGTAACTCTACAGTACAACCATGGCAACGGAGTAACTCTACAGTACAACCATGGCAACAGAGTAACTCTACAGTATAACCATGGCAACGGAGTAACTCTACAGTACAACCATGGCAACGGAGTAACTCTACAGTACAACCATGGCAACGGAGTAACTCTACAGTATAACCATGGCAACGGAGTAACTCTACAGTACAACCATGGCAACGGAGTAACTCTACAGTACAACCATGGCAACAGAGTAACTCTACAGTACAACCATGGAAACAGGGTAACTCTACAGTATAACCGCGGTAACGGAGTAACTCTACAGTATAACCATGGCAACGGAGTAACTCTACAGTACAACCATGGCAACGGAGTAACTCTACAGTATAACCATGGCAATGGAGTAACTCTACAGTACAACCATGGCAACGGAGTAACTCTACAGTACAACCATGGCAACGGAGTAACTCTACAGTACAACCATGGCAACAGGGTAACTCTACAGTACAACCATGACAACGGAGTAACTCTACAGTATAACCATGGCAACGGAGTAACTCTACAGTACAACCATGGCAACGGAGTAACTCTACAGTACAACCATGGCAACAGAGTAACTCTACAGTACAACCATGGAAACAGGGTAACTCTACAGTATAACCGCGGTAACGGAGTAACTCTACAGTATAACCATGGCAACGGAGTAACTCTACAGTACAACCATGGCAACGGAGTAACTCTACAGTATAACCATGGCAATGGAGTAACTCTACAGTACAACCATGGCAACGGAGTAACTCTACAGTACAACCATGGCAACGGAGTAACTCTACAGTACAACCATGGCAACAGGGTAACTCTACAGTACAACCATGACAACGGAGTAACTCTACAGTATAACCATGGCAACGGAGTAACTCTACAGTACAACCATGGCAACGGAGTAACTCTACAGTACAACCATGGCAACAGAGTAACTCTACAGTACAACCATGGCAACGGAGTAACTCTACAGTATAACCATGGCAATGGAGTAATTCTACAGTATAACCATGGCAATGGAGTAACTCTACAGTATAACCATGGCAATGGAGTAACTCTACAGTATAACCATGGCAATGGAGTAACTCTACAGTACAACCATGGTAACGGAGTAACTCTACAGTATAACCATGGCAACGGAGTAACTCTACAGTACAACCATGGCAATGGAGTAACTCTACAGTACAACCATGGCAATGGAGTAACTCTACAGTACAACCATGGCAACGGAGTAACTCTACAGTATAACCATGGCAACAGAGTAACTCTACAGTACAACCATGGCAACGGAGTAACTCTACAGTACAACCATGGCAACAGAGTAACTCTACAGTATAACCATGGCAACGGAGTAACTCTACAGTACAACCATGGCAACGGAGTAACTCTACAGTACAACCATGGCAACGGAGTAACTCTACAGTATAACCATGGCAACGGAGTAACTCTACAGTACAACCATGGCAACGGAGTAACTCTACAGTACAACCATGGCAACAGAGTAACTCTACAGTACAACCATGGAAACAGGGTAACTCTACAGTATAACCGCGGTAACGGAGTAACTCTACAGTATAACCATGGCAACGGAGTAACTCTACAGTACAACCATGGCAACGGAGTAACTCTACAGTATAACCATGGCAATGGAGTAACTCTACAGTACAACCATGGCAACGGAGTAACTCTACAGTACAACCATGGCAACGGAGTAACTCTACAGTACAACCATGGCAACAGGGTAACTCTACAGTACAACCATGACAACGGAGTAACTCTACAGTATAACCATGGCAACGGAGTAACTCTACAGTACAACCATGGCAACGGAGTAACTCTACAGTACAACCATGGCAACAGAGTAACTCTACAGTACAACCATGGAAACAGGGTAACTCTACAGTATAACCGCGGTAACGGAGTAACTCTACAGTATAACCATGGCAACGGAGTAACTCTACAGTACAACCATGGCAACGGAGTAACTCTACAGTATAACCATGGCAATGGAGTAACTCTACAGTACAACCATGGCAACGGAGTAACTCTACAGTACAACCATGGCAACGGAGTAACTCTACAGTACAACCATGGCAACGGGGTAACTCTACAGTACAACCATGACAACGGAGTAACTCTACAGTATAACCATGGCAACGGAGTAACTCTACAGTACAACCATGGCAACGGAGTAACTCTACAGTACAACCATGGCAACAGAGTAACTCTACAGTACAACCATGACAACGGAGTAACAATAACAATAGGCATTTGTTTTGGATTGTCACCTCTCTCCTACCTAGCTCCTCTTGGGAGAGAGGGAGAGAATGTACCTACTAGGATCTGATCCCAATATCAATACAGCTCTGCAGTAGAAATACATCCACTCTGTGTTTATACATCATTGGCCTCTGCTCTGTCTGTGTGTTGGTTTTACTGTCCATAGCCAAGTTAAACGACTGTTCTCTGTCTCTCTCCACAGATCAATGGTGCACACAGTTAAAACACACAACAAACTCTTGACCAATGGAAAAACCTTTCATTTACCAGTCTATTACTTGGAGAAAAAAAAGTATTATTATTTTCTTTTCGTTGTGTACATTACACACAGAATATCTGCTACGTTGTTATTAATCAAAGATATTTATTTCTTTGTGAGAAAGACGAAGTTCAGTAATAACGATATTGAATTCAACCCCTCGCCTTCCTGTTCCTCCCACCATCTTGTGTGATACAACACAAGTAAACAGAACATGATATGCATCTGCTATTGAAAATCATATGGAGTGTCATCCCAAAAATGGCACCCGATTCCCTATATAGCGCCCCTATGGACCCTGGTCAAATGTAGTCCACTATAAAGGGAATAGGACGGCATTTGGGACGTTTTCATGGTAAATACGTATTACCCTTTATAAATGTTCTCATCTGATCAGATGGACCCTCTTCCACTGGTGGAAGCATTATAATGAAGGTGAGGTCGGATACAGGCAGATACAATGGCTACATCCCAAATAACATTCTATTCCCTACGTACTGCACTACATTTGACCAGTCCTAAAGTATGGCACTATGTAGGGAATAGGGAGGTTGCTGTTTGGGATGCAGACAATCTAAAGGTTGTCTTTGCAATTCAAATTGACCAAGCTAGTTTAACACACACACACACACACACACACACACACACACACACACACACATACACACACCTTTCATAAATTCCTCTGGCGATTCCTAATACAAAAGTTGAATTGCATTTCATTAGACAGCAGATCTCTCTGTAGACGTTGTGATGAGCAGCTGCTTCATTAACTACAGAGACACAGACACAATATTCGTCCTAAATTTACACCCTATTCCCTTTAAAGGGCACTACTTTAGACCAGGGCCCTTAAGGGTCCAAGGGGCTCTGGTTTCAAAGTAGTGCACTATATAGGGAACGGGGTGACATTAGGGACACAGACAGAGACACAGTGCTCTGCTCCAACACACCGACTGACTGGCAGGGCCGTGGCCAGGATGTACTGTAGTGTAGGGAGGGAGGGTGGGTGCTGGGCTGGTGGTGAGACCGTACTAGTCCCACAGTGCCATCTAGTGGTAAAGAGTATCTTGTTTCATCTATAGGTACCCTTTTATGTTAGCATGCCATTGGTACATGGTGTGTGTCACAGACAGACAGACAGACAGACAGACAGACAGACAGACAGACTATGTAGAGGAGGAATATGGAGGAAGGAATATGAGATGCTGTAGAAGAATGGGAGATGCTGTAGAGAATTGGGAGATGCTGTAGAGGAATATGAGATGCTGTAGAAGAATGGGAGATGCTGCAGAATAATGGGAGATGCTGTAGAGGAATATGAGATGCTGTAGAGGATTGGGAGATGCTGTAGAGGAATATGAGATGCTGTAGAAGAATGGGAGATGCTGCAGAATAATGGGAGATGCTGCAGAATAATGGGAGATGCTGCAGAATAATGGGAGATGCTGTAGAGGAATGGGAGATGCTGCAGAATAATGGGAGATGCTGTAGAGGATTGGGAGATGCTGTAGAAGAATGGGAGATGCTGTAGAGGAATGGGAGATGCTGTAGAGGAATGGGAGATGCTGTAGAAGAATGGGAGATGCTGTAGAGGAATATGAGATGCTGTAGAAGAATGGGAGATGCTGTAGAAGAATGGTAGATGCTGTAGAGGAATGGGAGATGCTGTAGAGGAATGGGAGATGCTGTAGAGGAATGGGAGATGCTGTAGAGGAATATGAGATGCTGTAGAGGAATATGAGATGCTGTAGAGGAATGGGAGATGCTGTAGAGGAATGGGAGATGCTGGAGAGGAATGGGAGATGCTGGAGAGGAATGGGAGATGCTGGAGAGGAATGGGAGATGCTGTAGAGGAGTAGGAGATGCTGTAGAGGAATGGGAGATGCTGGAGAGGAATGGGAGATGCTGTAGAGGAGTAGGAGATGCTGTAGAGGAATGGGAGATGCTGTATAGGAATGGGAGATGCTGGAGAGGAATGGGAGATGCTGTAGAGCAGTGGTTCCCAAACTCTTTATGGTCCCGTAGCCCTACAAACATTCAACCTCCAGCTGCGTACAAACCTCTAGCACCAGGGTCAGCGCACTCTCAAATGTTGTTTTTTGCCATTATTGTAAGCGTGCCACACACACACTATACGATACATTTATTCAACATATGTCACGATCACTGTCTTAAAACTCCCTGTCATAAATGAGCTAAGGCGCAGTGTGCATGTAACAACATAATGACAACATAAGAATAAGTGTTAGTTTTTGTCACAACCCGGCTCATGGGAAGTGAGAAAGAGCTCTTACAGGACCAGGGCACAAATAATAATATAATAATAATCAATCATTTTGCTCTTTATTTAGCCATCTTACATACATTATTCACTGTTCATCAAAAACAGTGAATAACTCACCACAGGTTAATGAGTAGGGTGTGCTTGAAAGGATGCACATAACTCTGCAATGTTGCGTTGTATTGGAGGGAGTCTCAGTCTTTTTCCACACACAGTCTGTGCCGGTATTTAGTTTTCATGCTAGTGGGGGCCGAGAATCCACTCTCACATAGGTACGTAGTTGTAAAGGGCATCAGTGACTTAACAGCGCGATTTGCCAAGGCAGGATACTCTGAGCGCAGCCCAATCCAGAAATCTGGCAGTGGCTTCTGATTAAATTCAATTTTCACAGAACCGCTTGTTGCAATTTCAATGAGGCTCTCTTGTTCAGATATTGGTAAGTGGACTGGAGGCAGGGCATGAAAGGGATAACGACTCCAGCTGTTTGTGTCGTCCGTTTCGGGAAAGTACCTGCGTAATTGCGCAACCTACTCACTCAGGTGCTTCGCTATATCACATTTGACATTGTCCGTAAGCTTGAGTTCATTTGCACACAACAAATCATTCAATGATGGAAAGACCTGTGTGTTGTCCTTGTTAATGCAGACAAAAAAGAGCTCCAACTTCTTAATCATAGCCTCAATTTTGTCCCGCACATTGAATATTTTTTGGATTTTTGATTTTATTTCAACTTTATTTAACCAGGTAGTTTTCATGTACAACTGCGACCTGGCCAAGATAAAGCAAAGCAATGCGACACAAACAACACAGAGTTATACATAGAATAAACAAACTTACAGTCAATAACAAAATAGACAAATCTATATGCAGTGTGTGCAAATGTAGTAAGATTAGGGAGGTAAGGCAATAAATAGGCCATAGTGGTGAAATAAATCCAATTTAGTGTTAACACTGGAGTGATAGATGTGCAGAAGATGAATGTGCAAGTAGATATACTGGGGAGCAAAGGAGCAAAAAAAATAAAACAATATGGGGATGAGGTAGTTGGGTGGGCTATTTACAGATGGGCTGTGTAAAGGTGCAATGATCGGTAAGCTGCTCTGACAGCTGATGTTTAAAGTTAGTGAGGGAGATATAAGACTCCAGCTTAAGTGATTTTTGCAATTCGTTCCAGTCATTGGCAGCAGAGAACTGGAAGGAAAGGCGGCCAAAGGAGGAGTTGCTGGAGCGCGTGCTACGAGTGGGTGGTGCTATGGTGATAAGGCGGGGCTTTACCTAGCAAAGACTTATAGATGACCTGGAGCCAGTGGGTTTGGCAACGAATATGAAGCGAGGGCCAGCCAATGAGAGCATACAGGTCGTAGTGGTGGGTAGTATATGGGGATTTGGTGACAAAACGGATGACACTGTAATAGACTACATCCAATTTGCTGAGTAGAGTGGTGGAGGTTATTTTGTAAATGATATCGCTGAAGTCAAGGATCGATAGGATAGTCAGTTTTATGAGGGTATGTTTGGCAGCATGAGTGAAGGATGCTTTGTTGCGAAATAGGAATGTCAGTGCCCGTGTATAGGAGATGAGAAATAGGTCAGTCATAGGAACTGACCAGTCAGTCGCAGGACACCGAACTGAGTGAAACATACGTTATTTACTCTAGGAAAAGTTCATCATACAAAATCCACGCAGGGATAAAACAATAACTATACATACAACGAAACACGACCAACAGTAAAACAATAACGCACAAAACATCATGAATATCAGAGGGTTTAAATGGTGAAGTAATCACAACGAAATGGGAACCAGGTGTGAACAATTAAGACATAACAAATGGATAAAGAAACATGGATCGGTGGCAGCTAGAAAGCCAGTGACGATGACCGCCTGAACAAGGAGAGGCACCAACTTCGGCGGAAGTCGTGACAAGGAAGCCAAATCTAGATTTAACTTTGGATTGGAGATGCTTAATGTGAGTCTGGAAGGAGAGTTTACAGTCTAGCCAGACACCTAGGTATTTGTTGTTGTCCACATATTCTAAGTCCGAACCGTCCAGAGTAGTGATGCTGGATGGGCGGGCAGGTGCGGGCAGCAATCAGTTGAAGAGCATGCATTTAGTTTTACTTGCATTTAAGAGCATTTGGAGGCCACAGGAGGAGTGTTATATGGCATTGAAGCTCGTCTGGAGGTTTGTTAACACAGTGTCCAAAGAAGGGCCAGAAGTATACAGAATGGTGTTGTCTGCGTAGAGGTGGATCAGAGAATCACCAGCAGCAAGAGCGACATCGTTGATGTATACAGAGAAAAGAGTCGGCCCGAGAATTGAACCCTGTGGCATAGAGACTGCTAGAGACTGCTAGAGGTCCGGACAACAGGCCCTCCGATTTGACACACTGAACTCTATCTGAGAAGTAGTTGGTGAACCAGGTGAGGCAGTCATTTGAGAAACCAAGGCTGTTGAGTCTGCCAATAAGAATGTGTTGATTTGAAAGCCTTGGCCAGGTCGATGAAGACGGCTGCACAGTATTGTCTTTTATCAATGGCAGTTATGTTATCGTTTAGGAACTTGAGCGTGGCTGAGGTGCAACCATGACCAGCTCGGAAACCAGATTGTAGTGGAGAAGGTACGGTGGGATTCTAAATGGTCAGTGATCTGTCAACTTGGCTTTCGAAGACTTTAGAAAGGCAGGGTGGATAGATATAGGTCTGCAACAGTTTGGGTCTGGAGTGTCACCCCCTTTGAAGAGGGGGATGACCGCTGCAGATTTCCGATCTTTAGGGATCTCAGACGATACCAAAGAGAGGTTGAACAGGCTAGTAATAGGGGTTGCTACAATTGCGGCGGATAATTTTATATAGAGAGGGTACAGATTGTCTAGACCAGCTGATTTGTATGGGTCCAGATTTTGCAGCTCTTTCAGAACATCAGCCTTCTGGATTTGGGTGAAAGATAAGTGGGGGAGGCTTGGGCAAGTTGCTGTAGGGGGTGCAGAGCTGTTGACTGGTGTAGGGGTAGCCAGGTGGAAAGCATGGCCAGCCGTAGAAAAATGCTTATTGAAATTCTCTATTATCGTAGATTTATTGGTGGTGACAGTGTTTCCTAGCCTCAGTGCAGTGGGCAGCTGGGAGGAGGTGCTCTTATGCTCCATGGACTTTACAGTGTCCCAGAACTTTTCGGAGTTTGTGCTACAGAATGCAAATTTCTGTTAGGAAAGCTAGCCTTGCTTTCCTAACTGCCTGTGTGGTTCCTAACTTCCTGATTGGTTCCTAACTTCCATGAAAAGTTGCATATCACAGGCTATTCGATGCTAATGCAATACGCCACATGATGTTTTTGTGCTGGTCAAGGGCAGTCAAGTCTGGAGTGAACCAAGGGCTTTAAATCTTAGTTTTACATTTTTTGAATGGGGCATGCTTATTTATGATGGTGAGGAAAGCACTTTTAAAGAATAACCAGGCATCCTCTACTGACGGGATGAGGTCAATATCCTTCCAGGATACCTGGGCCCCGGTTGATTAGAAAGGTCGCTGAAGTGTTTTAGGGAGCATTTTAGTGATGAGGGGTGGTTGTTTGACCGCGGACCCATTACGGACACAGCCAATGAAGCAGTGATCGCTGAGATCCTGGTTGAAGACAGCAGAGGTGTATTTAGAGGACAGCTTGGTCAGGATGATATCTATGTGGGTGCCCGCGTTTACGGATTTAGGGTTGTACCTGGTAGGTTCCTTGATAATTTGTGTGAGATTGAAGGAATCTAGCTTGGATTGTAGGACGGCTGGGGTGTTAGCATATCCCAGTTTAGGTCACCTAACTGTATGAACTCTGAAGATAAATGGGGGGTAATTAATTCACATATGGTGTCCAGTGCACAGCTGGGGGCTGAGGGGGGTCTATAACAAACGACAACAGTGAGAGACTTATTTCTGGAAAGGTGGTATTATTATGTCACCAAATCCCCGTGTACTACCCACAAATACGACCAACATGAGCAGCAGCTACATTTGGCTACATACGGACTGTTAGTGGAATTCCCGCGAGAGAGTAACGGTTAATGTGATTGGATGTTAATTATTTGACTAGGCTACCTGTATTTGACATTGTGTTGTTATTTCGCTGAACACTAGATGGTTCAATTTTATTTTTGGCTGTGAAACGAGGCGACTCAGGCGAGGAAAAAAAACTCACCCAAATGTATAGCCCTGTTGGAAAATATAAATGGACTGTTTGAAAATGTGAAGAAGAAAGAAAATGTCAAAAAAAAAGAAAGGGGAATCACGTTTTTAGTTGGTTTTTAGTTGGTTTTTAGTTGGTTTTTAGTTGGCGTATCACCGACGGCATTGCGCGTCGGGGGTACGCCAGTTTGGGACCCCAGTTTTGGAATACCTGCTGTAGAGGAATGGGAGATGTAGTAGAGGCTACGTTGATGTGCCGGTATCAAATATATATATATATATATTATTATTATTACAAACAGCAAACACCAAAATCAGTAGAAACTGAATACATGAAATAAAATACATACAACATACAAATAACTACCTATTAATCATGGCCTTATTGTTACTCCTTCTACTCTGTATCGCTGCATTTCTCCAAACGTCGAATTTGGAAGTTAAAGTTTTAAGTTTAGGCACTCATTCTGAGTAGTTAATGTAAGGGTTGGGATAGGGTTAAAAAATTAAGTAAAAAAAAACTGTGTCCAAGACTGTGATCGAACATTCAGCCTTCTGATCCAGAGTCATGGGTTTACACCTATTCTCAACACTCGAGCAAAACTCAAATCTACTTGATGGTAATAGCGCTCACTGTTGCCCCTAGTGGTTGGGTTTGAAGTAATTTCCCGACGTCAATCTTGAATGACATGCCTTGCCCCTCCAGCTCACACACCTTCACATAGATACTGAAAAGACATAAGTTGAAGTACAACATTAATCAAAACATGAGAAAAGTAGAGTTGTGTGATCTTTCTGGAGCTAAACTGCCACATACGTTTATCAAATTTGAAGGTGAAGCAGTGCAGAGTGCAGCTTACCATTACTCTCACCATAACAGGTTATTATGTGCTAGCTAACTAGGCTAACGTTAAATATTAAGTTGTTGCTCAGCGGCCAGTAACTCTGCAGTTAATGTTTATATAAAGTTGTCACTCAGCAGCCAGTAACTCTGCAGCTAACAGTAAATATGAAGTTGTCGTCCAGCAGCCAGTAACTCTGCAGCTAACAGTAAATATGAAGTTGTCGCCCAGCAGCCAGTAACTCTGCAGCTAACGTTACTGTTTCAACAGTAGCTAGTCCCGTGTGGCTCAGTTGGTAGAGCATGGTGTTTGCAACGCCAGGGTTGTGGGTTCGATTCCCACGGGGGACCAGTACAAAAAAATGAAATGTATGCATTCACTACTGTAAGTCGCTCTGGATAAGAGCGTCTGCTAAATGACTAAAATGTAGCTAAAGGTGCGGCAGGCTGCACATCTGTTTTCAAATATCTACATTTACAATGAGATAGTCCTGATCATTTTAAGGAGAACGGAAACGAATTACAATTGAACACCACTGCAAAAGCTTCACTATTCGCCATCTTCCAAGTTTTTTTTCATGTTTACTTGACGAGATCTAGCTATCATGGCAAGTATAGGTATTGGGACACATCCCTGACATGAGTATTGGGACATGGCAACTCAAGTCCAGTACTATAATAATACTCCTATAATGATACCCCTATAATAATACCCCTATAATAATACCCCTATAATAATACTCCTATAATGATACCCCTATAATGATACCTCTATAATAATACCCCTATAATAATAACCCTGTAATAATACCCCTATAATGATACCCCTATAATGATACCCCTATAATTATACCCCTATAATTATACCCCTATAATGATAACCCTATAATGATACCCCTATAATAATACCTCTATAATGATAACCCTATAATGATACCCCTATAATGATACCCCTATAATAATACCCCTATAATAATACCCCTATAATAATACCCCTATAATAATACCCCTATAATGATACCCCTATAATGATACCTCTATAATGATACCCCTATAATGATACCCCTATAATAATACCCCTATAATAATACCCCTATAATTATACCCCTATAATGATACCCCTATAATGATACCCCTATAATAATACCCCTGTAATAATACCCCTATAATAATACCCCTATAATGATACCCCTATAATTATACCCCTATAATTATACCCCTATAATGATAACCCTATAATGATACCCCTATAATAATACCTCTATAATGATAACCCTATAATGATACCCCTATAATAATACCTCTATAATGATAACCCTATAATGATACCCCTATAATAATAACCCTATAATAATACCCCTATAATAATACCCTTATAATGATACCTCTATAATGATACCCCTATAATA
>NC_138311.1:55082500-55085000 GCF_965601325.2 Salmo salar | reverse complement strand
CCTTCTACAGTACTACTCCCTAGACCTTCTACAGTACTACTCCCTAACCAGACCTTCTACAGTACTACTCCCTAGACCTTCTACAGTACTACTCCCTAGACCTTCTACAGTACTACTCCCTAGTCAGACCTTCTACAGTACTACTCCCTAGTCCTTCTACAGTACTACTCCCTAGACCTTCTACAGTACTACTCCCTAGACCTTCTACAGTACTACTCTCTAGACCTTCTACAGTACTACTCCCTAGACCTTCTACAGTACTACTCCCTAGACCTTCTACAGTACTACTCCCTAGACCTTCTACAGTACTACTCCCTAGACCTTCTACAGTACTACTCTCTAGACCTTCTACAGTACTACTCCCTAGACCTTCTACAGTACTACTCTCTAGACCTTCTACAGTACTACTCCCTAGACCTTCTACAGTACTACTCCCTAGACCTTCTACAGTACTACTCCCTAGACCTTCTACAGTACTACTCTCTAGACCTTCTACAGTACTACTCCCTAGACCTTCTACAGTACTACTCCCTAGACCTTCTACAGTACTACTCTCTAGACCTTCTACAGTACTACTCCCTAGACCTTCTACAGTACTACTCCCTTGCCAGACCTTCTACAGTACTACTCCCTAGACCTTCTACAGTACTACTCCCTTGCCAGACCTTCTACAGTACTACTCCCTAGACCTTCTACAGTACTACTCCCTTGCCAGACCTTCTACAGTACATCTCCCTAGACCTTCTACAGTACTACTCCCTAGACCTTCTACAGTACTACTCCCTAGACCTTCTACAGTACTACTCCCTAGACCTTCTACAGTACTACTCCCTAGACCTTCTACAGTACTACTCCCTAGACCTTCTACAGTACTACTCCCTAGACCTTCTACAGTACTACTCCCTAGACCTTCTACAGTACTACTCCCTAGACCTTCTACAGTACTACTCCCTAGACCTTCTACAGTACTACTCCCTAGACAGACCTTCTACAGTACTACTCCCTAGACCTTCTACAGTACTACTCCCTAGACCTTCTACAGTACTACTCCCTTGCCAGACCTTCTACAGTACTACTCCCTAGACCTTCTACAGTACTACTCCCTAGACCTTCTACAGTACTACTCCCTTGCCAGACCTTCTACAGTACTACTCCCTAGTCCTTCTACAGTACTACTCCCTAGACCTTCTACAGTACTACTCCCTAGACCTTCTACAGTACTACTCCCTTGCCAGACCTTCTACAGTACTACTCCCTAGACCTTCTACAGTACTACTCCCTAGACCTTCTACAGTACTACTCCCTAGACCTTCTACAGTACTACTCCCTAGACAGACCTTCTACAGTACTACTCCCTAGACCTTCTACAGTACTACTCCCTAGACCTTCTACAGTACTACTCCCTAGACCTTCTACAGTACTACTCCCTAGACCTTCTACAGTACTACTCCCTAGACAGACCTTCTACAGTACTACTCCCTAGACCTTGTACAGTACTACTCCCTAGACCTTCTACAGTACTACTCCCTAGACCTTCTACAATACTACTCCCTAGACCTTCTACAGTACTACTCCCTAGACCTTCTACAGTACTACTCCCTAGACCTTCTACAGTACTACTCCCTAGACCTTCTACAGTACTACTCCCTAGACCTTCTACAGTACTACTCCCTAGTCAGACCTTCTACAGTACTACTCCCTAGACCTTCTACAGTACTACTCCCTAGACCTTCTACAGTACTACTCCCTAGACCTTCTACAGTACTACTCCCTAGACCTTCTACAGTACTACTCCCTAGACCTTCTACAGTACTACTCCCTAGACCTTCTACAGTACTACTCCCTAGTCAGACCTTCTACAGTACTACTCCCTAGACCTTCTACAATACTACTCCCTAGACCTTCTACAGTACTACTCCCTAGACCTTCTACAGTACTACTCCCTAGACCTTCTACAGTACTACTCCCTAGACCTTCTACAGTACTACTCCCTAGACCTTCTACAGTACTACTCCCTAGACAGACCTTCTACAGTACTACTCCCTAGACCTTGTACAGTACTACTCCCTAGACCTTCTACAGTACTACTCCCTAGACCTTCTACAATACTACTCCCTAGACCTTCTACAGTACTACTCCCTAGACCTTCTACAGTACTACTCCCTAGACCTTCTACAGTACTACTCCCTAGACCTTCTACAGTACTACTCCCTAGACCTTCTACAGTACTACTCCCTAGACCTTCTACAGTACTACTCCCTAGACCTTCTACAGTACTACTCCCTAGACCTTCTACAGTACTACTCCCTAGACCTTCTACAGTACTACTCCCTAGACCTTCTACAGTACTACTCCCTAGACCTTCTACAGTACTACTCCCTAGACCTTCTACAGTACTACTCCCTAGACCTTCTACAGTACTACTCCCTAGACCTTCTACAGTACTACTCCCTAGACCTTCTACAGTACTACTCCCTAGACAGACCTTCTACAGTACTAC
>NC_138311.1:55072500-55077500 GCF_965601325.2 Salmo salar | reverse complement strand
TCCTCCCCCCTCTCTGTCTCTCCTCTGTCTCTCCTCCCCCCTCTCTGTCTCTCCTCCCCATTCTTTGTCTCTCCTCCCCACTCTCTCTCTCCTCTCTCTTTCTCCCTTCCCCCTCTCTGTCTCACCCCCCCTTCTCTCCTCCCCCCTCTCTGTTTCTCCTCCCCCCTCTCTGTTTCTCCTCCCCCCTCTCTCTCTCCAGCCTGTTTTTACATCTATAATGTTCCAGTTTACGGCGGGGCCCGTTCGGCCTTCAACAAGGTCCGGAGAGCAGCTCTGAAAATGTGTTATATTTCCTCATGGTCTAAATTGATAAACAAATAGCCCTCTGTTCAATGCTTTTGGTATTTTTGATGCTCTGACCCTGACTGTCTAGTTTTCATTTAATTATTAGCGAGCTGGACAGAGCGAAGACAATGTAAATGTTGGCTGTTTATCATTTCTATTCAGTTTGGATTTGGTTTGAGTCATTTAGTACATTTTCCTACCTCTCAAAAATATATACATAGTACCAGTCAAAGGTTTTGGACACACCTACTCAATCAAGGGTTTATCTTTAATTTTACTATTTTCTACATCATAGAATAATAGTGAACACATCAAAACTATTCAATAACACATATGGAATTATGTAGTAACCAAAAAAGTGTTAAACAAATCAAAACGTATTTTATATTTGAGATTCAGGAGACTGCAGGATGGAGAGGAGACCCAGGAGACTGGGATGGAGAGGAGACCCAGGAGACTGGGTTGGAGAGGAGACCCAGGAGACTGGGATGGAGAGGAGACCCAGGAGACTGGGATGGAGAGGAGACCCAGGAGACTGGGATGGAGAGGAGACCAGGAGACTGGGATGGAGAGGAGACCCAGGAGACTGGGATGGAGAGGAGACCCAGGAGACTGGGATGGAGAGGAGACCCAGGAGACTGGGATGGAGAGGAGACCCAGGAGACTGGGATGGAGAGGAGACCCAGGAGACTGGGATGGAGAGGAGACCCAGGAGACTGGGATGGAGAGGAGACCCAGGAGACTGGGATGGAGAGGAGACCCAGGAGACTGGGATGGACAGGAGACCAGGAGACTGGGATGGACAGGAGACCCAGGAGACTGGGATGGAGAGGAGACCCGGGAGACTGGGATGGAGAGGAGACCCAGGAGACTGGGATGGAGAGGAGAACCAGGAGACTGGGATGGAGAGGAGACCCAGGAGACTGGGATGGACAGGAGACCCAGGAGACTGGGATGGAGAGGAGACCCAGGAGACTGGGATGGAGAGGAGACCCAGGAGACTGGGATGGAGAGGAGACCCAGGAGACTGGGATGGAGAGGAGACCCAGGAGACTGGGATGGAGAGGAGACCCAGGAGACTGGGATGGAGAGGAGACCCAGGAGACTGGGATGGAGAGGAGACCCAGGAGACTGGGATGGAGAGGAGACCCAGGAGACTGGGATGGAGAGGAGACCCAGGAGACTGGGATGGACAGGAGACCAGGAGACTGGGATGGACAGGAGACCAGGAGGACTGGGATGGACAGGAGACCAGGAGACTGGGATGGACAGGAGACCCGGGAGACTGGGATGGAGAGGAGACCCAGGAGACTGGGATGGACAGGAGACCAGGAGACTGGGATGGACAGGAGACCCGGGAGACTGGGATGGAGAGGAGACCCAGGAGACTGGGATGGGACAGGAGACCAGGAGACTGGGATGGAGAGGAGACCCAGGAGACTGGGATGGACAGGAGACCAGGAGACTGGATGGACAGGAGACCAGGAGACTGGGATGGACAGGAGACCCAGGAGACTGGGATGGAGAGGAGACCCAGGAGACTGGGATGGAGAGGAGACCCAGGAGACTGGGATGGACAGGAGACCAGGAGACTGGGATGGAGAGGAGACCAGGAGACTGGGATGGAGAGGAGACCAGGAGACTGGGATGGAGAGGAGACCAGGAGACTGGGATGGAGAGGAGACCCAGGAGACTGGGATGGAGAGGAGACCCAGGAGACTGGGATGGAGAGGAGACCCAGGAGACTGGATGGAGAGGAGACCCAGGAGACTGGGATGGAGAGGAGACCAGGAGACTGGGATGGAGAGGAGACCCAGGAGACTGGGATGGAGAGGAGACCCAGGAGACTGGGATGGACAGGAGACCAGGAGACTGGATGGAGAGGAGACCCAGGGAGACTGGGATGGAGAGGAGACCAGGAGACTGGGATGGAGAGGAGACCAGGAGACTGGGATGGAGAGGAGACCCAGGAGACTGGGATGGAGAGGAGACCCAGGAGACTGGGATGGACAGGAGACCAGGAGACTGGGATGGAGAGGAGACCCAGGAGACTGGGATGGAGAGGAGACCCAGGAGACTGGGATGGAGAGGAGACCCAGGAGACTGGGATGGAGAGGAGACCCAGGAGACTGGGATGGAGAGGAGACCCAGGAGACTGGGATGGAGAGGAGACCCGGGAGACTGGGATGGAGAGGATAACCAGGAGACTGGGATGGAGAGGAGACCCAGGAGACTGGGATGGAGAGGAGACCCAGGAGACTGGGATGGAGAGGAGACCCAGGAGACTGGGATGGAGAGGAGACCCAGGAGACTGGGATGGAGAGGAGACCCAGGAGACTGGGATGGAGAGGAGACCCAGGAGACTGGGATGGACAGGAGACCCAGGAGACTGGGATGGAGAGGAGACCCGGGAGACTGGGATGGAGAGGAGACCCAGGAGACTGGGATGGAGAGGAGACCCAGGAGACTGGGATGGAGAGGAGACCCGGGATAGACATTATGGAGCTGCATTGGGCTAATTACCTGATTATTTCTTGTTCAATATTATCTTCCTCAATGTATCAACACAGTCTGTGAAGAAAGGATGAGGTTCTGACATACAGTCTGAAGGAAGGATGAGGTACTGATATACAGTCTGAAGGAAGGATGAGGTACTGATATAGTCTGTGAAGAAAGGATGAGGTACTGATAGACAGTCTGTGAAGAAAGGATGAGGTAATGATACAGTCTGTGAAGAAAGGATGAGGTACTGATATAGTCTGTGAAGAAAGGATGAGGTACTGATATAGTCTGTGAAGAAAGGGTGAGGTACTGATATACAGTCTGTGAAGGAAGGATGAGGTTTTGATATATAGTCTGTGAAGAAAGGACGAGGTACTGATATAGTCTGTGAAGAAAGGATGAGGTACTGATAGACAGTCTGTGAAGAAAGGATGAGGTTCTGATATACAGTCTGAAGGAAGGATGAGTTACTGATATACAGCCTGTGAAGAAAGGATGAGGTACTGATATACAGCCTGTGAAAAAAGGATGAGGTACTGAACATCGTTGAAGTACCGACCGTCTCAAACAGCAGTGTAGTGAGATTACTACTTCTAAAATCGTTTGTTGTGTTTGTTTGTTGTGTTCCCTGGTTGCATCCTGAGTAAACATCTGTTTTCGACAGTTTTCCGTCAGATGCACTTCAAAAGATCCAACAGGAACAAAATCTTATTTTTAATATTCCATTACAATACACCTGGTATTTACAGTCGGTCGGAAAAAGGTCGGAAAGTTTGATCAATTCCTTTTCCTTGAAAAACAGTCCCCCACCCCGCAGCACTGACTCCCTCCAGCCCCCTACAACCTGTCATAAATCATCTACCAAGTATTTCACCCTCCACCTTTCATACAGTGATTTGAGGTTTACCAATACCTCTCAAGGCCTTATTATACAACTAAACCCAGTGTGTCACTAATGGCACACTGTTCCTCATATAGTGGTCATAGGGCCTATAGGGCTCTGGTCAAATGTAGTGCACTATGCTAAGGGAATAGAGTTCCATTTGGGACGGAATGCTGGACTGTCAAAGCATAGAGTCCACACCCAGCCACCAACCATTCCTACTCAATCATTATGGATTTGTGTGTGTGTGTGTGTGTGTGTGTGTGTGTGTGTGTGTGTGTGTGTGTGTGAGAGAGAGAGCGTGTGTGTGTGTGTGTGTGTATGTGTGAGAGCATGTGTGTGTGTGTGTGTGTGAGAGCGTGTGTGTGTGAGACCGTGTGTGTGTGTCTGTGTGTGTGTGTATGTGTGAGTGCGTGTGTGTGTGTGTGTGAGAGAGAGAGCGTGTGTGTGTGTGTGTGTGTGTGTGTGTGTGTGTGTGTGTGTGTGTGTGTGTGTGTGTGTGTGTGTGTGTGTGTGTGTGTGTGTGTGTGAGAGAGAGAGAGAGCGTGTGGGGCGACCGGTTATGGACAGTCAGCAATTACTAGAACACACAATTACTGGCTCTGGTCTATAGTAGTGCACTATGTAGGGAATAGGGCTCTGATCTAAAGTAGGGCACTATATAGGGAATAGGGTGCCATTAGGGACTCACAGTCTGAACAGCAGACAAGACATTTAATAACGCCCAGGATTGTCAAATGGTCAAAGACTCCAGCCACCCAAGTCATAGACTGTTCTCTCTGTAAACAGCACAGCAAGCGAAACCAATACACCAAGTCTGTAACCAACAGGACCCTGAACAGCTTCTAACCCCCCAGAACCATAAGACTGATACATAGTTAGTTAAACAGTTAACCAAGTCATCACGGATAAAATAGTTAGTTAAACAGTTAACCAAGTCATCACGGATAAAATAGTTAGTTAAACAGTTAACCAAGTCATCACGGATAAAATAGTTAGTTAAACAGTTAACCAAGTCATCACATCTAAAATAGTTATTTAAATAGTTAACCAAGTCATCACATCTAAAATAGTTAGTTAAACAGTTAACCAAGTCATCACATCTAAAATAGTTAGTTAAGTAGTTAACCAAGTCATCACATCTAAAATAGTTAGTTAAATAGTTAACCAAGTCATCACGTCTAAAATAGTTAGTTAAATAGTTAACCTAGTCATCACATCTAAAATAGTTAGTTAAGTAGTTAACCAAGTCATCACGTCTAAAATAGTTAGTTAAACAGTTAACCAAGTCATCACATCTAAAATAGTTAGTTAAGTAGTTAACCAAGTC
>NC_138311.1:55015000-55067500 GCF_965601325.2 Salmo salar | reverse complement strand
AGTCACAGAGTAGAGTCCTCTCCTCCCATCCTGACCCTGGCAGCACAATAAGACCTGGCATCACTATGTCCTGAAGTCACAGAGTAGAGTCCTCTCCTCCCATCCTGGCCCTGGCAGCACAATAAGACCTGGCATCACTATGTCCTGAAGTCACAGAGTAGGAAGAGTCACAACATGCTGTTTATTTACACTCCGTACATCTGAACATCAACTGGGTAGGAGAAGTGAATCAGGGGAATGTCAGGACCATCAGGTTCTGGAACATGGAACAAACCCAGGATTCTAGAACAAACCCAGGATTCTAGAACAAACCCAGAATTCTAGAGGTGATGGAAGACAGGAACCATAGAAATTGAATGAGAACGCATTATATCTCTATGAGAATAGAACCCTCCCAGACTGACTAAAGATGACACTCGGGGCTGTGAATGAGTTATGTATAACTGTAGAGGAGAAACAGAGGAGAGGACGAGAAGCGTCCTCTCCTCCAATCCTGTTCCCGGCAGCACAATAAAACATGACATCTCTCCGCCCTGAGGTCACAGTGAAGGAACATTCTCAGCCTGCTGTTAATTTCTTCTCCGTCCGTCTGAAATCAGCTGGATTGGGTGGGAGAAGTGAGTCGGGTTAGAATGTCTGGTTCTTGAACACGGAATAGCCGAGGCTGGATGGAATACTCCCAGGATTCTAGATCATTCCCAAGGATTCTAAAGGTGACGGAAGGAACCGTAGAAATACAATCAGAGCACATTATCTCTATGGAAGATCTCTAGTGAAAACCCCTCCCAGACTAAAGGTCATATCACTGTGGAACCTTGGCGGTCACTCAGACAGTGCTCTGTACGAGGCACGTTATGGGTAACTGGAGAAGAGAGAGGTGAGTATTCAGTGATTAGAATAGCAGCCCCTGAGCTAAACGTCTTAATTCCCATGTTCCGTCTCAGTGATAAAGGGTGGTGGAGGGGGAGGTCTGTGTGAGAACCACATACATATGGTAATGACTCCAGTCTGCTCTGCAATCTGTGGAGATGAGACAACTCAAGGGAGTCCAGCTGACACATTTCATGAGGCGACACACTCAGCTGCCTGCTGGCCATAATGTTGAGGAGAGATTTATTTCTCTAACATGGCTATAAGGACAGAAGGCTCTCGCCTGGGGAGAGGAGAAAGAGGAGAGATGATAGAGGGAGGAGAGAGAGAGAGAGAGGGAGAGGAGAGAAGAGGAGAGGAGAGGAGAGGAGAGGGGGAGTGAGAGGAGAGAAGAGGGAGGATAGGAGAGGAGAGGCAGGAGAAAAGAGGAGGGGAGTGGAGAGAAGAGGAGAGAAGAGGGAGGAGAGGAGAAAAGAGGAGAGGAGGAGAGAGGAGATAAGAGGAGAGGAAGGAAGAGAGAGGAGAGGGGAAATGAGAGAAGAGAAGAGAGGAGAAGCAGGAGAGGAGAGGAGAAAAGAGGAGAGGAGGAGAGAGGAGATGAGAGAAGAGGAGAGGAGAAGAGAGGAAAGGAGAAGAGAGGGAGGAGGGAGGAGAAAGGAGAAGAGAAGAGGAGAGGAGAAAAGAGGAGAGGAGGAGAGAGGAGATGAGAGAAGAAAAGAGGAGAGGAGAAGAGAGGAAATGAGAAGAGAGGGAGGAGGGAGGAGAAAGTTGATCAGGAGAGAACGTCTCCCCCCTCTCATTGAAGCCACGGAGGTTAAAAGCCGACCGCAGTACTGCAGGGCATCTTTAGCAGGAAACAGGATCCCGTTATTGCGAATGTAAAAATGCCAATCTTTTTGTGTAAATAAAACATTGTTTAGAAGACTAGCTATGGTACCAATAATTGCCTTTAATATACCAGATGTATGTCCTTGAACTGATTATTTTAAAATGATATTTGTTTAATATTACTCTGTATGAATCACTGGGTCCACGTGTCTGCTAAACGACTAAAATCTTATTTTTGATCCATATGAAAGTTTTTCCTAGCCACCGTGCTTCTACACCTGCATTGCTTGCTGTTTGGTGGTTTTAGGCTGGGTTTCTGTACAGCACTTTGAGATATCAGCTGATGTAAGAAGGGCTATATAAATAAATGTGATTTGATTTGATGTTACATTAGAGTCTCTCATATACTCTCATATTTGCAAATGCACAAAATATTCTCATTTCCTATTTCGCAGAATTGCTTTGTGTACATAGAGGAATAATAACCATAAAAAAAACAATGGAAATAGACATATTTTAACAGGAAGTGTATCCTGTGTGAAATAAGGAACCTATGAGGAACTTTTAATCACAGCCCTTTCAAGATGGATGGATGCAATTAAGATGGACCATACAGCCAAACCCTCTGTTTCATTATGTTAACACGAGGTGCTCTGCTTCATGAGAGAACCATAACTCGGTTGCTTAGACTGTTCCTCTGTTATGCAGTAGTGAGATAGAGTGGGATGGTGTTTTTGTGAGATGGTGGTAGGCCTGCCCCCCCCCCCCCCCCCCCCCCTCCCCCCAGGAGTGTGTGTGTGTGTGTGTGTGTGTGTGTGTGTGTGTGTGTGTGTGTGTGTGTGTGTGTGTGTGTGTGTGTGTGTGTGTGTGTGTGTGTGTGTGTGTGTGTGTGTGTGTGTGTGAGAGTGAGAGAGTGAGAGAGAGACTGACTGCAAGTGTGTGTGGTGTTGAGATGCTTTGACAACCTGAGACAGTCACTAATGTTGCAGTGATGGCAGTAGCATCACAGGCTAGGATTTCTCCTGGCTCCCAGGGAAGAGAGAGAGAGAGAGAGAGAGAGAGAGAGAGAGAGAGAGAGAGAGCAGGGAACAGAACAGAGAGAGAGGAAAGAAAGAGAGCAGAGAGAGAGAGAGAGAGAGAGAGAGAAAACAGGGAACAGAACAGAGAGAGAAACAGAGAGAGAGTGAGTGAGAGAGTCAGAAAGAGAGATAGGAGAGAAAACAGGGAATAGAACAGAGAGACAGAGAGAGAGAGAAGAGAGAGAAGAGAGAGAGAAGAGAGAGAGCGAGACAGAGCGATAGACAGACAGAGAGAGGAGAGAGAGTCAGAAAGAGAGACAGAGAGAGAGAGAGAGAGGAGAGACAGAGACAGAGAGAGAGAGAGAGAGAGAGCGAGAGAGCGAGAGAGCGAGAGAGCGAGAGAGAGACAAGGTGTGAAGCAATAATGATCAGCCACCTCCCCTTCCATTCATAACTGCCTTCATGAGCTTGAGCTTGAGCGTGTGTGTGTGTGTGTGTGTGTGTGTGTGTGTGTGTGTGTGTGTGTGTGTGTGTGTGTGTGTGTGTGTGTGTGTGTGTGTGTGTGTGCGCGTGATCAGCCACCTCTCCACCCCGTTCATTGCCTTCATTAGAGAGTCTAACACATTCTGACACATTCACACTCAGAGAGGCGACCAAAGACAGGAGCAATAACGGAACTTTATACAGACATACTGTGAATAGGTGTGGAAATGAGGGAAAGTGGGTTTTTCACTGTATTCTCAGTCCTTTTCTAGGTTTGTCTTGTATCTCTAGACGACTTTCTAATCTGAGAGTGCGTGTGGTTTGTGTGTACAATCATTTATATTATTAATATTACAAGAAAAAGTTAAATAAAAGTCTCAACAAAGGATGTTCGGTGAAGAATAATCTTTTTCCTCAAGTGTGAAACAGCCCATGTCATTGTCATGGTCAATATCTCCACCTAGTGGCCGTGGGCTCCAGAGAGGACAGGACAACACAGCGGTCTATCTATCCCACAAGTCATTGTAACGTTGAACTATAACTGGGAGACTATTCTGGTTGTAAGAATGTCACGTAACAAAAGTTACGGTTACTTTGTCATGTTAATTTCAGTTATATTTACGTTTTAAATAACCCTGAAGGATACAAATATAATGTTTATGTTCATCTACCTTTCCAGACTGATCTGAAATTCATTTGAGTTTCTTGCAGCGTTGCGTTTACCTCGGTTCAGGACAAAACACAATCTAACAACGTAACGACTGGACACACTAGTGGTGAAAACACAGGTCAGAGGAAATAAGACTGTATATGCTGACGAAAGAGAAGAGTTCAGATGTAGATTTTTCAAATAACATAATGCCTCTCACAACGTTGTAATCAGAAGGATCTATCTCCTACAAGCATTAACGTTGACATGAATGTTATTTATTTTTTTGTTTTTCTATGAAAATCAAGTTCTATGGTTTTCTTCCCTTTCAGCCCCGTCTCAACCCTCCCTTCTGCCAATGGTAATATTTGGACTGAGATATTTCAGCTTTGAGAATCGCAGCAGGAGTTGGAGCAGGGACCATGGAAGCAGGGGCAATGGAAGCAGGGACCATGGAAGCAGGTCAGATCGAGTTGGAGTAGGGACCATGGAAGCAGGGTCAATGGAAGCAGGGACCATTGAAGCAGGGACCATGGAAGCAGGGACCATGGAAGCAGGGACCATGGAAGCAGGGACCATGGAAGCAGGTCAGATCGAGTTGAAGCAGGGGCCATGGAAGCAGGTCAGATCGAGTGAGTCCTATGTAGAGTCCTATGTAGAGCCCTATGTAGAGTCCTATGTAGAGTCCTATGTAGAGTCCTATGAGAGCCCTATGTAGAGTCCTATGTAGAGCCCTATGTAGAGTCCTATGTAGAGCCCTATGTAGAGCCCTATGTAGAGTCCTATGTAGAGTCCTATGTAGAGCCCTATGTAGAGCCCTATGTAGAGTCCTATGTAGAGCCCTATGTAGAGCCCTATGTAGAGTCCTATGAGAGCCCTATGAAAGCCCTATATAGAGTCCTATGTAGAGCTCCATGTAGAGTCCTATGTAGAGTCCAATGAGAGCCCTATGAAAGCCCTATGTAGAGCCCTACTAGAGCCCTATGTAGAGCCCTATGTAGAGCCCTATGTAGACCTCTATGAGAGCCCTATGTAGAGTCATATGTAGAGCCCTATGTAGAGTCCTATGTAGAGTCCTATGTACAGTCATATGTAGAGCCCTATATAGAGTCCTATGTAGAGTCATATGTAGAGCCCTATATAGAGTCCTTTGTAGAGTCCTATGTAGAGTCCTATGTAGAGTCATAGGTAGAGTCATAGGTAGAGCCCTATGTAGAGTCCTATGTAGAGCCCTATGTAGAGCCCTATATAGAGTCCTATGGAAAGTCCTATGTAGAGTCCTATGTAGAGCCCTATACAGAGTCCTATGTAGAGTCATATGTAGAGCCCTACATAGAGTCTTATGTAGAGTCCTATGTAGAGTCGTAAGGTAGAGCCCTATGTAGAGCCCTATGTAGAGCCCTATGTAGAGTCCTATGTAGAGCCCTATGTAGAGTCCTATGTAGAGCCCTATGTAGAGTCCTATGTAGAGACCCATATAGAGACCTATGGGTCCTGGTCAAAAGTAGTGCACTATACAGGTAAAAGGGTGCCACTAGGGCCAGAACTTGGGTGGCAGGTAGCCTAGTGGTTAGAGTGTGGGGCGGCGGTGCCTAGGGAGGGGGGGCGGCAGGTAGCCTAGTGGTTAGAGTGTAGGGGCGGCAGGTAGCCTAGTGGTTAGAGTGTAGGGCGGCGGGCCAGGGTAGGGGGGCGGCGGTAGCCTGGGTTAGAGTGTAGGGGCGGCAGGTAGCCTAGTGGTTAGAGTGTTGGGGCGGCGGGCAGGGTAGGGGGGCGCGGTAGCCGTGGTTAGAGTGTAGGGGCGGCAGGTAGCCTAGTGGTTAGAGTGTAGGGGCGGCAGGTAGCTCTAGTGGTTAGAGTGTAGGGGCGGCAGGTAGCCTAGTGGTTAGAGTGTAGGGGCGGCAGGTAGCCTAGTGGTTAGAGTGTAGGGGCGGCAGGTAGCCTAGTGGTTAGAGTGTAGGGGCGGCAGGTAGCCTAGTGGTTAGAGTGTAGGGGCGGCAGGTAGCCTAGTGGTTAGAGTGTAGGGGCGGCAGGTAGCCTAGTGGTTAGAGTGTAGGGGCGGCAGGTAGCCTAGTGGTTAGAGTGTAGGGGAGGCAGGTAGCCTAGTGGTTAGAGTGTAGGGGCGGCAGGTAGCCTAGTGGTTAGAGTGTAGGGGCGGCAGGTAGCCTAGTGGTTAGAGTGTAGGGGCGGCAGGTAGCCTAGTGGTTAGAGTGGAGGGGCGGCAGGTAGCCTAGTGGTTAGAGTGTAGGGGCGGCAGGTAGACTAGTGGTTAGAGTGTAGGGGCGGCAGGTAGCCTAGTGGTTAGAGTGTAGGGGCGGCAGGTAGCCTAGTGGTTAGAGTGGAGGGGCGGCAGGTAGCCTAGTGGTTAGAGTGTAGGGGCGGCAGGTAGCCTAGTGGTTAGAGTGTAGGGGCGGCAGGTAGCCTAGTGGTTAGAGTGTGGGGTGGCAGGTAGCCTAGTGGTTAGAGTGTAGGGGGGGCAGGTAGCCTAGTGGTTAGAGTGTAGAGGCGGCAGGTAGACTAGTGGTTAGAGTGTAGGGGCGGCAGGTAGCCTAGTGGTTTAAGTGTACGGGCGGCAGGTAGCCTAGTGGTTAGAGTGTAGGGGCGGCAGGTAGCCTAGTGGTTAGAGTGTAGGGGCGGCAGGTAGCCTAGTGGTTAGAGTGTAGGGGCGGCAGGTAGCCTAGTGGTTAGAGTGTAGGGGCGGCAGGTAGCCTAGTGGTTAGAGTGGAGGGGCGGCAGGTAGCCTAGTGGTTAGAGTGTAGGGGCGGCAGGTAGACTAGTGGTTAGAGTGTAGGGGCGGCAGGTAGCCTAGTGGTTAGAGTGTAGGGGCGGCAGGTAGCCTAGTGGTTAGAGTGGAGGGGCGGCAGGTAGCCTAGTGGTTAGAGTGTAGGGGCGGCAGGTAGCCTAGTGGTTAGAGTGTAGGGGCGGCACGTAGCCTAGTGGTTAGAGTGTGGGGTGGCAGGTAGCCTAGTGGTTAGAGTGTAGGGGGGGCAGGTAGCCTAGTGGTTAGAGTGTAGAGGCGGCAGGTAGACTAGTGGTTAGAGTGTAGGGGCGGCAGGTAGCCTAGTGGTTTAAGTGTACGGGCGGCAGGTAGCCTAGTGGTTAGAGTGTAGGGGCGGCAGGTAGCCTAGTGGTTAGAGTGTAGGGGCGGCAGGTAGCCTAGTGGTTAGAGTGTAGGGGCGGCAGGTAGCCTAGTGGTTAGAGTGTAGGGCGGCAGGTAGCCTAGTGGTTAGAGTGTAGGTGCGGCAGGTAGCCTAGTGGTTAGAGTGTAGGGCGGCAGGTAGCCTAGTGGTTAGAGTGTTGGGGCGGCAGGTAGCCTAGTGGTTAGAGTGTTGGGGCGGCAGGTAGCCTAGTGGTTAGAGTGTAGGGCGGCAGGTAGCCTAGTGGTTAGAGTGTAGGTGTGGCAGGTAGCCTAGTGGTTAGAGTGTAGGGCGGCAGGTAGCCTAGTGGTTAGAGTGTAGGGCGGCAGGTAGCCTAGTGGTTAGAGTGTAGGGCGGCAGGTAGCCTAGTGGTTAGAGTGTAGGGCGGCAGGTAGCCTAGTGGTTAGAGCGTTGGACTAGTAAACTAAGGGTTGCAAGATCAAATTCCCAACCTGACAAGGTAAAAATCTGTCATTCTGCCCCTGAACAAGGCAGTTAACCCACTGTTCCTAGACCGTCATTGTAAATAAGAATTTGTTATTAACTGACTTGCCTAGTTAAATAAAAAATTTAAAAAACAGGCAGACAGAATCTCTGGGTTCAGGTAACAAGGTGCCACTGGGGCCAGAACCAGGCAGACAGAATCTCTGGGTTCAGGTAACAGGGTAACAGGGGAAGGTAGACAGACTCTCTGGTTTCAGGTAACAGGGGAACAGGGGAAGGCAGACAGACTCTCTGGGTTCAGGTAACAGGGGAAGGCAGACAGACTCTCTGGGTTCAGGTAACAGGGGAAGACAGACAGACTCTCTGGGTTCAGGTAACAGGGGAAGACAGACAGACTCTCTGGGTTCAGGTAACAGGGTAACAGGGGAAGGCAGACAGACTCTCTGGGTTCAGGTAACAGGGTAACAGGGGAAGGCAGACAGACTCTCTGGGTTCAGGTAACAGGGGAACAGGGGAAGGCAGACAGACTCTCTGGGTTCAGGTAACAGGGGAACAGGGGAAGGCAGACAGACTCTCTGGGTTCAGGTAACAGGGGAACATGGGAAGGCAGACAGACTCTCTGGGTTCAGGTAACAGGGGAACAGGGGAAGGCAGACAGACTCTCTGGGTTCAGGTAAGAGGGTAACAGGGGAAGGCAGACAGACTCTCTGGGTTCAGGTAACAGGGGAACAGGGGAAGGCAGACAGACTCTCTGGGTTCAGGTAACAGGGGAACAGGGGAAGGCAGACAGACTCTCTGGGTTCAGGTAACAGGGGAACAGGGGAAGGCAGACAGACTCTCTGGGTTCAGGTAACAGGGGAACAGGGGAAGGCAGACAGACTCTCTGGGTTCAGGTAACAGGGGAACAGGGGAAGGCAGACAGACTCTCTGGGTTCAGGTAACAGGGGAACAGGGGAAGGCAGACAGACTCTCTGGGTTCAGGTAACAGGGGAACAGGGGAAGGCAGACAGACTCTCTGGGTTCAGGTAACAGGGGAACAGGGGAAGGCAGACAGACTCTCTGGGTTCAGGTAACAGGGGAACAGGGGAAGGCAGACAGACTCTCTGGGTTCAGGTAACAGGGGAACAGGGGAAGGCAGACAGACTCTCTGGGTTCAGGTAACAGGGGAACAGGGGAAGGCAGACAGACTCTCTGGGTTCAGGTAACAGGGGAACAGGGGAAGCCACTGGGGGATTTTCACCCCTTCAAAGATGTGATCCACCAAACTGTTGCCAAGGGAGACATGGAATGGGCAAAGGCCATGGAAACCCTTTAATGTCTGTCAGTCTTTACTAGAGAGGTGGATGTTGTGTTGCCATGGTATCATCATGTTGAAGATAGATACACATTCCACTTCCCAGAATACCATGTCCTTTTCAGAGTGAACACCTCCATCTTCCTCTCTTACCTTCAACCTAGAGACCGGCTGTTCTCCTGAGTTGAAGCTGACTGTTCTCTGTTCTCCTGAGTTGAGGCTGACTGTTCTCCTGGGCTGAGGCTGGCTGTTCTCCTGGGTTGAGGCTGGCTGTTCTCCTGGGCTGAGGCTGGCTGTTCTCCTGGGTTGAGGCTGGCTGTTCTCCTGGGTTGAGGCTGGCTGTTCTCTGTTCTCCTGGGTTGAGGCTGGCTGCTCTCCTGGGTTGAGGCTGGCTGCTCTCCTGGGTTGAGGCTGGCTGTTCTCCTGGGCTGAGGCTGGCTGTTCTCTGTTCTCCTGGGTTGAGACTGGCTGCTCTCCTGGGCTAAGCCTGGCTGTTCTCCTGGGTTGAGGCTGGCTGTTCTCCTGGGTTGAGGCTGGCTGTTCTCTGTTCTCCTGGGTTGAGGCTGGCTGTTCTCCTGGGTTGAGGCTGGCTGTTCTCCTGAGTTGAGACTGGCTGTTCTCTGTTCTCCTGAGTTGAGACTGGCTGTTCTCTGTTCTCCTGAGTTGAAGCTGACTGTTCTCTGTTCTCCTGAGTTGAGGCTGACTGTTCTCCTGGGCTGAGGCTGGCTGTTCTCCTGGGTTGAGACTGGCTGTTCTCTGTTCTCCTGGGTTGAGGCTGGCTGTTCTCTGTTCTCCTGAGTTGAAGCTGACTGTTCTCTGTTCTCCTGAGTTGAGGCTGACTGCTCTCCTGGGTTGAGGCTGGCTGTTCTCCTGGGCTGAGACTGGCTGTTCTCTGTTCTCCTGGGTTGAGGCTGGCTGCTCTCCTGGGCTGAGCCTGGCTGTTCTCCTGGGTTGAGGCTGGCTGTTCTCCTGGGTTGAGGCTGGCTGTTTTCTGTTCTCCTGAGTTGAAGCTGACTGTTCTCCTGGGCTGAGGCTGGCTGTTCTCCTGGGCTGAGGCTGGCTGTTCTCCTGAGTTGAGACTGACTGTTCTCTGTTCTCCTGAGTTGAGAATGACTGTTCTCCTGGGCTGAGGCTGGCTGTTCTCCTGGGTTGAGGCTGACTGTTCTCCTGGGCTGAGGCTGACTGTTCTCCTGGGCTGAGGCTGACTGTTCTCCTGGGCTGAGGCTGACTGTTCTCCTGGGCTGAGGCTGACTGTTCTCCTGGGCTGAGGCTGACTGTTCTCCTGGGTTGAGGCTGGCTGTTCTCCTGAGTTGAGACTGGCTGTTCTCTGTTCTCCTGAGTTGAGACTGGCTGTTCTCTGTTCTCCTGAGTTGAAGCTGACTGTTCTCTGTTCTCCTGAGTTGAGGCTGACTGTTCTCCTGGGCTGAGGCTGGCTGTTCTCCTGGGTTGAGACTGGCTGTTCTCTGTTCTCCTGGGTTGAGGCTGGCTGTTCTCTGTTCTCCTGAGTTGAAGCTGACTGTTCTCTGTTCTCCTGAGTTGAGGCTGACTGCTCTCCTGGGTTGAGGCTGGCTGTTCTCCTGGGCTGAGACTGGCTGTTCTCTGTTCTCCTGGGTTGAGGCTGGCTGCTCTCCTGGGCTGAGCCTGGCTGTTCTCCTGGGCTGAGGCTGGCTGTTCTCTGTTCTCCTGGGTTGAGGCTGGCTGCTCTCCTGGGCTGAGCCTGGCTGTTCTCCTGGGTTGAGGCTGGCTGTTCTCCTGGGTTGAGGCTGGCTGTTTTCTGTTCTCCTGAGTTGAAGCTGACTGTTCTCCTGGGCTGAGGCTGGCTGTTCTCCTGGGCTGAGGCTGGCTGTTCTCCTGAGTTGAGACTGACTGTTCTCTGTTCTCCTGAGTTGAGACTGACTGTTCTCCTGGGCTGAGGCTGGCTGTTCTCCTGGGCTGAGGCTGGCTGTTCTCCTGGGCTGAGGCTGGCTGTTCTCCTGGGTTGAGGCTGACTGTTCTCCTGGGCTGAGGCTGGCTGTTCTCCTGGGCTGAGGCTGACTGTTCTCCTGGGCTGAGGCTGACTGTTCTCCTGGGCTGAGGCTGACTGTTCTCCTGGGCTGAGGCTGACTGTTCTCCTGGGCTGAGGCTGACTGTTCTCCTGGGCTGAGGCTGACTGTTCTCCTGGGCTGAGGCTGACTGTTCTCCTGGGCTGAGGCTGACTGTTCTCCTGGGCTGCGGCTGACTGTTCTCCTGGGCTGAGGCTGGCTGTTCTCCTGGGCTGAGGCTGGCTGTTCTCCTGGGCTGAGGCTGACTGTTCTCTGTTCTCCTGGGTTGAGGCTGGCTGTTCTCCTGGGTTGAGGCTGTAGATCCAAGGTCATACCTGTATCTTTACTACGACTTCTGGGAGGACAAACTAAACCCCAGACTCCACAGAAATCCTGTGATGCCATAGATTAGTCCCCTTTAACCATAGAACTAGAATCTATTTTTTTTTTAAAGGCTTGAACCCTCTAACCCTGGCAATTTACTTTAATGGGGAGGCCCATTCTATAGATCCTATTTCTATCCCTTAAACTACGTGCCACTGCAACGATGAGGTCAGGTCCAACCGTTTGATTTGGTGTTATCATCAAGAGCACAGAAGAAGCTTGTGTGCATTGAAACAAATACACCAAGTAAAGTACATATTTCATTATTATCTCAGTAGAAATGACAAGCATCTGTGACTGTGTTGGTCCCAAACTAAGTAACTGTAACATACAGGATGATGCCGTTTCCAAGAGACAGACTGTGTAGGTCCCAAACTAAGTAACTGTAACATACAGGATGAGAGCTGTCTCAGAGACATTTTTATTTCCTGTAGAGACAGAACCACAGCCGTGTGTGTGTGTGCGTCTCTCTCTCTCTCTCTCTCTCTCTCTCTCTCTCTCTCTCTCTCTCATATTGATCATGATGGAGCGACACACACGCACACACACACACACACACACACCACACACACACACACACACACACACACACACACACACACACACACACACACACACACACACACACACACACACACACCTTTAGGATATCAAAACACAGCTAGAGATGTCCGTTGACAGATTCACACTCCAACGAGAGAGGAAACAATTTCACTCTGTGTTTATTCAGGTTGGAAAGCGAAGGTTCACAGTTGACCCAGGGATGTGTTCCAAATGGTACACTATTCCCTATCTAGTGCACTACTTTAGACCAGGAACCCATAGGGCTCTAGTTAAAAGTAGTGCACTATATAGGGAATAGGAGGCCATTTGGGATGGATGTCAACGTACTATACAGATGTATATCCTCTCTCAGTGGGTACGGCTGGGGAATGTGCAGTGTGGCCACATTATACAGTCTTACAGTATGCCCTGGGAACACATCAGTCACTCACAGACATGTTGTGCTATCCTCTATGGTGCCATACTTTGTGTTACTCAGTCATATCTGATGGACCAATTCTGCAAATGACCCGCAGAGGAATTTAAGGGTCTGGAGAAAAGAAAATACAGAGACATTGTTTTGTTTTCTTCACATTCTGTGTACTTTAACGGTATTTTTTTTTACTACCCCAGTCTACCCAGAAGGCCCTGCGGCCGGTGCTCTGTCCTAGTCTCTTTTTTAACGTGATGGATAGGAGTCTTTGAATACATGTGTTCAAATGGCACCCTATTCCCCAATAGGGCCCTGGTCAGAAGAAGTGTGCTATATAGGGAATAGGGAGCCATTTGGGATGCACACCTAGGCGTCTATGGAGAGGGCTCATTGAACTGTGAGACCTGAATGTTTTAATCTTCCATAGGAAATCAATGGGGATACTAAACCATTTGCATGCCTCCCTCCATCTTCCTGGCAGTTGATCAATGTTGTCCAGTGAGTCAGGAATAGAGGAAGAGACTGGAGACATGCTATTGAAGAAGAGGATGATAAAGTCCCTGAATATCCCTGCCTGTAGCTTGGGACCATGGAAGTAGAAGAAGTGGCGCAGGGAAGTCATACATTGAACTGGTAGTCTGCTCACACAGTTAGTCAACACTAGATCTGGTCCCAGATCTGTTTGTACAGTCTTGCCAATATCTATGGTCATTGTTACTTGACATGATGACAAGACAGCACAAACAGGTCTGGTGACCAGACTAAGGCAACCCTACTTTTCTTCCCACAGACTCGTTCTGGATGTGGGCTTGGGACCTGGACTGGACTGGAGGAAAACTGAAGGTCAGGAAACCACTTTCCTCTCTTCCTGGATCTGGTGCATGTAGGGAAAACTACGCACACACACACACACACACACACACACACACACACACACACACACACACACACACACACACACACACACACACACACACACGCACACACACACACACACACACACATCGTAGACATTTCTAGATCTGCTGAAACACAGTGCCTGTAGCCAAACAGGAAATACCCAATATCTCAGAAACATCAAGAGTAACAAACAACATCTGGTGCAAGTCATTTTTCATACAATGCGCTTGTGTTGTGTAGCCATGGAGTCTCCGGTAGGGTTCTGACGGTCAGAGAGGTAGGTGGAGTCTCCGGTAGGGTTCTGACGGTCAGAGAGGTAGGTGGAGTCTCTGGTAGGGTTCTGACGGTCAGAGAGGTAGGTGGAATCTCTGGTAGGGTTCTGATGGTCAGAGAGGTAGGTGGAGTCTCTGGTAGGGTTCTGACGGTCAGAGAGGTAGGTGGAGTCTCCGGTAGGGTTCTGACGGTCAGAGAGGTAGGTGGAATCTCCGGTAGGGTTCTGACGGTCAGAGAGGTAGGTGGAGTCTCTGGTAGGGTTCTGATGGTCAGAGAGGTAGGTGGAGTCTCTGGTAGGGTTCTGACGGTCAGAGAGGTAGGTGGAGTCTCCGGTAGGGTTCTGACGGTCAGAGAGGTAGGTGGAGTCTCCGGTAGGGTTCTGATGGTCAGAGAGGTAGGTGGAATCTCCGGTAGGGTTCTGACGGTCAGAGAGGTAGGTGGAGTCTCTGGTAGGGTTCTGACGGTCAGAGAGGTAGGTGGAATCTCTGGTAGGGTTCTGATGGTCAGAGAGGTAGGTGGAATCTCTGGTAGGGTTCTGACGGTCAGAGAGGTAGGTGGAATCTCTGGTAGGGTTCTGACGGTCAGAGAGGTAGGTGGAGTCTCTGGTAGGGTTCTGATGGTCAGAGAGGTAGGTGGAATCTCTGGTAGGGTTCTGATGGTCAGAGAGGTAGGTGGAATCTCTGGTAGGGTTCTGACGGTCAGAGAGGTAGGTGGAATCTCTGGTAGGGTTCTGACGGTCAGAGAGGTAGGTGGAATCTCCGGTAGGGTTCTGACGGTCAGAGAGGTAGGTGGAGTCTCTGGTAGGGTTCTGATGGTCAGAGAGGTAGGTGGAGTCTCCGGTAGGGTTCTGACGGTCAGAGAGGTAGGTGGAGTCTCCGGTAGGGTTCTGACGGTCAGAGAGGTAGGTGGAGTCTCTGGTAGGGTTCTGACTCCTCAGTAAAAGTAAAAGGCACATGACAGCCGGCTTGGAGTTTGCCAAATGGCATCCAAAGGGCTCAAACCATGAGAAATAAGATTCTCTGGCCTGTTGAAACTAAGATTGAACTCTTTGGCCTGAATGCCAAACGTTGCATCTGGAGTAAATCTAGCACCATCTCTACGGTGAAGCGTGGTGGTGGCAGCATCATGCTGAGGGGATGTTTTTCAGCGGCAGGGACTGGGAGACTAGTCAGGATTGAGGGAAAGATGAACGGAGCAAAGTACAGAGAGATCCTTGATGAAAACCTGCTCCAGAGCTCTCAGGACCTCAGACTGGGGCGAAGGTTCACCTTCCAACCGGACAACAACCTTAAGCACACAGCCAAGACAACGCAGGAGTGGCTTCGGGACAAGTCTCTGAATGTCCTTCAGTGGCCCAGAAGATCTGCAGAGAAGAATGGGAGAAATTCCCCAAATACAGGTGTACCAAGCTTGTAGCTTCATACCCAAGAAGACTTGAGGCTGTAATCGCTGCCCAAGTACTGAGTAAAGGGTCTGAATACTTATGTAAATGTATTGTCAGTTTTTTTTTATTTTAATAAATTTGCAAAAATGTCTAAAAAACTGTTTTTGCTTTGTCATTATGGGGTATTGTGATGTCATTATGGGGTATTGTGATGTCATTATGGGGTATTGTGATGTCATTATGGGGTATTTTCTCAGCACCAGTGTATCTTACAAGACTCTTTTCAACATCAGGAGAAAGACCGAAGGTATTGGGATGAAATGCGGACTCTTTTCATCATAATATCTTATTCCAACATAGAGTTATAAAACCATCACTCTGTCCACTTGTAACGACAAGCCCCATCGCAGGGTTCGATGTCAGACAGTATGGGGTTGGTTGTCACATTGTTTGCTGGTAGCTTCTTCCTTTTGTAACAGGAAATTAAGCAATATAGCAAACAGTCTTAGAAATAGCCTTTCTTTGATTGGACCATATTCAGATTGAACACAAAATTCAACAATTTATGCTGTGAGATTAATATATGACATTTTCAGTAAATTTCAAATCAAAGTTTATTTGTCACGTGCGCCGAATACAACAAATACTCAATATTTACCAATATTTCATTGCTACAGAATGTAGTAATTTTGTCAAAACGCATATCAAATGAGATTTTGTTTTACTACAATGTAAAAACAATTTAAACTGAGCCATGTTGGTTTAAAAATCTGACTCTTCCAACTGAAAAATTAAAAATCCAAACAGAAAATATTTACACAAGAAGCAACCTAATATCACACAGTCAACCTCTCATTTCATTTAGTAAGTTCACCATTCTGCCGTTCTCACTGTTAAACATCGCACAGTGTTCATCACAACGGTTTAATCATCTCTTAAATAATTATGAATAGATCCACCATTGAGCACAAAAACAACACTTGTTACAGAATATTTTACATAGAAATAACATCTGTCAGACAAACCATGCCTGACAACATGATCCAATAAGACAGAAAAATAGAAGAACATTTAAAGCCTGTGGACATTGTGAACTGCAGTAAACAAAATTGATGGCATCATGAGGTAGGAAAAGTATGTGGATATATTGAAGCAACATCTCAAGACATCAGTCAGGAAGTTAAAGCTTAGTCGCA
Source organism: Salmo salar (assembly GCF_965601325.2). Taxonomy (NCBI): domain Eukaryota; kingdom Metazoa; phylum Chordata; class Actinopteri; order Salmoniformes; family Salmonidae; genus Salmo; species Salmo salar. The sequence continues at coordinate 55,051,645 of NC_138311.1, read as the reverse complement.
AATGTGTCTTCCAAATGGACAAGGTTACAGTGAACCGCTGAATACAACAGGTGTAGACCTTACAGAGAAATGCTTACTTACAGGCTCTAACCAATAGTGCAAAAAAGGTATTAGGTGAACAATAGGTAAGTAAATGGTTAGGCAGGACGTTAGCAGTGTGGTTATGGTTATGGTTAAGGTTAGGCATGACGTTAGCAGTATGGTTAAGGTTAAGGTTAGGCATGACGTTAGCAGTATGGTTAAGGTTAAGGTTAGAAATGACGTTAGCAGTGTGGTTAAGGTTAGGGTTAGGCAGGACGTTAGCAGTGTGGTTAAGGTTATGGTTAAGGTTAGGCAGGACGTTAGCAGTGTGGTTAAGGTTAGATTTACATTCAGACTTTTGTGGCTGTGCCAGCTAGTGACTACCTTGCAGAGCTGCCTCCTTGTTCATGGGTCATCCCAATAATCGCCAACCTGCCCACATCAACCCCCTACTGTCTGTTCTTCTGTAGGCTTTCAGTAAGGGCTTTATGCAATCACCGAGTTTTGTATTCTAATCAATGTGTAGCTTTGGGAAGCAGGCAGGCAGGGGTTATTTATGTTCAACCCAATTCTGACTGTGCCAATCAGGGCTGTCTCCGTGGGGTGGAAGGCAGGCAGGCAGGTAGAGGGAAGTGTGTGTGTGTGTGTGTGTGTGTGTGTGTGTGTGTGTGTGTGTGTGTATGTGTGTGTGTGTGTGTGTGTGTGTGTGTGTGTGTGTGTGTGTGTGTGTGTGTGTGTGTGTGTGTGTGTGTGTGTGTGTGTGTGTGTGTGTGTGTGTGTGTGTGTGCGTGTGTGCGTGTGTGTGTGCGTGTGTGTGCATCCGTGTGTGTGCGTCCGTCTGTGTATGTGTACGTGCGTGTGCGTGTGTGCGTGTGTGTGTGTGTGTGTGTGCGAGTGTGTGTGTGTGTGTGTGTATATATATGCACACTCAGCTTTGTCTCAAGTCCAAGCCTCTTCCATAGCAACAGCTACAGATACATCAGTCCTGTAGTGTACAGAAACATCATGTGCTCCCCAAATGACACCCTACATCAAAACCTCATCCCAACTGTAAAGTATGGTGAAGGGAACATAATGGTTTGAAGCTGCTTTGATGTCTTACATGCTGACCAGACCAGACTCGTCATGTGCGCGAGCGCGATACTATGAAAGTTTAGATGCCAATCACCATATAAGTTCAAAGATGAAAAAGGCCTGGAAGGAAGAGAGATGACTAGAAACGATTTGGTTGGCTGTTTTATGTGTGGATTAATTGTCGGAGTAGAGGACCTTGTGCATTTCAGGTAAAATATCAACTCAATGTTTATATCCCAGGACAAATTAGCTAGCAACAGCAAGCTAGCTAAATAGGACAAATTAGCTAGCATGTGCAAGCTAGCTAGCTAAATTGCCATACATGTTTAATGCTTTTCGACCTGTCCCCAAATTAATGTCATTGGTTCAGAGTTTGTTTTGATAATTTAACCTGCGTGTAGTGATCGCATTTGGTGTGGGTGGACAAAATAAATGTATGCACGATGGTTTGGGTTCCGTGTCAGGGGCTGGACAGCTTGCTATCATCGACGGAAAAATGAATTCCCAAGTTTATCAAGACATTTTGCAGGAGAATGTAAGAATATCTGTCCGCCAATTGAAGCTCAACAGAAGTTGGATGATGCAACAGGACAACAACAAAAAACACAGGAAGTAAATCAACAACAGAATTGCTTCAACAGAAGAAAATGTGCCTTCTGGAGTGGCCCAGTCAGAGTCCTGACCTCAACCCGATTGAGATGCTGTGACATGAGCTCAAGGGAGCAGTTCACACCAGACATCCCAAGAATTCTGCTGAACTGAAACAGTTTTGTAAAGAGGAATGGTCCAAAATTCCTCCTGACCGTTGTGCAGGTCTGATCCGCAACTACAGAAAACGTTTGGTTGAGGTTATTGCTGCCAAAGGAGGGTCAACCAGTTATTAAATCCATGGATTCACATACTTTTTCCACCCTGCACTGTGAATGTTTACGCGGTGTGTTCAATAAAGACATGAAAACATATAATTGTTTGTGTGTTATTAGTTTAAAGCAGACTGTGTTTATCTGTTGTGACTTAGATGAAGATCAGATCAAATTTGATGACCAATTTATGCAGAAGTCCAGGTAATTCCAAAAGGGTTCACATACTTTTTCTTGCCACTGTAAAAGGAGGGATCTCTAGATCTCCATTCCTATGAGAACTCAAATCTGATCTGAGTAATGGTCACTCATTTACAAAAGAAGTCACCACACTTCATAGATCTACAGATGAGGCAATTCCACAGTACGGACCAGGGGAAAAAGACACAATTAATCATTTCTTTGATTCCAGGAAACCCTTTTCCTCCTCTACAGTTTCACACCAGTAAACTGCCAAGATCAGACCCTTTTCAATCCCCCCGATCTAAATGGTGGCTAATGTAATCAAGCGTTTATCTTAAAGGGATTCAGATGTGGCTTGAGTAGATGTAATTTCTTAAAGGGATTCAGATGTGGCTGGAGTAGATGTCATTTCTTTCCATAAAGAGAGTGCTGGAGCGGAGAGCTGAACTGTAGCCAGGCCCGGAGCACTGTGTGTGTATTTGTGCTGATCCCAGCAGAACTGGACTGGGCCAGACGCCACAAGACTGAACCTAAACACATGCACAGCGATAAGGCACCACATCACAGACATCCACCGCCCGCTTGACTGTTTTTTGAATGACTTCCAACCAATTGAGGAAATCACAAAGGAGAAGAAAGAAGAAGAAAAAAACACAAACAAAACAGAAATGTCCTACATTCTTGATTTACTTTCGCAGTGTTATAGGGATGGAGAGGAGCTCTGGTGTGGAAGAACACTGCCCCCTGGTGGTTGAACTAAGGTACGGTGCAATATTTATATTTATATATATATTTATATTTAACTCACAGCTTCATTCTGGATGACGAGACCTGAGAGTTCGGTCTCCAGGGCACTTTCCTTAATTAGTCTCTTCTCAGTTCCTTGTGTCCTTGACTTCCTTCTCAAAATGCATTAGAAGAAGAGACCTCAGACCCGTTTTGAGAAGGATGTGAGGAGAGAGAGGACACAAGGATTCGAGAAGAGACTACTTGTGGAAGAGCCATGGTCTACACCAGTGTTTTCTCAAACTCGGTCCTCGGGACCCCAAGAGGGGCACATTTTGGATTTTGCCCCCTAACACTACAAAGTTTAAGATGATTCGTAGATTATTTGTGTCAGCTGTGTAGTCTTAGGGGGCAAAAAAACAAAATGTGCAACCCCTTGGGGTCCCGAGGACCAAGTTTGGGAAACACTGGTCTACACCATGAAGCCGGCAGTGAACCAATACACTAGTGCTGTGCTTTAGAGGACCATGGTATCAGTAGCTGAGCTCGGCAGTGTCCCATTACTGAAGGTCTTATCATCGATGTACAGTATGTGATTATGGCGTGTGCTCCTACAAAAGGAGCATCGTCACACGTTGGCTGGATGTGGTCCTTCGGCAGAAGCAAGTGGCCAAACTGACACTCCTTCTGATTGGCTGGGCCTGTCTGTCAAGTGGGTGGGCCTATGCCCTCCAATGCCCACCCATGGCTGCACCCCTGCCCAGTCATGTGAAATACATAGATTAGGGCATTAGGGGTGGCGGGTAACCTTGAGGGTAGGAGCGTTGCGCCAGTACCCAAAAGGTTGCTGGATTAAAGGTAAAAAGGTACAAATCTATTGTTCTGTCCCTGAGCGAGGAAGTTAACACTGATGACTTGGATGTTGATTAAGGCAGCCCCTCTGCACCTCTCTGATTCAGAGGGGTTGGGTTAAATGTGGAAATCACATTTCAAATGAATCCCAAAGAAACATTATCCAAAACAAATGTTTCATTACATATCACACCTTGTTACTGATGCCCAGCCCATCAAGGCCCTGATTGGTGATCCACATCACATCTTGTTACTGATGCCCAGCCCATCAAGGCCCTGATTGGTGATCCACATCACATCTTGTTACTGATGCCCAGCCCATCAAGGCCCTGATTGGTGATCCACATCACATCTTGTTACTGATGCCCAGCCCATCAAGACCCTGATTGGTGAACCACTGATCCATTCACAGCTCTGTTCGTATGTTGGCAAGTTTAGGGATACTCCCACACAGTGCTTTTAACATAATGTGTTTTCAATTTACATAGTTGACACACATGATTAAATTGCGCATATTCATTTACAGTGCCTTCATAAAGTATTCATACCCCTTGACTTATTCCACATTGTGATGTGTTACCTGAATTAAAAAAAGATTTAATATAAAAAATGTCTCAACCCATCCACACACGCTACCACATAATGACAAAGTGAAAACATGTTTTTAGACATTTTTGCAAAATAGAAACATCTAATTCACATCCTTCAGTCAATACTTTGTAGAAACACCTTTGGCAGTGGCAACAGCTGTGAGTCTTTCTGCAAAATTAACCTTTAAATCAAATCAAAGTTTATTTGTCACGTGCGCCGAATATAAAAGGTGTAGACCTTACAGTGAAATGCTTACTTACAGGCTCTAACCAATAACGCAATTTACATTAGATAAGTAAAGAAATAAAACAACAGTAAGAAGACAGGCTATATACAGTAGCGAGGCTATATACATGCACCGGTTAGTCAGGCTGATTGAGGTAGTACAGTGGGGGAAAAAAGTATTTGATCCCCTGCTGATTTTGTACGTTTGCCCACTGACAAAGAAATGATCAGTCTATAATTTTAATGGTAGGTTTATTTGAACAGTGAGAGACAGAATAACAACAAAAAAATCCAGAAAAACTCATGTCAAAAATGTTATGAATTGATTTGCATTTTAATGAGGGAAATAAGTATTTGACCCCTCTCAATCAGAAAGATTTCTGGCTCCCAGGTGTCTTTTATACAGGTAACGAGCTGAGATTAGGAGCACACTCTTAAAATCGGACATAGCGAATGCATTAAGGAGTTCTGTATCTATAATTCTTAAAATAATTGTTATGTATTTTGTCAAGGTTTATCGTGAGTAATTTAGTAAATTCACCGGAAGTTTTCGGTGGGTATGCTAGTTCTGAACATCACATGCTAATATAAAAAGCTGGTTTTTAATATAAATATGAACTTGATTGAACAAAACATGCATGTATTGGTATAACATAATGTTCTAGGAGTGTCATCTGATGAAGATCATCAAAGGTTAGTGCTGCATTTAGCTGTGTTTTGGGTATTTGTGATGCATGCTAGTTGCTTGGAAATGGCTGTGCGGTTTTTTGTGTCTATGTACTCTCCTAACATAATCTAATGTTTTGCTTTCGCTGTAAAGCCTTTTGGAAATCGGACAACGTGGTTCAATTCAGGAGAAGTGTATTTATAAAATGGTGTAAAATAGTCCTATGTTTGAGAACTTTGAATTGTGACATTTTGTGGTTTTAAATTTGGCGCTCTGATTTGTCACTGGCTGTTGAATAGCGTGGGATGATTTCGTCCCACTTCCCCTTGAGAGGTTAAAGAGAGTGCTCGCAGCCGCAGCTTGTTACCTGTAAAAAAGACACCTGTCCACAGAAGCAATCAATCAATCAGATTCCAAACTCTCCACCATGGCCAAGACCAAAGAGCTCTCCAAGGATGTCAGGGACAAGATCATAGACCTACACAAGGCTGTAATGGGCTCCAAGACCATCGCCAAGAAGATTGGTGAGAAGGTGACAACATTTGGTGCGATTATTCGCAAATGAAAGAAACACAAAAGAACAGTCAATATCCCTCGACCTGGGGCTCCATGCAAGATCTCACCTCGTGGAGTTGCAAAGATCATGAGAACGGTGAGGAATCAGCCCAGAACTACACGGGAGGATCTTGTCAATGATCTCAAGGCAGCTGGGACCATAGTCACCAAGAAAACAATTGGTAACACACTACGCTGTGAAGGACTGAAATCCTGCAGCGCCCGCAAGGTCCCCCTGCTCAAGAATACATATACATGCCCGTCTGAAGTTTGCCAATGAACATCTGAATGACTCAGAGGGTGACTGGTGAAAGTGTTGTGGTCAGATGAGACCAAAATGGAGCTCTTTGACATCAACTCAACTCGCCGTGTTTGGAGGAGGAGGAATGCTGCCTATGACCCCAAGAACACCATCTCCACCGTCAAACATGGAGGTGGAAACATTATGCTTTGGGGGTGTTTTTCTGCTAAGGGGACAGGACAACTTCACCGTATCAAAGGGCCGATGGACGGGGCCATGTACCATCAAATCTTGGGTGAGAACCTCCTTCCCTCAGCCAGGGCATTGAAAATGAGTCGTGGATGGGTATTCCAGCATGACAATGACCCAAAACACACGGCCAAGGCAACAAAGGAGTGGCTCAAGAAGAAGCACATTAAGGTCCTGGAGTGGCCTAGCCAGACTCCAGACCTTAATCCCGTAGAAAATCTGTGGATGGAGCTGAAGGTTCGAGTTGCCAAACGTCAGCCTCGAAACCTTAATGACTTGGAGAAGATCTGCAAAGAGGAGTGGGACAAAAATCCCTCCTGAGATGTGTGCAAACCTGGTGGCCAACTACAAGAAACGTCTGACCTCTGTGATTGCCAACAAGGGTTTTGCCACCAAGTACTAAGTCATGTTTTGCAGAGGGGTAAAATACTTATTTCCCTCATTAAAATGTAAATCATTTTATAACATTTTTGACATGCGTTTTTCTGGATCTTTTTGTTGTTATTCTGTCTCTCACTGTTCAAATAAACCTACTATTAAAATTATAGACTGATCATTTCTTTGTAAGTGGGCAAATGTACAAAATCAGCAGGGGATCAAATACTTTTTTCCCCCATTGTATGTACATGTAGATATGGTTAAAGTGACTGTGCATATATGATGAACAGAGAGTAGCGGTAGAGTAAAAGTGGGTGGTGGGTGGCGGGACACAATGCAGATAGCCCGGTTAGCCACTGTACGAGAGCACTGGTTGGTCGGCCAAATTTAGGTACATATGTACATAACTTTTAGCTCCATTCTGTTTCTTATTTTTTATCCTGAAAACTCCCCAGTCCTTAACGATTGCAAGCATACCCATAACATGATGCAGCCACCACTATGCTTGAAAATATGGAGAGTGGTACTCAGTAATGTGTTGTATTGGATTTGCCCCAAACACAACACTTTGTATTCAGCACAAAACAGTTCATTTTGCAGTATTACTTTCGTGTATTTTTGCAAACAGGATGCATGTTTTTGGAATATTTGTATTCTGTACAGGCTTCCTTCTTTTCACTCTGTCATTTAGGTTCGAATTGTGGAATAACTACAATGTTGTTGATCCATCCTCAGTTGTCTCCTATCACAGCCATTAAACTCTGTAACTGTTTTAAAGTCACCTGGCATCAGTGAAATCCCTGAGCGGTTTCCTTCCTCTCCAGCAACGGAGTTAGGAAGGACGCCTGTATCTTTGTAGTGACTCGGTGTATTGATACACCATCCAAAGTGTAATTAATAACTTCACCATGCTCAAAGGGATAATCAATGTCCACTTTTGAATTTTGTACCCATCTACCAATAAGTGCCCTTCTTTTCGAGGCATTGGAAAACCTCCCTGGTCATTGTGGGTGAATCTATTCACATCCCCGATTCAAAACTTTGTAGAAGCACCTTTGGCAGTGATTTCTGGGTAAGTCTCTTAAGCTTTCCACACTTGGATTGTGCCCGCTACTAAGGACTCTGGGCTCTCCTTCTCTGTGGCCGACGTGAGTAAGACATTTAATATGTCCCTAAACACACCAGCCAGCTGATCTGAGGACACGGCTAGGGATGCCGTCTGGGCCGGCAGCCTTGTGAGGGTTAACACGTATAAATCGCTATTACAGTCTGCTGTCCCCACATGCTTCAAAATAGCCACCATAATTCCTGTACCCAAGAAAGCAAAGGTAACTGAACTAAATGACTGTCACCCAGTAGCACTCACTTCTGTCATCATGAAGTGCTTTGAGAGACTAGTCAAGGATCATATCACCTCTACCTTACCTGTCACCCTAGACCAACTTCAATTTGCTTACAGCCCCAATAGGTCCACAGACGATGCAATCGCCATCACACTGCACACTGCCCTATCCCATCTGGACAAGAGGAATACCTATGTAAGAATGCTGTTCATTGACTACAGCTCAGCATTCAACACCATAGTACCCTCCAAACTCATCATTAAGCTTGAGACCCTGGGTCTGAACCCCCGTCCTGTGCAGCTGGGTCCTGGACTTCTTGACGGGCCGCCCCCAGGTGGTGAAGGTAGGGAACAACATCTCCACTTCACTGACCCTCAACACTGGTGCCCCAGAAGGGTGCGTGCTCAGCCCCCTCCTGTACTCTCTGTTCACCCATGACTGCGTGGCCAAGCATGCCTCCAACTCAATCATCAAGTTTGCAGATGATACGACAGTAGTAGACTTGATTACCAACAATGACGAGACAGCCTACAGGGAGGAGGTATTTGGTATTTTATTAGGATCCCCATTAGCTGTTGCAAAAGCAGCAACTACTCTTCCTGGGGTCCACACAAAACATGAAACATGATACAGAATGACATAATACAGGACATCATTAGACAAGAACAGCTCAAGGACAGAACTACATACATTTATTAAAAAGGCACACGTAGCCTACATATATCAATGCATACACTCAAACTATCTAGGTCCAATAGGGGAGAGGTGTTTCTTTATCTGTTTTTTGAAATTAGGTTTGCTGTTTTATTTCAGCAATATGAGATGGAAGGAAGTTCCATGCAATAAGGACTCTATATAATACTGTACGCTTTCTTGAATTTGTTCTGGATTTGGAGACTATGAAAAGACCCCTGGTGACATGTCTGATGGGATAAGTGTGTGTATCAGAGCTGTGTGTAAGTTGATTATGCAAACAATTTGGGATTTTCAACTCATTAATGTTTCTTATAAAAGAAGTGATGCAGTCAGTCTCTCCTCAACTCTTAGCCAAGATAGACTGGTATGCATAGTATTTATATCAGCCCTCTGATTACAATTAAGGACAAAACATGCCGCTCTGTTCTGGGCCAGCTGCAGCTTAACTAGGTCTTTCCTTGCCACACTGAACCACACGACTGGACAATAATCATGATTAGACAAAACTAGAGCCTGCAGAACTTGCTTTTTGGAGTGTGGTGTCAAGAAAGCAGAGCATCTCTTTATTACGGACAGACCTCTCCCCATCTTTACAACCATTGAATCTATATGTTTTGATCATGACAGTTTACAATCTAAGGTAATGCCAAGTAATTTAGTCTCCTCAACTTGTTCAACAGCCACACCATTCATTACCAGATTCAGTTGAGGTCTAGCACTTAAGGAATGATTTGTACCAAATACAATGCTCTTAGTTTTAGAGATGTTCAGGACCAGTTTATTACTGGCCAACCATTCCAAAACAGACTGCAACTCTTTGTTAAGGGTTTCAGTGACTTCATTAGCTGTGGTTGCTGATGCGTATATGGTTGAATCATCAGCATACATGGACACATATGTTTTGTTTAATGCTCAGTGGCAGGTCATTGGTAAAAATAGAAAAGAGTAGAGGGCCTAGAGAGCTGCCCTGCGGTTCACCACACTTTACATGTTTGACATTTGAGACGCTTCCATTAAAGAAAACCCTATGAGTTCTATTAGATAGATATCTCTGAATCCACGACATGGCAGAGGTTGAAAAGCCATAGCACTTACGTTTTTTCAACAACAGGTCAATAATATTAAAGGCTGCACTGAAATCTAACAGTACAGCTCCCACAATCTTGTTATTATACATTTCTTTCAACCAATCATCAGTCATTTGTGTCAGTGCAGTACAAGTTGAGTGCCCTTCTCTATAAGCATGCTGAAAGTCTGTTTGTAATTTGTTTACAGAGAAATAGCATTGTATTTGATCAAACACCACTTTTTTCCAACAGTTTGCTAAGAGCTGGCAGCAAGCTGATAGGTCTGCTGTTAGAACCAGTAAAGGCCGCTTTACCACTCTTGGGTAGCGGAATTACTTTGGCTTCCCTCCAGGCTTGAGGACAAAGATTAAAAATATGACAGAAAGGAGTGGCTATAGAGTCAGCTACCATCCTCAGTAGCTTTCCATCTAAGTTGTCAATGCCAGGAAGTTTGTCATTATTGATCGTTAACAATAACTTTTCCACCTCTCCCACACTAACTTTACAAAATTCAAGCTTGCACTGCTTTTCTTTCATTATTTGTTTTTTTTATGCATGAATATAATTGCTCACTGTTTGTCGTGGGCATTTCCTGCCTAAGTTGCCAATGAAATAATCATTAAAATAATTGGCAACATCAAATGGTTTTGTGATGAATAAGCCATCTGATTGGATGAAAGATGGAGTTGAATTTGTCTTTCTGCCCATAATTTCATTTAAATTACTCCAAAGTTTTTTTCCATCATTCTATATATCATTGATCTTGGCTTCATAATAAAGTTTCTTCTTCTTTTTGTTGAGTTTAGTCACATTATTTCTCAATTTGCAGTAAGTAAGCCAGTCAGATGAACAGCCAGACTTATTAGCCCCTCCTTTTACCCCATCTCTTTCAACCATACAGTTTTTGAATTCCTCATCAATCTTATCTCATCTTATCTGCGAACATAGACAGGGCTCTACCTCCCCTAGCTCCACAATGAAATAGGGTGCAGGCCAGGCAGCAGGCTGTTAGCCAGCCTGCCAGCTTAGTGGAGTCTGCCACTAGCACAGTCAGTGTAGCCAGCACAGCTATCCCCATTGAGACTGTGTCTGTGTCTGTGCCTCGACCTAGGTTGGGCAAAACTAAACATGGCGGTGTTCGCCTTAGCAATCTCACTAGAATAAAGACCTCCTCCATTCCTGCCATTATTGAAAGAGATTGTAATACCTCACATCTCAAATTAGGGCTACTTAATGTTAGATCCCTCACTTCCAAGGCAGTTATAGTCAATGAACTAATCACTGATCATAATCTTGATGTGATTGGCCTGACTGAAACATTCTCAGACAACCCAAAGATTCTTTGATGCCCTTCCAGACTCCCTCTGCCTACCCAAGGACGTCAGAGGACAAAAATCAGTTCACCACTTAACCGAGGAACTCAATTTATGTCACGACTTCCGCCGAAGTTGGTTGCTCTCCTTGTATCGGGCGGCGTTCGGCGGTCGACGTCACCGGCCTTCTAGCCACCGCCGATCCACTTTTCATTTTACATTTGTTTTGTCTTAGTCTTACACACCTGGTTTCACTCACCCAATTACCTGTTCATTATTTAACCCTCTGTTCCCCATGTTTGTTTGTGAGTGATTGTTCTTTGTAAATCGGTCCGTTATTTGTGGGCTCGTATATTTGCCTTGTATTTTTGTATTTTGAGTAAAGTACGTTGTTTACTGATTTCTGCAGTCCTGCGCCTGACTCCTCTACACCAGCTACACACATTACAATTTAACCTTGAGCAATACCCTAGATGCAGTTGTACCCCTAAAAACTAAAAACATTTGTCATAAGAAACTAGCTCCCTGGTATACAGAAAATACCCGAGCTCTGAAGCAAGCTTCCAGATAATTGGAACGGAAATGGTGCCACACCATAGACCCCATTATAGCACTGAGACTGCACTTGTAAAGGTGGTAAATTACCTTTTTAATGGCGTCAGACCAAGGCTCTACATCTGTCCTCGTGCTCCTAGACCTTAGTGCTACCTTTGATACCATCGATCACCACATTCTTTTGGAGAGACTGGAAACCAAAATTGGTCTACACGGACAAGTTCTGGCCTGGTTTAGATCTTATCTGTCGGAAAGATATCAGTTTGTCTCTGTGAGTGGTTTGTCCTCTGACAAATCAACAATACATTTCGGTGTTCCTCAAGGTTCCGATTAGGACCACTATTGTTTTCACTATATATTTTACCTCTTGGGGATGTCATTCGAAAACATAATGTTAACTTTCACTGCTATGCGGATGACACACAGCTATAGATTTCAATGAAACATGGTGAAGCCCCAAAATTGCCCTCGCTAGAAGCCTGTGTTTCAGACATAAGGAAGTGGATGGCAGCAAACGTTCTACTTTTAAACTAGGACAAAACAGAGATGCTTGTTCTAGGTCCCAAGAAACAAAGAGATCTTCTGTTGAATCTGACAATTAATCTTGATGGTTGTACAGTCGTCTCAAATGAAACTGTGAAGGACCTCGGCGTTACTCTGGACCCTGATCTCTCTTTTGAAGAACATATCAAGACTATTTCAAAGACAGCTTTATTCCATCTACGTAACATTGCAAAAATCTGAAACTTTCTGTCCAAAAATGATGCAGAAAAATTTATCCATGCTTTTGTTACTTATAGGTTGGACTACTGCAATGGTCTACTTTCCGGCTACCCGGATAAAGCACTAAATAAACTTCAGTTAGTGCTAAACACGGCTGCTAGAATCCTGACTAGAACCAAAAAATGTGATCATATTACTCCAGTGCTAGCCTCCCTTCACTGGCTTCCTGTTAAAGCAAGGGCTGATTTCAAGATTTTACTGCTAAACTACAAAGCATTACATGGGCTTGCTCCTACCTATCTTTCCGATTTGGTCCTGCCGTACATACCTATACGTACGCTACGGTCACAAGACGCAGGCCTCCTAATTGTCCTTAGAATTTCTAAGCAAACAGCTTGAGGCAGGGCTTTCTCCTATAGAGCTCCATTTTTATGGAATGGTCTGCCTACCGATATGAGGGACTCAGACTCGGTCTCAACCTGTAAGTCTTTATTGAAGACTCATCTGTTCAGTAGGTCCTATGATTGAGTGTAGTCTGGCCCAGGTGAAGGTGAACGGAAAGGCACTAGAGCAACGAACCACCCTTGCTGTCTCTGCCTGGCCGGTTCCCCTCTCTCCACTGGGATTCCCTGCCTCTAAACCCTCCTGTCTCAGCCTCCAGAATTTATACTGCAGTAGTTTATGTGTCGGGGGGCTAGGGTCAGTCTGTTATATCTGGAGTATTTCTCCTGTCTTATCCGGTGTCCTTTGTGAATTTAATTATGCTCTCTAATTCTTTCGTGCTCTCTTTCTTTCTCTCTCTCTCTCGGAGGACCTGAGCCCTAGGACCATGCCTCAAGACTACCTGGCATGATGACTCCTTGTTGTCCCCTGTCCACCTGGCCGTGCTGCTGCTCCATTTTCAACTGTTCTGCCTGCGGCTATGGAACCCTGACCTGTTCACTGTGATTTCTATTATTTGACCATGCTGGTCATTTATGAACATTTCAACATCTTGGCCATGTTCTGTTATAATCTCCTCCCGGCACAGCCAGAAGAGGACTGGCCACCCCTCATAGCCTGGTTCCTCTCCAGGTTTCTTCCTAGGTTTTGGCCTATCGAGGGAGTTTTTCCTAGCCTCCGTGTTTCTACACCTGCATTGCTTGCTGTTTGGGGTTTTAGGCTGGGTTTCTGTATAGCACTTTGAGATATCAGCTGATGTAAGAAGGGCTATATAAATACATTTGATTTGATTTGATCAATCCATGGAGCCTAAACAGTTTTAACAGTCAGTTTCTTAACAGGTGAATGTTTACCAATAATTGGGAGAAGCAATTTCATAAATTCATCAAGTGCAGCGTCTGGATGCTCCTCATTAATCATCAGACTAACAAATATTTTTAACATCATCCACATAAGAGTCACAGCAAAATATTTTGTATGATCTCTTATACACTATTTTAGGCCCAGCTGTTGGAACTTTGGCTTTCCTGGATATAGCCACTATATTGTGATCACTGCATCCAATGGGTACGGAAACAGCTTTAGAACAAAGTTCTACTGCATTAGTAAAAATGATATCGATATATGTGGATGATCTTGTTCCTGTAGTGTTTGTAAACACCCTGGTAGGTTGATTAATAACCTGAACCAGATTACAGGCCCTGGTTACAGTAAGAAGCTTCCTCTTGAGTGGACAGCTTGATGAAAACCAGTCAATATTCAGGTCCCCAAGAAAGTATACCTCTCTGTTTACATCACATACACTATCAAGCATTTCACACATATTATTTAGATACTGACTGTTAGTACTTGGTGGCCTATAGCAACACCCCAAAAGAAAAGGCTTTAGATGTGCCAAGTGAACCTGCAACCACAACACTTCAATAACACTTGACATAAGATCTTCTCTAAGCATTACAGGGATATGGCTCTGAATATATACAGCAACACCTCCCCCATAAGCATTTCTGTCTCTTCTATAGATGTTATATCCTTGCATTGCTACTGATGTATCATCAAATGAATTATCTAAGTGAGTCTCACAAATGGCTATTATATGAATGTTATCTGACAGAGGTGAGACCAAGTCATTGTTTTACAAGTCACAAGTAAGTCTCAAGTCTTAGCACTCAAGTCCCAAGTCAAGTCTCAAGTCAAGACCGTCAAGTATCAAGTCAAGTCTCAAGTCCTAAACTTTGAGTTTCGAGTCCTAAACAAGTGATAATGTGCTTTTCACCAAATGTAATACCATTTCATATTTCTAACATGAGTAATAGTTAGTATATTACATTTAGGCAAATCATGAACGCTTTTAAATATATCTGTATATTTATTACTTTCCAAATAAAATGTATATTTCCATGGAAATACATGGGTAGCCATGAGAAAGACCCCCCCCCCCCCCCAATAGTGATCGACTATCGCTTGTACACAATCGCCCAACCTTAACACACACACACACACACACACACTCTCTCTCTCTCTCTCTCTCTCTCTCTCCTCTCTCTCTCTCTCTCTCTCTCTCTCTCTCTCTCTCTCTCTCTCTCTCTCTCTCTCTCTCTCTCTCTCTCTCTCTCTCTTTCTCTGTGTGGTTACAGTAGGCTACCGTATGACAATGGCTTTAGGAACAGCAGTAACATCAGGCAGGATTTAGGCTACAAGCTGCCTAGCCAGTTGTAGCTCAATCTTGGGTTCAATGATCATGTTGCCGCACTGACTGACTGTGTGGAAGCTCATTGATTTAACATTACATTAGCCTACATCCTACACTAGTAAGTTAAAGTTATAAATGATATAGCTGTCGGCTATATTAGCCACGACTTACCGTCCTTTGTGCAGCTTCAAATGTCAAACAAAGTTGGAAATTGTTGCGCCTCCGTCTGTAATTTTCTTCCCGCATGTTTTGCAAGTTGCAATCAATTTTTTGTTGATACAGTGTTGTCTTCATATGCGAAAATAATTATTTTGGATATCATCTTTCCAAGGGCTCCATCTGAATTCACCCGCCGACGTTCCTCTGCACTGCCACGCACAACTTTTTCTCAGCTGGCACAATTTGATTGGCTGCTGTCCAATTCAAACTGTAATCCGTTTAATAGCATCATTTTTTATATTTGGGCTTAGGGAGGGTATCAAGTCAGGTCGAGTCAAAAGGCTCAAGTCCAAGTCAAGTCACGTGTCATTGGTGTTAAAGTCAAAGTCGAGTTGCAAGTCATCATATTTGTGACTCGAGTCTGACTCGAGTCCAAGTCATGTGATTCGAGTCCACACCTTTGTTATCTGATGTTAGCAAGTTATTGATTTCATGAACCTTATTTCTAAGGCTACATATATTAATATGGGCTATTTTCAGCCCTTTCTTGAGTAGCTTATCAGAGATAGACATAATATTGAAAAGAGCAGACAAAGCAAGATAAAAAAATATAAATTCAGCAGTCCATTAAGCCTAGGCGTCCCGCTAGCGGGACAACTTCCGGTGAAACTGGAGGTCGCGCAATTCAAATAAATAGTCAAAAAAATTATGGATATTAATCATTTAGGTACATATATGTGTCTTATATCGGTTGAAAGCTTAAATGATTTTTAATCTAACTGCGCTGTCCGATTTACAGTAGCTATTACAGCGAAAACATGCCATGCGATTGCTTGAGGACGGCGCCCCACATCAAAATATTTTTCCACCATCACAGGTTTCATCGTTTCACAAATAGCGATTAAATATTCACTTATTTTTTTAAAATCTTCCTCTGATTTGTCATCCAAAGGGTCCCAGCTATAACATGTAGTGTCGTTTTGTTAGATAAAATCCTTCTTTATATCCCAAAAAGTCAGTTTAGTTGGCGCCATCGATTTGAGTAATCCACTCATTCAACATGCAGAGAAAGGAATCCGAAAATCTACCCCTAAACTTTGTTTCAACAAGTCAAAATACGTTTCTATTTACTCCTCAGATACCCTAAAATGTAATCGAACTATAATATTTTTTACGGAAAGAAGTATGTTCAATGGGAAACCAATTTTAGCAGGTGGGTCCTGACTTCATGGCGTGCGCATACACGATTTCCAAGACCGTGTACCTGTATTAAAACTGATATTTCTTATTTGTTTTTGAAGTTACAAGCCTGAAACCTTGAACATAGACTGCTGACACCCTGTGGAAGCCATAGGAATTGCATCCTGGGAGCTTATACTTGCCATTGTAAGAGGATGATCTCTCAACAACAAAAAAATTCTGGTTGGTTTTTCTTTGGATTTTCACCTACCATATCTATTGTGTTATAGTCTCAAACATTATTTTAACATTACTACAAACTTCAAAAGTGTTTTCTTTCCAATGGTGCCAATTATATGCATATCCTGGCTTCAGGGCCTGAGCCACAGGCAGTTTACTTTGGGCACGTCATTCAGGCGGAAATTGAGAAAAAAGGGGTCTAGCCCTAAGAATATGTATTAATCAATTGGTGTGTGTGTGCTGCGGGGTTGAGGCTACGAACCCATAGGATTGGCTCCCTCATCCCTTCCAGGCTTCTGGGAGGGGGGGTGGGCAATGTGTCTGTTGTAGCGGATGTACGCAATGTCCCAACGCGCTCTGGCAGCTTTCATGGCTGGGATCAGTTCTTTCCTCTTCTTGAGGAAAGAATTGAGAGCATCCTGTCGGGCTGTTTCACTGCCTTGTACGGTAACTGCACCGCCCACAACTCCAGGGCTCTCCAGAGGGTGGTGCAGTCTGCACAACGCATCACCGGGGGCAAACTACCTGCCCTCCAGGACACCTACAGCTCCAGATGTCACAGGAAGGCCAAAAAGATCATCAAGGACAACAACCACCCGAGCCACTGTCTGTTCACCCCGCTATCATACAGAAGGCGAGGTCAGTACAGGTGCATCAAAGCTGGGACCGAGAGACTGAAAAACAGCTTCTATCTCAAGGCCATCTGACTTTTAAACCCTGGTCGGGCTCCATCCCGTATGCGGGACGGACATCCAGCGAAAAATCCTAACCCAATTAGCATAACCATTAAAAAAAATATATATATCAAATATAGGACTATGTTATATCGTTTTATAGATACACCACTCCTGAATCGAACCACATTGTCTGATTTCAAAAAGGCTTTACAGCAAAAGCAAAACATTAGATTATGTTAGAGGAGTATATCGTAAAAGTAGCCACATAGCCATTTTCCGACCAACCACATGCATCACAAATAACCAAAAAACAGCTAAATGCAGCACTAACCTTTGACAAACTTCATCAGATGACACTCCTAGGACATCATGTTACACAATACATGCATTCTTTTGTTCAATAAAGTTCATATTTATATATAAAAACAGCATTTTACATCGGCGCGTAACGTTGACTAACTATTTTCCCTCAAATGCATCCGGTGAAACAGCTACAATTTACTAAATTACTATTCGAAAACATTTTAAAAATGTAATATTGTCATTCTAAGATTTATAGATTAATATCTCTTGAAAGCACCTGTAATGCCAGATTTAAAAATAACTTTACTGGGTAATCACACTTTGCGATAAAAGGGGATGCGATACTCAGAAAAATAGGCTAGCGTTACAGGTCAGCGCCATCTTGGAACAATCGCATATCAAATCTAGTCTTGTATACTATTGTCAATAATCCCTTACCTTTGATTATCTTCATCAGAAAGCACTTCTAGGAATCCCAGGTCCACAACAAATGTATTTTTGTTCGAAAAAAATAATCCTTTATGTTCCAATAGCTTGTTCTTGTTAGCGCGTTCTGAAGGCTGCACCAAAAGTGCCGACGTGCGCGGGACACCTCTTTCGAAAAAATGCATTTTTTTTTCATTTAGGTTCGTTCAAATATGTCAAACGTTGTATAACATAAATCATTAGGGCCTTTTTCAACCAGAGCTCCAATAAGATTCAAGGGGGAAGATTGCATTGTCTTTCAAAACATTTCGAAAGGGGAGGGTAGCCAGGGGCGCCGGCGTCATAATGGTGATGGCCCTCTCCGTGTGACCACGTTCCACAGCGTGTCATTCAGTCAGTTTTCACAGTAGGAGACTCAAACCACTTTGTAAAGACTGGGGACATCTAGTGGAAGCAATAGGAAGTGCTCAATGAACCATTGCTCACTGTGTGATTTATAGGCAACGAGATGAAGTTGAGTCCGCAATTCAGAATTCCACTTCCTGTTACGATCGGTCTCGGGGTTTTGACTGCCATATGAGTTCTGTTATACTCACAGACACCATTCAAACAGTTTTAGAAACTTTAGGGTGTTTTCTATCCACAAGTATTAATTATATGCATATCCTAGCTTCTGAGTTTGAGTAGGAGGCCGTTTAAAATGGGCACAAATTTCTTTCAAAAATCGCTGTAGCGCCCCCTATCCTAGGCGAACGACAAGAGGTTAAATAGCCATCACTAGCACATTAGAGGCTGATGCCTGTGTACATAGACTTGACATCACTGGACACTTTAACTTCTCTAGGGTAGGGGCGGCATTCGGAATTCTGGATGAAAAGCATGTCCAAATTAAACTCCCTGCTACTCGGGCCCAGAAGGTAGGATATGCATATTATTAGTAGATTTGGATAGAAAACACTCTGACGTTTCTAAAACTGTTTGAATGATGTCTGTGAGTATAACAGAACTCATATGCAGGCAAAAACCTGAGAAAAATCCAACCAGGAAGTGGGAAATCTGAAGCTTGTAGTTTTTTCAAGTGATTGCCTTTACAGTATACAGTGACTTAGGGTTAATTTTGCACTTCCTAAGGCTTCCACTAGATGTCAACAGTCTTTAGAACGTTGTTTCAGGCTTTTACAGTTAACAGAGAGTGAACGAGAAGGCCGGGAAGTTGGTGACTCAGAAAAGAATATCAGTTCAGTGGCGAGCGTTCATGTGCGAGGTAGCTGTGTTCCATTACATTTTTGAAGACATTGGAATCATCCGGTTGGAATATTATTGAAGATTTATGTTAAAAAGGCCCTAAAGATTGATGCTACACATCGTTTGACATGTTTCTACGAACGTAAATACAACTTTCTTTACTTTTCGTCGTGAAATTTTCGGCTCGCTTCCTATATTTGGAGTAGC
The DNA here is from genome assembly GCF_965601325.2 of Salmo salar. Classification (NCBI taxonomy): domain Eukaryota; kingdom Metazoa; phylum Chordata; class Actinopteri; order Salmoniformes; family Salmonidae; genus Salmo; species Salmo salar. The sequence continues at coordinate 55,032,255 of NC_138311.1, read as the reverse complement.
TTACCGAACGCGCTAACAAAAAGGAGGTATTTGGACATAAATGATGGACTTTATTGAACAAAACAACATTTATTGTGGACCTGGGATTCCTGGGAGTGCATTCTGATGAATATCATCAAAGGTAAGTTAATATTTCTAATGCTATTTATGATTTTAGATGACTCCAAAATGGCAGGTATCTGTATTGCCTGATGTTGTTTTCTGAGCGCCGTACTCAGATTATTGCAAAGTGTGCTTTCCCCGTGAAGCTTTTTTGAAATCTGTCACAACGGTTGCATTAAGGAGGTTTATCTATAATTCTTTGAATAACAGTTTAATATTTTATCAACGTTTATGATGAGTATTTCTATAAATTGATGTGCTCATTCACCGGAAGTTTTTGAAGGAAAAACATTTCTGAACATTACGGGCCAATGTAAAATGGGGTTTTTGGATATAAATATGAAGTTTATCGAGCAAAACATACATGTATTGTGTAACATGAAGTCCTATGAGTGCCATCTGATGAAGATTATCAAAGGTTAGTGCTAATTTTAGCTGTATTTCTGGTTTTTGTGACGCCTCTCCTTGCTTGGAAAATGGCTGTGGGGTTTTTCTTGTCAAGGTGATGTGCTAACATAATATAATGCTATGCTTTCTCCATAAAGCCTTTTTGAAATCGGACAATGTGGTTGGATTAACGAGAATCTTATCTTTAAAATGGGATAAAATAGTTATATTTTTGAGAAATTTGAATTATGAGATTTTTGTCGTTTTGAATTTGGCATCCTGCTATTTCACTGGCTGTTGAATAGTGCGTCCCACCTACCCCAGACAGGTTAATAATGTTTACATATTTTACATTACTCATCTCATATGTATATACTGTATTCTATTCTCTTCTACTGTAACTTGGTCTATGACGCTCTGACATTGCTCGTCCATATATTTATATATTCTTAATTTCATTCCAGATTTGTGTGTATTGGGTATATGTTGTGAAATTGTTAGATATTACTTGTTAGATATTACTGCACTGTTGGAGCTAGAAACACAAGCATTTCGCTACACCCTCAAAAACATCTGCTAAACACATATATGTGACCAATACATTTGATTTGATATAACTATGTTGAGAAGCTTTAAGATAAAAAATATTGGTCTGTGTCACTCTCCTTGTAATGCAGTCAGCTCTCTAAATAAATAAATTGTCTACTATAGATCACAATATTTGAGCAGAGTTGGGCAGTTGGAAATCCCGCTCATCGTTCTCAAAAAACCTACACTCGATCCCTCCGATGTCAACAACTACAGACCAGTATCCCTTCTTTCTTTTCTCTCCAAAACTCTTGAATGTGCCGTCCTTGGCCAGCTCTCTTGCTATCTCTCTCAGAATGACCTTCTTGATCCAAATCAATCAGGTTTCAAGACTGGTCATTCAACTGAGACTGCTCTTCTCTGTGTCACTGAGGCTCTCCGCACTGTTAAAGCTAACTCTCTCTCCTCTGCTCTCATCCTTATAGACCTATCTGCTGCCTTTGATACTGTGAACCACCAAATCCTCCTCTCCACCCTCTCCGAGTTGGGCATCTCCAGCGTGGCTCACTCTTGGATTGCGTCCTACCTGACAGGTCGCTCCTACCAGGTGGCATGGCGAGAATCCGTCTCCGCACCACGTGCTCTCACCACTGGTGTCCCCCAGGGCTCAGTTCTAGGCCCTCTCCTATTCTCGCTATACACCAAGTCACTTGGCTCTGTCATATCCTCACATGGTCTCTCCTATCATTGCTACGCAGACGACAAACAATTAATCTTCTCCTTTCCCCCTTCTGATAACCAGGTGGCGAATCGCATCTCTGCATGTCTGGCAGACATATCAGTGTGGATGACGGATCACCACCTCAAGCTGAACCTCGGCAAGACGGAGCTGCTCTTCCTCCCGGGGAAGGACTGCCCGTTCCATGATCTCGCCATCACGGTTGACAACTCCATTGTGTCCTCCTCCCAGAGTGCTAAGAGCCTTGGTGTGACCCTGGACAACACCCTGTCGTTCTCCGCTAACATCAAGGCGGTGACCCGATCCTGTAGGTACATGCTCTACAACATTCGCAGAGTACGACCCTGCCTCAGACAGGAAGCGGTGCAGGTCCTAATCCAGGCACTTGTCATCTCCCGTCTGTATTACTGCAACTCGCTGTTGGCTGGGCTCCCTGCCTGTGCCATCAAACCCCTACAACTCATCTAGAGCACCACAGCCCGTCTGGTGTTCAACCTTCCCAAGTTCTCTCACGTCACCCCGCTCCTCCGCACACTCCACTGGCTTCCAGTTGAAGCTCGCATCTGCTACAAGACCATGGTGCTTACCTACGGAGCTGTGAGGGGAACGGCACCTCCGTACCTTCAGGCTCTGATCAGTCCCTACACCCAAAGAAGGGCACTGCGTTCATCCACCTCTGGCCTGCTCGCCTCCCTACCTCTGCGGAAGCACAGTTCCCGCTCAGCCCGGTCAAAACTGTTCACTGCTCTGGCACCCCAATGGTGGAACAAGCTCCCTCACAACGCCAGGACAGCGGAGTCAATCACCACCTTCCGGAGACACCTGAAACCCCACCTCTTTAAGGAATACCTGGGATAGGACAAAGTAATCCTTCTAACACCCCCCCCCCCCTAAAAGATTTAGATGTACTATTGTAAAGTGGTTGTTCCACTGGATATCATAAGGTGAATGCTCCAATTTGTAAGTCGCTCTGGATAAGAGTGTCTGCTAAATGACATGTAAATGTAAATCGTTCACCTCAACATCCTGTGCCCCGCTCAGAGCTCACAGGAAAAAATAACTGCAGCTGAAAGCATGATAGCATGAGAGGTGCTGGTGTTGCCATGACAGTCTTAATACAATCAGTTCTGGGAATTAAGAATGGTATTTTAAGGGATTGGTGGCCTTTTCTCTCTTTATCTGATCTTGTCTGCATCAACATGTGGATTTGCTCTAAAATATTTGTGATCCATTTTTACTATTGGTATTGGTAACCACATGACACACAAGTCAATAGATTTCAGGCTAGACCAGTCTGAATCAGTCTCAAAATCCGGCAGTGCCTTGAGGATGATGGTTTGGAAGCATGTGTACTGGTGCTTGTGTCTCTATAGGTTACCAGCGAAAGGCGGAATATCTTGTGACGGTGAACAGACAGCAGAACAAGACAACCCTGAGTGACTCTGGTAACCTTAACAGGGACAGAGAGAGGTTACAGACCACTCTAGTGACTCTAGTAACCTTAACAGGGCCAGAGAGAAGATATAGACTACTCTAGTGACTCTAGTAACCTGAACAGGGCCAGAGAGAAGATATAGACTACTCTAGTGACTCTAGTAACCTGAACAGGGCCAGAGAGAAGATATAGACTACTCTAGTGACTCTAGTAACCTTAACAGGGCCAGAGAGAAGATATAGACTACTCTAGTGACTCTAGTAACCTGAACAGGGCCAGAGAGAAGATATAGACTACTCTAGTGACTCTAGTAACCTGAACAGGGCCAGAGAGAAGATATAGACTACTCTAGTGACTCTAGTAACCTTAACAGGGCCAGAGAGAAGATATAGACTACTTTAGTGACTCTAGTAACCTGAACAGGGCCAGAGAGAAGATATAGACTACTCTAGTGACTCTAGTAACCTTAACAGGGCCAGAGAGAAGATATAGACTACTCTAGTGACTCTAGTAACCTTAACAGGGCCAGAGAGAAGATATAGACTACTCTAGTGACTCTAGTAACCTGAACAGGGCCAGAGAGAAGATATAGACTACTCTAGAGACTCTAGTAACCTGAACAGGGCCAGAGAGAAGATATAGACTACTCTAGTGACTCTAGTAACCTTAACAGGGCCAGAGAGAAGATATAGACTACTCTAGTGACTCTAGTAACCTTAACAGGGCCAGAGAGAAGATATAGACGACTCTAGCTATTCTAGTAACCTGAACAGGGCCAGAGAGAGGTTACAGACCCCTCTAGTCTATTCTAGTAACCTGAACAGGGCCAGAGAGAGGTTACAGACCCCTCTAGTCTATTCTAGTAACCTGAACAGAGCCAGAGAGATGTTACAGACCCCTCTAGTCTATTCTAGTAACCTGAACAGGGCCAGAGAGAGGTTACAGACCCCTCTAGTCTATTCTAGTAACCTGAACAGGGCCAGAGAGAGGTTACAGACCCCTCTAGTCTATTCTAGTAACCTGAACAGGGCCAGAGAGAGGTTACAGACCCCTCTAGTCTATTCTAGTAACCTGAACAGGGCCAGAGAGAGGTTACAGACCCCTCTAGTCTATTCTAGTAACCTGAACAGGGTCAGAGAGAGGTTACAGACCCCTCTAGTCTATTCTAGTAACCTGAACAGAGCCAGAGAGATGTTACAGACCCCTCTAGTCTATTCTAGTAACCTGAACAGGGTCAGAGAGAGGTTACAGACCCCTCTAGTCTATTCTAGTAACCTGAACAGGGCCAGAGAGATGTTACAGACACCTCTAGTCTATTCTAGTAACCTGAACAGGGCCAGAGAGAGGTTACAGACCCCTCTAGTCTATTCTAGTAACCTGAACAGAGCCAGAGAGATGTTACAGACCCCTCTAGTCTATTCTAGTAACCTGAACAGAGCCAGAGAGAGGTTACAGACGACTCTAGAGACTCTAATAACCTGAACAGGGCCAGAGAGATGTTACAGACCCCTCTAGTCTATTCTACTAACCTGAACAGAGCCAGAGAGATGTTACAGACCCCTCTAGTCTATTCTAGTAACCTGAACAGGGTCAGAGAGAGGTTACAGACCCCTCTAGTCTATTCTAGTAACCTGAACAGAGCCAGAGAGATGTTACAGACCCCTCTAGTCTATTCTAGTAACCTGAACAGAGCCAGAGAGAGGTTACAGACGACTCTAGAGACTCTAATAACCTGAACAGGGCCAGAGAGATGTTACAGACCCCTCTAGTCTATTCTAGTAACCTGAACAGAGCCAGAGAGAGGTTACAGACAACTGAACAGAGCCAGAGAGAGGTTACAGACCACTGAACAAGGCCAGAGAGCATTGCTACACACTCACACTCAAATACGTAAGTACGCTCTCATACAGACGCATATATAAAATATTTTGCATGTTCAAAGTACTTAAATGAAAATACTTTAAAGTACTACTTATTTCATTTTTTGGGGTATCTGTACTTTACTATTTAGATTTTTGACAACTTTTACTTTTACTTCATTACATTCCTAAAGATAATAATGTCCCTCTACAGTCCCCTCCCAAAACAGAACCTGTTCTCTCCCTGAGTCGGTTCGCTCTACAGTCCCCTCCCAAAACAGAACCTGTTCTCTCCCTGAGTCGGTCCCTCTACAGTCCCCTCCCAAAACAGAACCTGTTCTCTCCCTGAGTCGGTCCCTCTACTGTCCCCTCCCAAAACAGAACCTGTTCTCTCCCTGAGTCGGTCCCTCTACAGTCCCCTCCCAAAACAGAACCTGTTCTCTCCCTGAGTCGGTCCCTCTACTGTCCCCTCCCAAAACAGAACCTGTTCTCTCCCTGAGTCGGTCCCTCTACAGTCCCCTCCCAAAACAGAACCTGTTCTCTCCCTGAGTCGGTCCCTCTACAGTCCCCTCCCAAAACAGAACCTGTTCTCTCCCTGAGTCGGTCCCTCTACAGTCCCCTCCCAAAACAGAACCTGTTCTCTCCCTGAGTCGGTCCCTCTACAGTCCCCTCTCAAAACAGAACCTGTTATCTCCCTGAGTCGGTCCCTCTACAGTCCCCTCTCAAAACAGAACCTGTTCTCTCTCTGAGTCTTTCCCTCTACAATCCCCTCCCAAAACAGAACCTGTTCTCTCCCTGAGTCGGTCCCTCTACTGTCCCCTCCCAAAACAGAACCTGTTCTCTCCCTGAGTCGGTCCCTCTACAGTCCCCTCCCAAAACAGAACCTGTTCTTTCCCTGAGTCGGTCCCTCTACTGTCCCCTCCCAAAACAGAACCTGTTCTCTCCCTGAGTCGGTCCCTCTACAGTCCCCTCCCAAAACAGAACCTGTTATCTCCCTGAGTCGGTCCCTCTACAGTCCCCTCCCAAAACAGAACCTGTTCTCTCCCTGAGTCGGTCCCTCTACAGTCCCCTACCAAAACAGAACCTGTTCTCTCCCTGAGTTGGTCCCTCTACAGTCCCCTCCCAAAACAGAACCTGTTCTCTCCCTGAGTCTTTCCCTCTACTGTCCCCTCCCAAAACAGAACCTGTTCTCTCCCTGAGTCGGTCCCTTTACGATCCCCTCCCAAAACAGAACCTGTTATCTCCCTGAGTCGGTCCCTCTACAGTCCCCTCCCAAAACAGAACCTGTTCTCTCCCTGAGTCGGTCCCTCTACAGTCCCCTAACAAAACAGAACCTGTTCTCTCCCTGAGTCGGTCCCTCTACAGTCCCCTCCCAAAACAGAACCTGTTCTCTCCCTGAGTCTTTCCCTCTACAGTCCCCTCCCAAAACAGAACCTGTTCTCTCCCTGAGTCGGTCCCTCTACAGTCCCCTCCCAAAACAGAACCTGTTCTCTCCCTGAGTCTTTCCCTCTACTGTCCCCTCCCAAAACAGAACCTGTTCTCTCCCTGAGTCGGTCCCTCTACAGTCCCCTCCCAAAACAGAACCTGTTCCTTCCCTGAGTCGGTCCCTCTACTGTCCCCTCCCAAAACAGAACCTGTTCTCTCCCTGAGTCGGTCCCTCTACTGTCCCCTCCCAAAACAGAACCTGTTCTCTCCCTGAGTCGGTCCCTCTACAGTCCCCTCCCAAAACAGAACCTGTTCTCTCCCTGAGTCAGTCCCTCTACTGTCCCCTCCCAAAACAGAACCTGTTCTCTCCCTGAGTCGGTCCCTCTACTGTCCCCTCCCAAAATAGAAACATCATCCCAACATGTTGTTCCTTTCCTCTCCTCTGTTCCTCCTCTGTTCTTCCCCTTTCCGCATGGTTCTCCACATGCTTCTCCACATGCTTCTCACGACCTCAGGACCTCTCCCTAATAAACACAAACACACAGAGAGAGAGAGAGAGACACACACACACACACAAACACAGAGAGAGAGAGAGAGAGAGACACACACACACAAACAGACAAACAAACACGTCTGTTTCTTGCTCCAGTTGCTGTACAGTGAATCATGCTACTCCAGTTCTTCCCATTACTGTTGTACTGTAGGGCAATATACATCTAGCTGGTGCTGTGCTGCCTGTCTTCTGTTATGCTGTGGTCTCTGATCTAACTGGTGCTGTCCTGCCTGTCTTCTGTTATGCTGTGGTCTCAGATCTAACTGGTGCTGTCCTGCCTGTCTTCTGTTATGCTGTGGTCTCAGATCTAACTGGTGCTGTGCTGCCTGTCTTCTGTTATGCTGTGGTCTCAGATCTAACTGGTGCTGTCCTGCCTGTCTTCTGTTATGCTGTGGTCTCTGATCTAACTGGTGCTGTCCTGCCTGTCTTCTGTTATGCTGTGGTCTCAGATCTAACTGGTGCTGTCCTGCCTGTCTTCTGTTATGCTGTGGTCTCAGATCTAACTGGTGCTGTCCTGTCTTCTGTTATGCTGTGGTCTCAGATCTAACTGGTGCTGTCCTGTCTTCTGTTATGCTGTGGTCTCAGATCTAACTGGTGCTGTCCTGCCTGTCTTCTGTTATACTGTGGTCTCAGATCTAACTGGTGCTGTCCTGCCTGTCTTCTGTTAGCTGCCTGTCTTCTGTTATGCTGTGATCTCAGATCTAACTGGTGCTGTCCTGCCTGTCTTCTGTTATGCTGTGGTCTCAGAGAGCTTCACCAAACCAGATAACTCAGATTCTCCTGAAATGTTATGATGTTTAGTTGTTTTTATTTTATTTTACTAGGCAAGTCAGTTAAGAACAAATTATTCTTTAAAATTGTCACGCCCTGATCTGTTTCACTTGTCCTTGTGTTTGTCTCCACCTTCTCCAGGTGTCGCTTATTTTCCCCAGTGTATTTATCCCTGTGTTTCCTGTCACTCTGCCAGTTCGACTTGTATGTTTCCAAGTCAACCAGCGTTTTTCCTGTTCTCCTGCTTTTTGCATTTTCCTTTTCTAGTCCTCCCGGTTTTGACCCTTGCCTGTTTCTGGACTTTGTACCCACCTGCCTGACCATTCTGCCTGCCTTGACCACGTGCCTGTCTGCCACTCTGTACCTCCTGGACTCTGATCAATGTTTGACCTTTTTTCCCTGTCCACGACCGTTCTCTTGCCTATTCCTTTGGAATAATAAACATTGTAAGACTCCAACCATCTGCCTCCTGTGTCTGCATTTGGGAGGGAGCCAAATGTCACCTGTATTTTCCGACATTTCCGGTCACAACTTGCAGACCTGTTTACGTGCTGCTGTGTGTTTTGTTGCCAACCTGACTTTGCTACCTGACTACTTTACGGCTTTTACTTTTTAATTACGTTTATATTTTTTGTTTTTCCCTCACTCAACTTTTTTTTCATTCAATTTTTTCACTCCGGACGCTTTATCTGGACATGGTTCGTCAGGACCTCCACCAGCCGAAGCTAAGTAATATTAACATGATGCCTTCTAATTGCAATTGCTGTACTCGTAATATACAGGAGAACGATCGCCTTACTGCGAGGATAGCTGTGCTGCAAGCCCAGCTTCAGACGCAATCGTTAGGCAAGGGTAATTTCAGTGTAGGAAAGGATGAAACAGCATCTGTGCCACCAGTAAGTACAGATAGTAACGTTAGTATAAACCCCCTCGCACGGTCCCCGCAGCCGGACATCTTTCTCATGGCTTCTGGAGGGAAACGCTGTAGGAATGCTCAACCGTTGTCGCTCATTCAGCCGACAAACTTTCAACCGGTTCTCCCCATTAAGCAGCGAGTCGGAGTCAGAGGCCGAGCCTTCTCTGGTCTCTACTCCTCCCGTTGCGGGGTCTGAGACACCGAAGCCTCCCACCATTAGCTCTGACAAATTGAAAACCCTAGTCATTGGCGACTCCATTTGCCTTAGTATTAGACTTAAAACGAATCATCCAGCGATCATACACTGTTTACCAGGGGGCAGGGCTACTGACGTTAAGGCTAATCTGAAGATGGTGCTGGCTAAAGCTAAAACTGACGAGTGTAGAGAGTATAGAGATATTGTTATCCACGTCGGCACCAACGATGTTAGGATGAAACAGTCAGAGGTCACCAAGCGCAACATAGCTTCAGCGTGTAAATCAGCTAGAAAGATGTGTCGGCATCGAGTAATTGTCTCTGGCCCCTCCCAGTTAGGGGTAGTGATGAGCTCTACAGCAGAGTCTCACAACTCAATTGCTGGTAGAAAACAGTTTTCTGCCCCTCCCAAAAGATAGAATTTGGAGATAATTGGCCCTCTTTCTGGGACTCACCTACAAACAGGACAAAACCTGGCCTGTTGAGGAGTGACAGACTCCATCCTAGCTGGAGGGGTGCTCTCATCTTATCTGCGAACATAGACAGGGCTCTAACTCCACTAGCTCCACAATTAAATAGGGTGCTGGCCAGGCAGCAGGCTGTTAGCCAGCCTGCCAGCTTAGTGGAGTCTGCCACTAGCACAGTCAGTGTAGTCAGCTCAGCTATCCCCATTGAGACGGTGTCTGTGCCTCGACCCAGGTTGGGCAAAACTAAACATGTCGGTGTTTGCCTTAGCAATCTCACTGGAATAAAGACATCCCCCATTCCTGCCATTATTGAAAGAGATTGTGATACCTCACATCTCAAAATAGGGCTACTTAATGTTAGATCCCTCATTTCCAAGGCAGTTATAGTCAATGAACTAATCACTGATCATAATCTTTATGTGATTAGCCTGACTGAAACATGGCTTAAGCCTGATGATTTTACTGTGTTAAATGAGGCCTCACCTCCTGGTTACACTAGTGATCATATCCCCCGCAAATCCCGCGAAGGCGGAGGTGTTGCTAACATTTACGATAGCAAATTTCAATTTACACAAAAAAAAACGACATTTTTTACTTTTGAGCTTCTAGTCATGAAATTTATGCAGCCTACTCAATCACTTTTTGTAGCTACTGTTTACAGCCCTACTGGGCCATATACAGCGTTCCTCACTGAGTTCCCTGAATTCCTATCGGACCTTGTAGTCATAGCAGATAATATTCACATTTTTGGTGACTTTAATATTCACATGGAAAAGTCCACAGACCCACTCCAAAAGGCTTTCGGAGCCATCATCGACTCAGTGGGTTTTGTCCAAGATGTCTCCGGACATACTCACTGCCACAGTCATACTCTGGACCTAGTTTTGTCCCATGGAATAAATGTTGTGGATCTTAATGTTTTTCCTCATAATCCTGGACTATCGGACCACCATTTTATTACGTTTGCAATCACAACAAATAATATGTTTAGACCCCAACCAAGGAGCAACAAAAGTCGTGCTATAAATTCTCAGACAACCCAAAGATTCCTTGATGCCCTTCCAGACTCCCTCTGCCTACACAAGGACATCAGAGGACGAAAATCAGTTAACCACCTAACTGAGGAACTCAATGTAACCTTGCGCAATACCCTAGATGCAGTTGCACCCCTAAAAACTAAAAACATTTGTCATAAGAAACTAGTTCCTTGGTATACAGAAAATACCCGAGCTCTGAAGCAAGCTTCCAGAAAATTGGAACGGAAATGGCGCCACACCAAACTGGAAGTCTTCTGACTAGCTTGGAAAGACAGTACCGTGCAGTATCGAAGAGCCCTCACTGCTGCTCGATCATCTTATTTTTCCAAATTAATTGAGGATAATAAGAACAATACGAAATGTATGTTTGATACTGTCGCAAAGCTAACTAAAAAGCAGCATTCCCCAAGAGAGGATGGCTCTCACTTCAGCAGTGGTAAATTCATGAACTTCTTTGAGGAAAAGATCATGATAATTAGAAAGCAAATTACGGAGTCCTCTTTAAATCTGCGTATTCCTCCAAAGTTCAGTTGTCCTGAGTCTGCACAACCCTGCCAGGACCTAGGATGAAGGGAGACACTCAAGTGTTTAAGTACTACAGTGAGGGAAAAAATATTTGATCCCCTGCTGATTTTGTAAGTTTGCCCACTGACAAAGAAATGATCAGTCTATCATTTTAATGGTAGGTTTATTTGAACAGTGAGAGACAGAATAACAACAAAAATATCAAGAAAAACACATGTCAAAAATGTTATAAAATGATTTGCATTTTAATGAGGGAAATAATTATTTGACTCCTCTGCAAAACATGACTTAGTACTTGGTGGCAAAACCCTTGTTGGCATTCACAGAGGTCAGACGTTTCTTGTAGTTGGCCACCAGGTTTGCACACATCTCAGGAGGGATTTTGTCCCACTCCTCTTTGCAGATCTTCTCCAAGTCATTAACGTTTCGAGGCTGACGTTTGGCAACTCAAACCTTCAGCTCCCTCCACAGATTTTCTATGGGATTAAGGTCTGGAGGCTGGCTAGGCCACTCCAGGACCTTAATGTGCATCTTCTTGAGCCACTCTTTTGTTGCCTTGGCCGTGTGTTTTGGGTCATTGTCATGCTGGAAAACCCATCCAGAACCCATTTTCAAAGCCCTGGCTGAGGGAAGGAGGTTCTCACCAAAGATTTGATGGTACATGGCCCCGTCCATCGTCCCTTTGATGCGGTGAAGTTGTCCTGTCCCCTTAGCAGAAAAACACCCCCAAAGCATAATGTTTCCACCTCCATGTTCTTGTGGTCATAGGCAGCATTCCTCCTCCTCCAAACACGGCAAGTTGAGTTGATGCCAAAGAGCTCCATTTTGGTCTCATCTGACCACAACGCTTTCACTCAGTTGTCCTCTGAATCATTCAGATGTTCATTGGCAAACTTCAGACGGGCATGTATATGTGCTTTCTTGAGCAGGGGGACCTTGTGGGTGCTGCAGGAATTCAGTACTTCACGGCGTAGTGTGTTACCAATTGTTTTCTTGGTGACTATGGTCCCAGCTGCCTTGAGATCATCGACTTGATCCTCCCGTGTAGTTCTGGGCTGATTCCTCACCGTTCTCATGATCATTGCAACTCCACGATGTGAGATCTTGCATGGAGCCCCAGTCCGAGGGAGATTGACAGTTCTTTTGTGTTTCTTCCATTTGCGAATAATCGCACCAACTGTTGTCACCTTCTCACCAAGCTGCTTGGCGATGGTCTTCTAGCTCATTCTAGCCTTGTGTAGGTCTACAATCTTGTCCCTGACATCCTTGGAGAGCTCTTTGGTCTTGGCCATGGTGGAGAGTTTGGAATCTGATTGATTGATTGCTTCTGTGGACAGGTGTCTTTTATACAGGTATCAAGCTGAGAATAGGAGCACTCCCTTTAAGAGTGTGCTCCTAATCTCAGCTCGTTAACTGTATAAAAGACACCTGGGAGCCAGAAATCTTTCTGATTGAGAGGGGTCAAATACTTATTTCCCTCATTAAAATGCAAATCAATTTATAACATTTTTGACATGCGTTTTTCTGGATTTTTTTCTTGTTATTCTGTCTCTCACTGTTCAAATAAACCTACCATTAAAATTATAGACTGATCATTTCTTTGTCAGTGGGCAAACGTACAAAATCAGCAGGGGATCAAATGCTTTTTTCCCTCACTGTATATCTCTTGACACAATGATGGAAATAATCATGGCCTTTAAACCTTCAAGCTGCATACCTGACCTTATTCCAACTAAACTACTGAAAGAGATGCTTCCTGTGCTTGGCTTTCCTATGTTGAACATAATAAACGGCTCCCTATCTACCGGATGTGTAGCAAACTCACTAAAAGTGGCCGTAATAAAGCCTCTCTTGAAAAAGCCAAACCTTGACCCAGAAAATATAAAAAAAACTATCGGCCTATATCGAAACTCCCATTCCGCTCAAAAAAATGAAAAAGCTGTTGCGCAGCAAATTACTGCCTTCCTGAAGACAAACAATGTATACGAAATGCTTCAGTCTGGTTTTAGACCCCATCATAACACTGAGACTGCACTTGTGAAGGTGGTAAATGACCTTTTAATGGCGTCTGACCGAGGCTCTACATCTGTCCTCGTGCTCCTAGACCTTTTGATACCATCGATCGCCACATTCTTTTGGAGAGATTGGAAACCCAAATTGGTCTACACGGACAAGTTCTGGCCTGGTTTAGATCTTATCTGTGGGAAAGATATCAGTTTGTCTCTATGGGTAGTTTGTCCTCTGACAAATCAACTGTAAATTTCGGTGTTCCTCAAGGTCTGTTCAGGACCACTATTGTTTTCACTATATATTTTACCTCTTGGTGATGTCATTCGAAAACATAATGTTAACTTTCACTGCTATGCGGATGACACACAGCTGTACATTTCAATGAAACATGGTGAAGCCCCAAAATTGCCCTCGCTGGAGGCCTGTGTTTCAGACATAAGGAAGTGGATGGCTGCAAACTTTTGACTTTTAAACTCGTGTAAAACAGAGATGCTTGTTCTAGGTCCCAAGAAATAAAGAGATCCTCTGTTGAATATGACAATTAATCTTGATGGTTGTACAGTCGTCTCAAATAAAACTGTGAAGGACCTCGGCGTTACTCTGGACCCTGATCTCTATTTTGACTAACATATCAAGACTGTTTCAAGGACAGCCTTTTCCATTTATGTAACATTGCAAAAATCAGACATTTTCTTTCCAAAAATGATGCAGAAAAATTAATCCATGCTTTTGTTACTTCTAGGTTAGACTACTGCAATGCTCTACTTTCCGGCTACCCGGATGAAGCACTAAATAAACTTCAGTTAGTGCTAAATACGGCTGCTAGAATCCTGACTAGAATCAAAAAATGTGATCATATTTCTCCAGTACTAGCCTCCCTACACTGGCTTCCTGTTAAGGCAAGGGGTGATTTCAAGGTTTTACTGCTAACCTACAAAGGGGCTGAGGGGGCTGAGTCACTGGCTTACTGGTGCTCTTCTATGCCGTCCCTAGGAGGGGTGCGTCACTTGAGTGGGTTGAGTCACTGATGTGGTCTTCCTGTTGGTGCCCCCCTTGGGTTGTGCCGAGGCGTAGATCTTTGTGGGCTATACTCGGCCTTGTCTCAGGATGGTAGGTTGGTGGTTGAAGATTTCCCTCTAGTGGTGTGGGGGCTGTGCTTTGGCAAATTGGGTGGGGTTATATCCTTCCTGTTTGGCCCTGTCCGGGGGTATCATCGGATGGGGCCACAGTGTCTCCAGACCCCTCCTGTCTCAGCCTCCAGTATTTATGCTGCAGTAGTTTATGTGTCGGGGGGCTAGGGTCAGTCTGTTATATCTGGAGAATTTCTCCTGTCTTATCCGGTGTCCTGTGTGAATTTAAGTATGCTCTCTCTAATTTTTTCTTGCTCTCTTTTTTTCTTTCTCTCTCTCTCTCTCTCTCTCTCTCTCTCGGAGGACCTGAGCCTTAGGAACATGCCTCAGGACTACCTGCCATGATGACTCCTTGTTGTCCCCAGTCCACCTGGCCGTGCTGCTGCTCCAGTTTCAACTATTCTGCCTGCGGCTATGGAACCCTGACCTGTTCACTGTGATTACTATTATTTGACAATGCTGGTCATTTATGAACATTTGAACATCTTGGCCATGTTCTGTTATAATCTCCACCCGGCACAGCCAGAAGAGGACTGACCACCCCTCATAGCCTGGTTCCTCTCTAGGTTTCTTCCTAGGTTTTGTCCTATCTAGGGAGTTATTCCTAGCCACTTTGCTTCTACACCTGCATTGCTTGCTGTTTGGGGTTTTAGGCTGGGTTTCTGTACAGCACTTTGATATATCAGCTGATGTAAGAAGGGCTATATAAATACATTTGATTTGATGTGAATAGTATGCAGTCTGAAAGGATACTTTTGATATAGGATTTTAAGAACATGTTGTCATCCATAATATCTGACTTTAACAACAACTAAAAACGAAATAATAAACTAAACTGATTGTCTCTCAGATGTCTGTATTAATGTCACCAGACCAGACGTGGGAGTCACAGCTATGTCTTGTACCTGCATTATCTAACCAATAGAGGGCAGCAATGTCCACATTCTGGAGTAGACAACCCAGGCAGCCTGATGAAACAAGCTCCTGGGTTGAAGTTTCCACTACTGTAGGTAGTACCTAGTAGGTACAGATCTAGGATCAGCTTCCCATCTCACAATCCTAACCTTACCCATTAGTGATGGTTTACCGTTAAACTGACCCAAAATTACCGTCTAGGGGCAAGTTCACCCTTTTCCTAGAAGCTAAGTAAAAAAGTACTAGACGGAAATTGTGCTTTAGTTCTCAATCAGGGAGTATCAGTACAATATCAATGATCAGGGGTACGAGGTATTTGAGGAAGCTATGTACAGGGTGGCAGGTAGCTTAGTGGTTAAGAGCGTACGGCCAGTAACCAAAAGGTCGTTGGTTTGAATCCCTGAGCCGACTAAGTGAAAAAATCTGTGCCCTTGAGCAAGGCAATTAAACTTATTGGTCCTGTAAATCGCTGTGAATAAACGCATCTGGTAAATGACTAGAAGGTGAAGTGACTAGAATGTAAAGGTAAAGTAACTAGAATTTAAAGGTAAAGTGACTAGAATGCAAAGTGACTAGAATTAAAGTGACTAGAAGGTAAAGTGACTAGAATGTAAAGGCAAAGTGACTAGAATGTAAAGGCAGAGTAAAGTAACTGGGCATCAGAATGGATCTAGTGCTTATGTCTAGTCCCTATATCTATCCTACCCTGCCTTTCTGAGGTCTTCGAAAGCCAAGTTAACAAACAGATCACTGACCATTTTGAATCCCACTGTACCTTCTCCGCTATGCAATCTGGTTTCTGAGCTGGTCATGGGTGCACCTCAGCCACACTCAAGGTCCTAAACAATATCAAAACTGCCAATATTGTGCAGCTGTATTCATCGACCTGGCCAAGGCTTTCGACTCTGTCAATCACTGCATTCTTATCGGCAGACTCAACAGCCTTGGTTTCTCAAATGACTATTTCGCCTGGTTCACCAACTACTTCTCAGACAGAGTTCAGTGTGTCAAATCGGAGGGCCTGTTGTCCGGACCTCTGGCAGTCTCTATGGGGGTGCCACAGGGTTCAAATCTTGGGCCGACTCTTTTCTCTGTATACATCAATGATGTGGCTCTTGCAGCTGGTGAATCTCTGATCCACCTCTACGCAGACGACACCATTCTGTATACTTCTGGCCCTTCTTTGGACACTGTGTTAACTAACCTCCAGACGAGCTTCAACGCCATACAACTCTCCTTCCGTGGCCTCCAACTGCTCTTAAATGCTAGTAAAACTAAATGCATGCTCTTCAACCGCTCGCTGCCTGCACCTGCCCGCCTGTCCAACATCACTACTCTGGACGGTTCTGACTTAGAATATGTAGACAACTACAAATACCTAGGTGTCTGGTTAGACTGTAAACTCTCCTTCCAGACTCACATCAAACATCTCCAATCCAAAGTTAAATCTAGAATTGGCTTCCTATCTCACAACAAAGCATCCTTCACTCATGCTGCCAAACATACCCTCGTAAAACTGACTATCCTACTGATCCTTGACTTCGGCGATGTCATTTACAAAATAGCCTCAAATACTCTCCTCAGCGAATTGGATGCAGTCTATCACAGTGCCATCCATTTCGTCACCAAAGCCCCATATACTACCCTCCACTGCGACCTGTATGCTCTCGTTGGCTGGCCCTCGCTTCATATTCGTCGCCAAACCCACTGGCTCCAGGTCATCTACAAGTCTATGCTAGGTAAAGCTCCGCCTTATCTCAGCTCACTGGTCACCATAGCAGCACCCACCTGTAGCACGCGCTCCAGCAGGTATATTTCACTGGTCACCCACAAAGCCTATTCCTCCTTCGGCCACCTTTCATTCGAGTTCTCTGCTGCAAATGACTGGAATGAATTGCAAAAATCACCAAAGCTGGGGACTCATATCTCCCTCACTAACTTTAAGCATCAGCTGTCAGAGCAGCTTACAGACCATTGCATCTGTACATAGCCCATCTGTAAATAGCCCATCCAACTACCTCATCCCCATATTGTTCTTTTTTTTCTTCTCCTTTGCACCCCAGTATCTCTACTTGCACATTCATCTTCTGCACATCTATCACTCCAGTGTTTAATTGCTAAATTGTAATTATTTCTCACTATGGCCTATTTATAGCCTTACCTCCCTTATCTTATCTCATTTGCACACACTGTATATATACTTTTCTATTGTGTTATTGACTGTATGTTTTGTTTATCCCATGTGTAACTCTGTGTTATTT